>NC_133772.1:142161920-142186042 GCF_003597395.2 Chelonoidis abingdonii | reverse complement strand
TAACTCTGCGGTTCTACTGTACTTCCTCAAACTGTTTAAGTAGTTTGGACACAATACATTGTTAAAAGCAGCTAACAAAACTGCACCCCTCCGATCATACCCCAGCAGTTTAAATATTTCCGCCTTAATACTGAAACATTGTTGCCCTGCCTACTTTGTACTTTTCAAACCAGTATTAGTGCCTAAGAAGTTTAATCCAGTTACTGTGAAACTCAGGGCCTTGCTTATTTACTTTTACAAAAATAACTGTTTAACTACAGAACTACAGTGGGATTTTTCCAGCTTTGTTGCATTACTGCTGTAGCTTGTTTTACGCTGTCCTTCACTTCCTCTGAACCTTGTGTCTTGTTTAATGTTACAGATTGTCATAAATAAAGCTTCAGATTTTATTGTGCATGGTGCACATTGGTCTAACTTTTCAAGCACATTATGTGCTTAGCACGCATATACCAGTATTTTTTTTAAAAAACTTGGACATCTAATCTATGCTTACAGATGCTGAGAAATTTTATTTAACCCATATATGTCTACTCTGGCCTTGCAAGGTTTTGCTGAGAACTTGTTGGGAGCTCTTAATTGAAATGTGGAGTTCAGACTTTTCTCCAAACTATCTGAAGAACAAGAATTGTTAAAAAAGCATTAAACAGTGTCAATCAGATTTTATTTCCTTGTTGCTGTGACGTCATCCTACTACTTTCTTAGCGGCATAGTCAGAAAATGACATAAAACAAGCTGACTTTTCAAAAAAAGCTTTTCAGAACTCTGTTCTACTTCAGAATCTAGTTGTGCACCTTTGCAGGTCACCTTGAATCAAAAGCATAGCTAGCAATGAAACAGCAAAATCATAAAAGGTATAATTCTACATCTACAAGAACCAGTTAGTCTAAGGTGTAAATTGGTGAAGATTAAAAACCAAAAGACTTTTTAAACTAACTTTCTAATAACAAGCCACACACTCCTGGCCCAGCTTGAAAATAGGGAACTAGTACACCTTTACCCCAATATAACGCTGTCCTTGGAAGTCAAAAAATCTTACCACGTTATAGGTGAAACCGCTTTATATCAAACTTGCTTTGATCCGCTGGAGCGCACAGCCCTGCCCCCCTGGAGAGCTGATTTACTGCGTTATACCCGAATTCGTGTTATACTGGAGTAGAGGTGTATGTTCAAGTCTTATGACTTTGCTACCTAGAAGCTGTCAGCCTGGAACTGCTATTTGAGGGTACACCTACCATGCAGCTAGAGGTGTAATTCCCAGCTAGGATAGATGTGGATATGCTAGCTTTGACTAAGCTAACTTGCTGAAAATAGTTGCAGTGGCATGGGAGGCAGCACAGTCTAGCCACTTAAGTACAATCCCATCCAAGACCCTAGGCGCGCACACTGGCAGCAAGCACACGCTGCCGCTTGCACCACTGCAGCTATACTACTATTTTTAGCATGTTAGCACAATCAAAGCTAGTGTGTGAATGTCTATCTAAGATACGAATTGCATCTCCAGCTGCAGAATGCTCTTCAGTGTGGGGAAGGTCGTCTACTATGTGTCTGAAAAGTGCCTAGAACAGAGATGCCCTGATGTTAGTTGGGCATCTCAGTACTATTATAATACAAGTCTTTAATACCAATAGCTGCAGAGGGTCACAAAATCTTAAGAATGAGTTTCCCATGATTCCCACTGGAGGCCAAAGATCTAAGAGTGAGAATAAACAACAAAGGAGGTTTTAGAATTAATTGTTAAAAAAAACCCACAAAAAACACCACACAGACCACAAGAGGCATTTAATAAAGAGTGTCATGTGTGCACATTAGAATGTTTTCCTTCCGTTGTCCCATCACCATGTATACTTGAAAATGCTGTGATAGTGACTAGCCCTGGAGGAGGATAGAAGGAGCTCTCCCTCTTGTACACCTATCAGGGAAACCACAAACCTGTCCTCAGGGAGTGCAAGGGCCCAGGAAGGCTAAGTGCCAGTGCGTGAGACACGTTGAGGGCCAGCAGGGTCATGACTCCATCCTCTTTTGAAACAGGTGATGCACAAGTGCAAGGAGAGTGCATACTATATCCCTGAAAGGATATTGGAGTTACCTGAGCCAGTCCCCTGTGCCATCTGAGGCATTTAGCCTGCCTGTGTATTCTACAAGTAGAATGCTGAAGAAAATTGGTGCAGTACTCTGTCACTCTACCTCCTTCACTCCAACTATGCTTAGTGTAGGCATAAAAGACATCTTACATTGCAAATCAAAACAATAAAAACCTCAAGTTGTCAGTGCCAAATCCAAAAAGTAAATTAACACATGACTGAAAGCATACTGGCACCCATTACAGAAAATAAAGTTTGGTCTACACATAGAAACTATACTGGTTTAAACTGATACAAATTTATGGTGGACACTAGTTTCAGTTTAGCTTAAATCTGCTCTAAATGGATTTAAATTAAACCAAAATAAGCTATGTTTAAGCCAAAATGAGTGAAGGTTTGCACAGGTTTAAAACTTAATTTAATTAAACCAGTTTGACTGTCTCGTGGAGATAATCTCTAAGCTTAAAGATCTGAAAATAGCTCCAAGTTAAAAACTCTGTCCTAAATCTAAAGTTGTACAAATAAGAAAATGTTCTTCAGACACTTAATAGGACTCTTCACATAGACCCTAACAAAACTTATCATTAACTACCCCTTTAGCAACACAGTGGATGACCACTTAAAAAAAAAAAATACACATATGGAGAAAACGTTACTAAATCTAGTAACTTGGAACATGTATAAGCCCCATCCATTAATAAATACCTGATGATTTCTTGAAAGAGCCTCCATTTTTAAGTTAAGGAATCTGAAATTCATAGCTAGCAGACTGCTTATTTGCTCATTCTGTAAGAACTATTATTCTCTGTATAACTTTTCTTCACAAAGATAAAAACTTCTGTATAAAACACACCAATACTACTACTTTTGTTTTTCTTATTAAAGAAGTCTAACAAGACGCCAATTATAAAATGATTACTTCTGTGATGCAGACATCTGTCTAATAGAACCTGACTGAGAACAGACAGGCCACTGAACAGCCATCAGCTGGAGCCATTCTGTCCATTGCTAACTGGACTGTATATTGAACAGATTACTCATAGGTGAAGAATACCTCCTCAGTCAGCTCCTCAACCATACAGTTTGCAATAATTTTTTGCTAGGCAATTACTTTTTTAAAATGAAAAATCTATTTAGCAGTTACACTTACAAGCAGCCTAAATCAAAAGTTACATTTTACAGGAAGCAGACAAGCATTTAATTCAATACTATGTTATAGGAATAACTTGTTAGTATGCAATGAAATGGATAGCTTGAGATTTTTACCTCATGTTAATACTCTACACAACCCACTTAAATAGCTGTCAATTAGTTTAGGTTCAAAATGTAGGTTCTGCAAGTTCTTTATGAGTAAGACACTATATAACTAATTTTTTTTATTTTAATCAAAGTTTAAAAGTTAACATTACCTCATGCCGTTGTGAAGCCAAACAAACTTGAAGCAATGAATCAGAAATATTAAGTGATACAGTTAGTAACAAAAGTGAAATTGGCCATTCGTTTTACTATCTGAGCTAAATATAAGCACAAAGCCAACTGCATAAATAATGTAAATTAGCTTAACAGTATTTGTCTTAGTATTTAGAGGCATTAACGACATGGATTACTATTTCTATAGTGACATGGGCTCTTTAATAGTAAAGAAAAAAAAAAAAAAAAAAGTAACTCACCCTGATGTAAGCATTCTGAATTTCTGCTAGTTCTTACCGAGTGGAACAACAATTTTTTCAACTGTCGCTCGTAGAGAGTAAGGTGAATATCTGGGAATCTCTCAGAACATCGCTCTATCTGTGCTATCAATAGATTGGAAATAACTTCCTGTACAGCCTTGGAGAAGTCACAGGAAGAGTAGGAACACTATGTAAAACAATTCATCTCACTGCTGTAAATCAAAGATATGTGAAAGTTATCAACACAGGGCCTGTAAAACTATTTGAAATAGCAAAGAAACATTACCTGTATTGAGGGATCTGCAGACAGCAATTTATTTTTGAGCAGTTTCCACTACAACTAAGGGCCCTGCTTTATCATTTCAGCCATTTTAAACATGACAAAACAATGTAGTCAGGAAAATGCCCTATCACATCATATACATAGCAAGTAAAATAATCACTAAAATAGCAATAAGAAAAAATACTTGGAGTTAGAACTATTCTAGCACCATTTGTTAAAAGTTTGCTATAAAAACTATGTCTGTATTAGCTGCCATAACTCTCCCTTGCTCCACCTCATCAAGCCAGTAGTCCAGTACATACAAGTGCATTAATATGAGAGGGATAATTTGTGACATTATAAATATGAGTTTGGGAATTCCTTGTTTCCTCTGATATTATCTGAGAGAAAGTAGCATAACATTCAGACTAGTACTGTACAGCACCATTAACACTGCCGCAGAAGCCATTTGTGCCTGACTGGGATCATGCAATTCTAATCAGCAAACTGCTGCTGCCAAGAGACCAACACTCATGTGATGATCACTCTTCTGGGGGGCTCTGTGTAAGAAGGTGGGTGAAGGGGACAAAAAAGAAAAAAAAAAAAAAGAGGATGAAACACTATGGATGCAAAGAGGTAACCACAGAAAGCATGGTGATGTGGAAAGGAGACCCAGAGGAAAAGGTGTAAGCAAAAGGATAATAGCGTTTTGCTCAAATGAGCTGCACTACAGATGAAAACTGCCATTACAATACCAAGCCTTAGGTAAGCACTGCCATGAGTCTCAGTTAATTTTTTTCTTGGATCAAATAAGCAATTTATCTGAAGTATTTTAATCAAAGATTTCTATCAGAAAGCTAATATAATTCATAAAATGGGAAGTGCCAACTCAAGCAAAGTAGGAAGCATTGTATACCACATGTGGAAACTTCTCCTATTACGGTGTTTTTTTAATAATGCCCCCGTGTACAGGATAGTGTCTCAATAACACTAAGTGTTAATAACTGTGGGATGCTATGCCTACTTGCAACGGGGTTAGTGAAGCACTATCAACCTAAGCCAGATTGCTTTGTTTCTATTAAATCTCAAAATGAACTAACAGTCAGGAGACAGCATGGAAACACAGAACTTGCTTGCATTTCCAGATACAGTGTATACAGGATAGAGAAAAAAAACAAACCTGAATAGTACCAAACTTATTTCCTAAATACATTATTTTCATGTTCAGTACTTAATTTTTAAGTAGAAAGAATTTGGAAAACTTCATATAAGGAAAGCACCTTACTTTTATTTTAAAGAGTAAGGTGCCCAATTGCCGTAAACTCTGAAAATTCCAGCCTTAATTGTCCAGTCACATTGTGCTGGATAGAGTAAAAACTATTTTACTTGAAGCAAACATTCTTTTCAATCAGTACAAGCAACTGCAAGTTTATCATCAAGTATTATTATTTAGCACACAAAAATATGCTAGGCACTTCACTGTACAAAGAAGCCAGGGTCTTTGTCTGGAGAGTTTACAATCTAATTTCAGACAAGATATCATGAAGGGATAAATGTAGGAAAAGGCAGAGGTTATAACAATAAGAATGCAATTACTCAAAGGCTTCTGCATAGCATAGTGGAATAATCTTTATTTGGTGCATTTGAATAGATTTTTCACTGCCTTCCATGGGACGCAAACTGGTAGTAAAAATAGCTTCTACTGAAGCCACTCTAATTCTCAGTCCACTAATGCAGTACTTGACTCACCTTTGTGTCACTGCCTGGTGTGGCACTTAAAGCCAAGATTCTAAATTGGTTTGTGTATTTGCTCAGTTCCTTCACAACCTGACAAAAACACAAGAGTTACATTAATACCCTTAAAGCGGAAAAGCTCTTACTCTCAATGGTTTACATATGTGAAAAATTAAAATTTAAGTGTTCAGAAAAGTGTTCTCAACAAAGTTAGTATCTAGCCTAGAAACAGAATCCAACAATAAATGATTATCAATCCCCTCCCACCCCATCCCAAAAAACTTTAGATTATGTGCACTAGCTTTAAGAGCCAACTCTGCATAGTAGAATAGGGGTTT
The DNA here is from genome assembly GCF_003597395.2 of Chelonoidis abingdonii. Taxonomy (NCBI): domain Eukaryota; kingdom Metazoa; phylum Chordata; order Testudines; family Testudinidae; genus Chelonoidis; species Chelonoidis abingdonii. Next base: position 142,179,957 of record NC_133772.1, on the reverse strand, counting down.
TTTGGGGGGAGGGAGGGAGGGTCAAGGTCAAATTTATTAGTCAAGGTATAGTCAACATCCAGACTCAAGAGAAAATAATAAAAAAAGTCCATAAAAAGATTGAGGGGTCTGCTGAAAAGCATCCGGCAGTCTGGATTTGGTCCGCTGTTTGACTATTGACTACCCCTGTACTAGAACTACTTGGGTGAGCACTGAAAGGATTGTTACTGGATTCAGCAAGTGGATTCACAGCACATTAGCCAAATGAGCTGCCAAAAAGGAAATCTGGAGGCGCACTCTGAAAGCCAGCATTTGCAACCTGAGTGCAAAACTAGTCTGAAATTATGAAGAAAATGGCATGACAAAGAGCTGGACTAAGGGGCAAGAGCTGCATAAAGCCACGTGCACCATCTGCCTCTCATTGCGAACTTGTTTTTATGGCAACTGGGAAACTGGCAGGCTGTTCCTTTGAAGCCATCTATATTCCCGTTCTTCACCCAGATCAGCTCAAAGTCAAATACACAATTAATACACAGGGTTAAAGGATCAAGCAGCAGCCTGGCAACACAAGCATCTATAACACTTCAATATACTGTGACCAATAGACAGTCTTCTGCTGAGTGGGGAAAAGTATGTGAACCACTGGAAGGGCACAGAAAAATCTACAAATATCAAATAGAAATTTCAAAAAATACAGAAAATAAAAGTTAACAGATACAGGACAAGGGAATTAAATATACACACTAAAAAGAGCTGGTAGCCATGCCCAAGGATAGCAAGACAGGACAAGGAAAAAAAGCATTAGAGAAGCATTTTATATACCAATGCCACAGCAAAGGTGACTAACAAAGGAAGCTGGGAACCACTACTCTACATTAAGTAAGCTCACAAAATTCTCAATGAAATGTGAATCTTGTTTCCACATAACATAATGGTTAAAAAAAAAAATTTACTTTAGACTAATTGAATAAAAAAGTATTTCAGCCTTTGTCAGATGCTCAGAAAGCAACACAACCTGTACATTTACATTATTACAAAATGAAAACAAGTTACTAAAGTGTTTGAAATTGGGGAGGGCTGCAGGAAGGAGGAGGTGCAGCTATGGTGAACAAACCTGTTCTCTGCTTTAATTCTAATAAAAATGGAAACCTCAACATTTTCCTTTGTGCGCCATATTACACAAGTCTGCTGCTTGTCAGCTTTCCTATGCAAAGATCTAACAGGAAAGCATCTTAGTGCCACATCAGTTCACTGCAAATTGCTCAATACATGACTTGCTTCATAACTTTAAAACAAAATATTGATAGAGAGGGATTTAACCAAGATACTTCAAAGTATTTTTCACTGCATGAGACAAGACCTCAACTGAACGGACAACAGTGGGTCATACTGGACTCAGAATTTAGTTCAATTCAAATAAAGTGATTTTTGTTTGTTTCAGAAATGTGGTTTAATTTGCAATCTCTAAGATTGCTGCCACTGGGGTCTCCTGTTTAAATTTTTAATTCCTTGCCGATACATGCCACACAGACTGCAGTAGATTGTGTGCTCATAAACATGCCCTTGCCCTGTAGAAACAGCCCCTCCCTACAAATGCAATTTTAATTTCTTACAATGTAGGGTTTAAAATTAATTTCTGAACAGAAAATGCAGTTCTATACTTAACCATACAAAATTCTTATCTCCTCATCTACTTAAGATTTCATAATACAGTTAGAATGCTCAGCATCTTGTGTACTCTTGTTGTATGCAATTTATCCATGACTGGTATCAAGGTATTGTAAGCTATAAAATAATGTTTTGTCTTTGTTAATTTCTTACCAAAATCCTCAGTTTAAAAAACTGCAGAGCAATCTGCCTACTGTAATACATTTGTGCTTAAATTATCCATGATTGCACAAAGAATGGCTCAAAAGATTGTGCAGTTCACATTAGTCTACCATTACCTGGCAGTAGGCGTAGTTTCCAAGAGCTTTGTGGGCTTCATCAATAACCAGACATTTTATTTCTGCAGCAGGGCAGGTTCCACGAGAAAGATCGTTTACCATTACTTGAGGAGTAAGAAAAAAAACCCTCTTATTGTGCCAGATTTCCTTCCGATTGTGAACCTGGGTACCCCCTGAAGGAAAAAAAAAAAAAAGCACTATTACAGATTTCAATTAGTTGTTACCACTCAAGAGAGAAATCTTGGAGTCATTGTGGATAGTTGTCTGAAAACATTCATTCAATGTGACATGGCAGTCAAAAAAGTGAACAGAATGTTGGGAATCATTAAGAAAGGGATAGATAATAAGACAGAAAATATCATATTGCCTCTATATAAATCCATGGTCACCCTATCTCAAAACAGATATATTGGAATTGGAAAAGGTTCAAAAAAGTGCAAAAAAATTATTAGGGGTATGGAACGGCTGCCATATGAGAAGAGATTAATAAGACTGGGACATTTCAGCTTGCAAAAGAGACGACTCAGGGGGGATATGATAGAGGTCTATAAAATCATGACTGGTGTGGAGAAAGTAAATAAGGAAGTATTATTAACTCCTCAAAACACAAGAACTAGGGGTCACCAAATGAAATTAATAGGCAGCAGATTTAAAAACAAACAAAAAGAAGTATTTTTTCACACAATGCACAGTCAACCTGTGGAACTCCTTGCCAGAGGATGTTCTGAAGGCCAAGATTATAACAGGGTTCAAAAAGGAACTAGATAAGTTCACAGAGGATAGGTCCATCGATAGCTATTAGGCAGGATAGACAGGGATGGTTTCCCTAGCCTCTGTTTGCCAGAAGCTGGGAATGGGTGACAGGGATTCCCTGTTCTTTTCATTCTCTCTGGGGCACCTGGCATTGACCACTGTCAGAAGACAGAATACTGAGATAGGTGGACCTCAGATCCAACCCAGTACGGACTTATGTTCAACAGGGAATGTGCCTTTTTAAGTCTGAACAGCTTTACTAGCATTTCACCTGCTGAGTGACTCAACACTTAAGTTTTTTGTAATCAGTATGAAATACTTCACTTAAAACAATAGGATGCCTCAAAGGTTCCATGGAGAGTACAATCTGCCATGATACAGGTGCCATAGATCAAGCTCACGTTTAGATCAGTGACAGCTTGAAATGAGGAAAGTGAAAATTAGTTTGAGAACAGGAGTAATGCAGTCTGTTCCCAAGGTTACATCCACACTACATGCTAGGGGTGTGATTCCCAGTTCACATACACATACTCGTGCTCACTCCCATCGAGCTAGCACAGGTATAAATAGTAGTGTAGCTATGGTAGCATGGGCAGTGGCACAGGCTAATCGCCCTGAGCATAAACCCACCTGAAACCAGTGGGTACATCCTTGGCACAGCTTGCCACCACCCATGCTGTGTCACCGATGCCCAGGCTACCACAGCTACACCACTATTTATACTTACCTTAGCGCTCACTGATCTAGAATGAGCGTACGCACATGAGCTGGGAATCACACTCCTAACTTGACTTGTAGACATACCCTGAAGATCACCTCATCAGTGGCAAGCTACACACACAGGTATCACAAGTTGAAGTTCATGCTCACCCTCTGCTTCAGGAAAGAAGGAAAAAACTTTCAAACATGGGTAACAGTTTTCTAGAAATATCTAGCCCACCTTTTGGATAATATGTTTGAGAAGAGATTACTTTGTGTATTGATTAAGCCAGTAAACATCACAGATTTACAGTTTAGATAAGAGGTGTGAGCATCCTGCTGAGCTGAAAACTGATACAACCTGGCCTCCCTACTGCTCCACTACAATTGAGAGTAGTTCATCACTAAGGCTGCAAGTCTGTCATGGTGGTCACAGAAATCACAGATTCCGTGACTTTCTGGGACCTCCATGACTTCCACAGTTGCCGGTGCGGCTGACCCTGGGGGCTGGCCACTCTGGAGACCCCTGGGCTGCCTGAGCAGCGGCTAGTGCCACTGGAGTAGCAGAGGTCCTGGAGCAGCAGCAGTCCAACGGGATGCTCTGGAGGCTGTCAGAGCAGTGGTCTCTAGGGGCCTTGAATCCACAGGCAGTGGGAGGCGGCCAGCCCCCATGACAAGAGCCGGGGCCAGACATCAACTGCCAGTGCCCCAGGAGCTCCTAAATTTTAGTCAGAGGTATTTATACTAAAAATCATGAACAGGTAATAGGCTGTGATTTTTTATTACCCAGGACCTGTTCATGACTTTTATTAAAAATACCCATGACTAAATCTTAGACTTATTCAACATCCACACTTCTGTCAGCAACTAAATCAGAGGTGTTCTAAATATATCCTTAGAGTTGGATCTAGGCCCATGTCATTCAGTTTCTTCAGAACTGAGTTTTTTCTAAGCAGCAAAGATAACCTTTCAAATGTGACTTGAGCATCACTGTTGCAGTAATGTCTGAGTCTGTAGGCAGCCTGATACAATGATTCCAAGGTATAAACTGCATTGTCTCCTATTAATGTGATTCAAGTATCTTTGTGATGACATTTTAGTGTCAATATTAACTACTGACAAGTGTTCACTTTAACGGATGAAATGAGGGTATTGAGTAATACTGAAAGCTGGAAAATGAAAGTTGCTGCACAGAAGGAACTGCAGAGAAAAGAACAAAAGACAAACACAGGGAAGGGAGAGAAGAAAGATGAGAATGGGAAAGGAAAAAAAAGAAATAATGGTAAAGCTAAAGCATATTTTCCTCACTGAGCGATGATGAATGTGATAAGGCACTGAACAAATAAAACTACTGAAACATTTAGTTACTACATAGAGGCCACATTACCCCCTGGGCCTTGAGCACAAGCCTCAAGACCAGTAAGCATCCCATTGTGAGGAGTAACCAATCCTGAATTTACATCTCAGTCCATGGGACATAATAAATAGAATTAAGCCCTCTCCTCTGAATGAGTTTAATATTACTATACTAAACTACCAGAACAGCATAAATGAACAGCTGACTTTAAGGTTATCATAATCAAACATACTGCTCACAAGTGCGCTTACAATGCACATTTCAGATTCCTTTTAAACAAACTCATTGGTTGACAGATAAAAACCAATATTCCTCTTAATTTAACCCATCTAAATTTCAAGTGATAAGTTCTAATTGGGGCTATACTTTTTCTTACTCAGGAAATATGGATTAATACCTGTCTGGTGTAACAGGCGGATACAGTTTTTTGGCCTGTCAACCTTACCACATCTATTTAAGTTGAGCACTTTCCAGTTCCATGTGCAGAGCCAGTTAGACAGGCAGAACTGCAGGGTCTCTATGCGTGGATAAGACAATGGTGTACGGAGGAGGTGTTTAGATTTATTAGGAACTGCGGAAAACTTTTGGGAAAGTGAGAGCCTATACAGGAAGGATGGGCTTGCTGTATCAAGTAGGCAAGGTACTAACAAGCTTCAACAGGACTTGATTTTTTATAGTGGAAACCTCTTTACCAAGCTGCTGCTGCTGCAACCTCTGTGACTCTCACTCAGCCTCCTCACCTCTTCCCACCCCCTTCCTGTCCTTCCAGACTCCCAGCAGCCAGGGCTCCCAGTTCATCCCAAACTCTAAAATAAGGCAGCAAAACTGGGTCAAGGTTTTTAGGGTTACTGGCTTTGCTGCCTTATTTTAGAGTTTGGGATGAACTTTTTTTGCTCGATGGCTGTGTGCTACGAGGTACACACCAGCTACTTGTTTCAGAAGAATTACAGTCAAAACTCATACACCTGGCACACGATACTCATCAAGGAATTGTCAGAACCAAACAATGACTACGGGATCTGTATTGGTGGCCAAGGATAGACTCTCAGACTGAAGCATTCATAAAATCTTGTGTCACTTGCAAATGGATAAGACAGCAGTGATATGTACTCCTCCATTACAGTCTGTTCCTCTTCCTGAATCTCCATGGGAAAAAGTGGCAATTGACATTGTAGGACCCTTTGATACTGCTCCAATTGACTGTTATGCCATCACTTTAACAGACTATTTCAGTAAATGGCCTGAGGTAGCGTTTACATTGCAAATCTCCTCTTCTGCTACAGTAATTAAAGTTCCTCTCTTCAGTTTTCAGCAGGGAAGGTAACTCCAAAGAACTGGTTTCTGATAATGGTAGTTAATTTACTTCCCTGGAGTTTGAATCCTTTCTAACACAGAGGAACACTTTACAGTTCTAATAATTACAAGCAACATCCAAATACCACATTCCCTCCTCTCTTAAGAAACTTTCCCAATTAAAATAAACATTGTTGTTCTAACCACAGGAACAAATAGGAAACAAGATACTATACTACTGGCAGAAATTTTACACTGGAAACACTGTAGATTCTACATAACATAGTCTTTAGTCCAGATAGGTGGCCATCCAGGTCTAACAGGCTGTCTCTCAAGCCCCAGTTCCAGTGCAATGTCTTGTGTTGATTCTATGGTGAAGTCATCGAATGCAGACTGGGTGTTGCCATAATCTCCTCTTGGTGCATTGGCAGGTGCAAAATAAGAAGCATTCCATACTTGCCCATCAGAAAGTCCATAGGTGTAAGGTCCCTTCTTCTCTATGATTGGTTATCAGAAATTCCCATAGTTTTTGTTGAATTGGACATGCTGAACAAGCAGCTTGTAATTGTTCTCTTGTAACTGCAGTAAGAGTGCTTGTAATAAGTACAACTACTACATCCTCATCCTCCGGTGGACCACCTGGTGAAGGCAAAGGCAGGCAAGAAAGGCTATCAGCTACCACATTTTTGTTTCCAGGCTTATATTCCAGGTTATATTTGAAAGAAAGTAGTCTTGCAGACATCTAGCAATACAATATCCTACTCTTCCCGGTCTTTCATGGTGAGCAATGTTGTCAAAGGGCTGCAGTCTGTGCGCAACTTGAACATGCGGCCCCACAGGTGAGTTCTTCATTTTTCAGTAGCCCAGACACAAGCAAGTACTTCTTTTTCGACTGTAGAATATTTTCTCTCAGCATTACTCAGTGTCCTTGAAGCAAATCCAACAGTCCTCTCTGTGTTGCCTTCATGAAGTTGTGTGAAGACAGCTCCAAGTCCATAATCAGAAGCATCAGTAGTTACAACTGTGGACAATGCGGGACTGAATAGTGCAAGTACTGGACTGTGTACAATCAAGTCTATCTCTTTTGAGGAACTCACTTGTGGCATCCATTGTCCACACTAAGGTTGAAAGCTTCCCAAGGTAATTCTCGTAATGGTTCAATGACACGAAGCGTAATTGGGAATGAATTTGCATACCAGGAGGTAAGACACCAAGAAGGAACAAGCAAGTTTGCGAATTCTGTTGGAGGGAGGACATTTGAAAATTGGCCAGGAATATAATAATCTGGAATCAGGTCTAGTACCAGCACTGATGAACTTGTATGCCCCAGAATGGAGAGTTCAGTTGTCAAAATTTCAATTGGACGCTATTGAGCTTGAGTCCTGCTTCTGACGATGCGTTGAAGTAGCAGACTGCAAGGTTTATTGTCATGCTCCTCAAGTTATTTCCATTCAACAACGATAATATCAATCCAAATAGCACTGAGCTCCATGTTGATCTTCAGAATAATTACTGGCTTGATTCATCATTTGGGGGCTGATGCAAGAAATGCTATGGAACATATTTAAAATGAAATAGTCCCTCTGTGTAAAAAGCTGTGAGGTCTCTGCTGTCTTCATGCCACATAAAAAACCCGGTGGTATGTGCTCTGCAAATCAGGAGAAGAAAATAATCTTTGCTCCCATGGAGTTCCTGCAAATACCTTCTATTGAAGGAAGAGATGCTGTTCAAATCAACAATAGCTTTAATTTATGGCCTCCCTTATCCAAGACAACGAAAGCGAATGCCTCCACCTCTTCTTCCGCATCACCATATAGGTGAAACCCATTCACCAGAAGTTCATCCTTCTTCAATAATGCAATTTGAACAAGTTTTCTAAGTTCCTCTGAAACAGCTTCCCTGACTGAAAATGGTAAAGCACTAAATTTCTGTCATGTGAGCATCACATTGATTGCAGCATTTTAACTTTAGCAGAAACCCATAAATCAGCCGAGTTCTCCTCAACCTGGTGTTGGGTCCAGCTGAACTAGTGTGTGTACTGCAAGAGTGCTTTGCGAGGAAGATCAATTCATCCATTAACTATCTGAGATTAAGAAGACAGCCATAAATAATCATGTGTCCAAAGGATAGGAAGTGCCCATTCTGCCATTCTGGACAATGTAGACTCTTGCAAGTACCAGCAATCACCAGAAGTAACCTATTGCTCTGACACGCAGCGCATGTACTAGGAATAGTTTTTTCAATATACCACAGACCAGCTGAAGTTTGGGTTCAGTAGATGCATGCATCCTTTAAAGTCAACGCAAATAAATGAATATCGGGTAGCATAGATACTGGCTGAAGCGCAGTGTTCAACATTAGCTGAATGGGTGTGGTTTGCCTGGGGGGGGAGGGGGCGGGGGGGGTGGGGGGAGGGGTGGGGAGGGGGGGGGGGGAGGAGAAGGGGGAAGGGGGGGGGGAGGGAATAGCTCAGCTCTAAACCCAGGGTTGTAAAGGAGGAGGGATAGCTCAGTGGTTTGAGTATTGCCTGCTAAACCCCGGGTTGTGAGTTCAGTTCTTGAGGGGGCCATTTAGGGATCTGGAGCAAAAACCTATCTGGAGATTAGTCCTGCTTTGAGCAGGGGGTTGGATTAGATGACCTCCTGAGGTCCCTTCCTACCCTGTTGTTATATTCTAAATTCAATCCTCGAGGGGACCACTTAGGGATCTGGGGCAAAAATCAGTACTTGGTCCTGCTAGTGAAGGCAAGGGGCTGGACTCGATGACATTTCAAGGTCCCTTCCAGTTCTAGGAGATAAATAATATAATAATTGGAGTTATACTTATTATATTATCGAGTATGGCAGAAGCATTTACAGCGCATTTTAGCTGTTCTGGAATATGTGCAGTAGTGATTTTGTCCACACTCAGCACAGTAACATCTGGTATTGGGACTGAATGCACCTGCTGATTGAACTGGTTACTGTGACATACTTTAGCAAAATCCCCAATCTTTTTTCAGTGATTGCACTGAGCTACTTTTGCTGGACATCCTGTGTAGCTTGCAAGATGTTGTGGAGATCCACAGCGAAAGCATGCTTTTACTGTATTTTGCATTTGCTGATTCAGTGGCTTTTAATTAATTTTCCTCTTGCAATTGTTTGCCTGCAGCAATAGTGAACTTTTCTGCAAAGGAATCATAGCCTGGACTGTGCCTCCTGTATCTTTGCTCATTATTTTTGGCTTCAGCTGTAGCTGACTCAATCTGAGTAGCAATGGTTATTGCTTTTTCTAGTATAAGTTGTGGTTCTAGAAGCAGGGCCAGCTCCAGGCCCCAGCATGCCAAGCGCGTGCTTGGGGCTGCATGCCGTGGGGGTGCTCTGCCGGTTGCGCGGCAGGCAGCTCTGGTGGACCTCCCGCAGGCATCCCTGCGGAGGGTCCGCCGGTCCCACGGCTCCAGTGGACCTCCCGCAGGCGTCCCTGCGGAGGGTCCGCCGGTCCCGCGGGACAGGCGAGTGGCAGAGCGCCCCCCACGGCGTGCCACCGTGCTTGGGGCGGCGAAATGGCTAGAGCCGGCCCTGTCTAGAAGCGTTCTCTTACACAAAGCATGGTTGTTTTCTCAATGAGCTGGTCTCTAATCATCTTATCTGCCATATTCCCAAAGACACAAATTACAATCAGACTCCTCAGGGAAGCAATATACTGCATTACAGTCTCCCCTGGTTTCTGCTCACGCTGGCAAAATCTGTAGCGATTAGCTACTACATTCACTTTTGGCACAAAAAAGTTCTTTAATGTAGTGAGTGCAGTCTCATTTATTATCTGCAAGGGCAAAAGTGTAAAATATACACTGCCATTCTGCTCCAAGGCAGTGGATTAGCAGACAACGCATTCTTATTTCAGAAATCTCTGTAACATTGATTGCAAGCAGGTAAGTCTCAAACATATGGATCCAGACAGCAATTGGAGGCTCACCTGGGCTTTACAGAAAGAGTACAAGTGGATTCAGAGGCAGAAGATCCATCCCATCCTCATCGCCAAAATGTTGTATCAAGCAGGCAAGGTACTAACAAGCTTCAACGAGACTTTATTTTTACAGTGAAAACCTCCTTACCAAGCTGCTGCTGCACACTAACTCTCACTCAGCCTCCTCAACTCCTCCCCCTTCCTTCCTGGTTCCTGTCCTTTCAGATTCCCAATAGCCAGTGCTCCCAGTTCTAATAATTACACGCACATCTAAAAGCCACCTAAACCAAGATGGAACCATATTGATGGCACTTAAAATTAAAAAGGCCATAGAGCAGTTTTTAAACTAAGGACTGGGGGGGGAGCCACAGGTGCAGAGGAGCACGTGGTTCGGACAGGGACATCCTTTAGGGGAGGATCTACTAATGGAGATTCTCTATGTCCCAGTAAGGAGAAGAGGATGGAAGATGATCAAATTCAGGTAGGATCTGATGAAGAACGGCCAAATGAAAAAAATCCCATTCAATTACATCATGTAATGCGAGACAGCTGAAAAGTGACAAGTTTTTAAAGTGCTTATATACAAATGCTAGAAGTCTAAATAATTAGATAGGTGAACTAGAGTGCCTTGTATTAAATGAGGATATTGATATAATAGGCATCACAGAAACTTGATGGAATGAGGATAATCAATGGGACACAGTAATACCAGGGTACAAAATATATTGGAAGGACAGAACAGGTTGTGCTGGTGAGGGAGCAGCACTATATGTGAAAGAAAGCATAGAATCAAATTAAGTAAAAATCTTAAATGAACAAACTGTACCATTGAATCTCTATGGATAGTAACCCCATGCTCTAATAATAAGAATATAGCAGTAGGGCTGTATTACCGATCACCTGACCAGGATGGTGATGACGACTGTGAAATGCTAGGGGAGATTAGAGAGGATATTAAAATAAAAAACTCAATAATAATGAGGGAATTAAACTATCCCCATATTGACTGGGTATATGCCACCTCCGGTTGGGATGCAGAGATAAAGGTTCTTGACACCTTAAATGACTGCTTCTTGGAGCAGCTAGTCCTGGAACCCACAAGAGGAGAGGCAATTCTTGATTTAGTCCTAAGTGGAGCACAGGATCTGGTCGAAGAGGTGAACATAGGTGGATCACTTGATAATAGTGACCATAATATAATTACATTTACCATCCCTGTGGTGAGGAAAACACCACAGCAGCCCATCACAGTAGCACTTAATTTCAGAAAGGGGGACTACATAAAAAGGAGGAGATTAGTTAAACAGAAATTAAAAGGTAAAACGGAAAAAGTAAAAAGTTTCCATGCAGCTTGAGGATTTCAAGGACACCAATATCGAAGGCTCAACTTAAATGTACACTCGCAAATGTAAAAAAAACATAAAAGAACCAAAAAAGTGCCACTCTGTCTACAACAAAGTAAAGAAGTAATGAAAGGCCAAAAAGGCATCCTTTAAAAACTGCAATATATCATCTAGTGAGGGAAAATAGAAAGGAGCATATAACTCTTGCAAATTTGAAGTGTAAATAATATAATTAGGAAAGGCCAAAAAAGATCCGAGAGAAATCAGCGTAGCCAAGGATTCGAAAAGTAAAAGAAAAAAAAAAAAAAAAGATTGCTACTAAAGTCTTCAGAAGGCAGGAAGCCTGCCTGAACAAACAGTGGACTACTGGTACGATTGAGGTGCTAAAGGAGCATCAGAGGCGATAAGCCATTTCGGAGAAACAAATTAAATTCTTCGATCGGCTTCACAGTTAGAGATGGGGAGGGAGATTCCCAAAACCTGAGCTTCTTCTTTTAGGTGACAAATTGAGGAACTGTTCCAGATTGAGGTGTCATTAAGAGGGGTTTTGGAACAAATTTGATAAACAAAACAGTAAAAGTCACCGCGTCAGTGTTTCATCAAAGAGTTTTCTGAAGACTCAATATGTGAAATGCAGCAGACTACTGACCTGCATGTCTATAACGCTATCATTTAATCACTCTATACCAAATTTACTGAGTTATAGCTAATGTAACTCGTTTTAAAAGGGCTCCTGAGGTGACCCCAGCAATTACAGCCCAGTAATCCATGACTCAGTTACCAGGCCAAACTGGTTGAAAACTATAGGAAAAGAAACAAAATTTGTCAGACACCTAGATGAGACATTAATTTGTTGGGAAGAGTCTTACGTTTTTGTAAAGGCAAATCACGCCTCATCCAATCTACTTCATCTCTTTGAGGAAGTCAACAAGCAAGTGGACAAGGGGGATCAGTGGATATAGTGGTAACTTAGATTTTCAAAAGGCCTTGACACAGTCTCTCACCAAAGGCTCTTAAGGCCAAAAGTAAGCTGTCATAAGGATAAACAGAAAGCCAATAATGAGGAGTGTTATTTTACTCCTTCTCAAACACCAAGATACTTATGGATCACCAAAATGAAATTAATAGGCTTGCAGGTTTAAAACAACCAAAGAATTTATCTTCACACAACACAGTCAACTTGTGAATACTCTTTCCAGAGGAATTCTGAAGGCCAAGATCTATGAATAGGGGTCAAGAAGCACTAAGTAAGCTTCATGGAGAACAGGTTTCATCAATGGCTATTAGCCCCAAGGATGGGCAGGCGATGGGTGTCTCTAGCTTCTGTTTACCAAAGTCTGAATGAGCAATGGGATGCGCCACTTGATGACTTCTCTTCTCCTTCCCGTCTGGCGGGGCCACCTGGCATTGGCCACTGGGTCAGGGTACGTTTACACTTGCACGATTTATTTCGAATTAGCTTAAAATTGATATTACATAAACAGAAAAAATAGTATAAAATCGGTTTACCTATACCACAGTGGTCTGCACGAAACATCAGATTGTTTGTCGTCCATAGGTCCAAAAGCTAACCCATCGATGTTCAGGAGGCGGTGCACCTGTGGGGTAAGACTGTATCCTCCAAGCTATCATATTCCCACTTCCGGGGTTGAGGAGCACGACAGTATCCAGTGATTGGGCGCATAGAACATTGTGCCCATGGGTGGTTGCTTGGAGTAGCAGCCCTCAACCCTCCTTTCGTGGTGAGAGGCAGACAGACAAAGTCCCTGGCCCATCGACCTTTTTCCCGAGGCATTGGAGCACGCCAGATAGGCACCATCAATCATGGACCCGTGAGATCACAACAGTATCCTGACCGTTGTCGCAACACCTCGTGTGACTCTCGCCAGCAGCATTCAGTACACAGAGGTGAATCATTTACATATTTTCTCAAAGAAATTTTTATTTACTTCTCTTTCACGTGCCAGGGGGGGAAAGAGACGACGAGCTGTTCCGTGAACACCGCAAAGACACCATGTATGTAAGCTACAGACATTGGGCGCTCAGGACCAAGAATGCAAATGTTTTCAGAGACTGCTGTGGAGATGGTAAGCTGTATATCTCATACCCCTCCTCCAATGAGGCATCGTTTGAGTCTCCTGGCTTCCCGTTACGGTTGTCAGCACTGCTGTGTACCTTGAGTTTATTTTTCAACGACGACTTTGGCATTTCCTGTTCTTTAACGGAGCTCTGATAAAACAGATTTGTCTCACCATAGAGCGATCAAGATCTAGTAATCGTCCCGTAAGGTTCAATGCAGAGACTTTGCATTTGAACTGCATCGCACCCGTGCTGATCAGAGTCTGGACACGTTAAAAAGCAGGAAATGTCATTCTAAAGGTCTCGGCTTTTCCTGTTTACCGCACTTCCGCATCCGAGTTCGGAATTGCGGACCAGAGCGGTCAGTGGTGCACTGGGATACCTCTACGGAGCCAATAATGTCCGATTTCGTCCACACGAACCCTAATCCGAGTTACACTTTCGAATTTAGCGCTACTCCTCTCGTCTGGGAGGAGTTCCGAAATCGATTTAAGGAGCCGTTTAACTCGATATTAATGACGATGTCGTGTGAACGGGTACAGCGTTAAATCGGTATATCGGCCATTAAACCGATTTAAAGTCGCAGTGTAGACCTGGCCTCAGAAGACAAGATTCTGGGCTAGATGGACCTTTGTTCTGACCCATTATGGCCTTTCGTATGTTCTTATGTTTTTAAAATATTCAAGGAATCTCATGCACCTTCAGACAGAATCTACCTTGGACTGCAGACAATATACACAAATAATAAAAGGCATGCTCATCTGAACATGAGAGCAGGATGCCTCTGAATTTCAATGTATTGACTCTATTGGCTCCTAGAAATGGAGCACACCAGCATAGCCACAAAAAGCCTACAGGTCAGCAAAGAAAAGGGTGGATGAGAAGACTGGCCTATCCTGTGGCTTCTACTGATGTTTGACAGCACCAGCTGGAGTCTTCTGGTAAGTTTCCCATGTACACAGTGGGGGGATGAGATCTCTGAATGGATGGCACCCAGAGAAAGACTGAGCACAGCCACAGCTGTGCCCAGGACCATCTCCATGGTGCTTCACAATGCTAGTGTTCCGTAGCCCAGACTTTAAAGGCCTACGGCTACTACCGATGCAATGAGTTTCTGCTGGCCTCTCATCTATGCATTCTGCCACTGGCGCCTCTGCAATAGCTACATGGACTATCAGGGTCAGAAGAGACCTCAGCAGGTCATCTAGTCCAATCCCCTGCTCCAAGCAGGACCAACACCAACTATTTTTTTGCTGCAAATCACTAAATGCTCCCCTCAAGGACTGAATGCATAACCCTGGGTTTAGCAGGCCAGTGCTCAAAGCACTGAACTATCCACCCCCATGAGAGGCAGCACTGGGCCCGGGCTGTCACAGCACATGGGGCCTGCGGCTCTGCGTGGGGCCTGGAGTCGCCTGGCTTCCGTGCCCGAGCTGCGAGGCAGTGGGTGGGTGTGGGGGGCCGGGGACCCTCCGTACCTGTCATCTCGGCCATGTGGTGCCGAGGGATGCCCATGACGCCAGCGCAGGCCTCCATCTGCTGCGCCACCAGCGGCTTGGTGGGCGCCAGGAAGAGCACCTTGGCGGAGGGGAACCAGCGGTAGAAGTTGTACATGACCACGGCGGCGATGAAGGTCTTGCCCAGCCCGGTGGGCAGGCACACCAGCGTGTTGGCCAGCAGCGCCGCCCGCGCCATGCGCACCTGGTAGCCGCGCTCCGGCCAATTGGTGGGGTAGATCCACAGCGAGCCCGCCGCCGCGCAGAACCCGCCGCCCGCGGGAGGCGCCGGCCCCGCCCGAGCCCCGCTTCGGCCTCGTCGCCGCGCCAGCAGCAAGTTTCATCGTCCGCATCGCCGCTTCCTCCTCCTCCTCCTCAGGGCCGGGCCGGGGTCGCTGGCGCCGCACCCCTCCGCCGGGGCAAGGCGCGGAACGGGGAACCGCCTCCTGCCGAGGCCCAGAGGATGGCCCCGGGGCGCGGCTAACGCGGGACCCCCAGCTCTGGAAGAGCGTCCTCTGCCCGCCGCCGCTCATGCTCTGTGGGGAACGCCCGGGCCCCTCAGTCAGCGCCGACCAGAGCCCCCGCCGCCATCTTAGGGGCGGCCGCTCTCCGGGAACGCTTGAAAACCCCGCTAAGCTGTGAGGGCTGCCGCGTGAGAACCAGCACGCTGGGAAATGTAGTCATTTAGGGCCGCTCTGTGCTGCCGAAGGCGCTGCGGCATGCTGGGAAATGTAGTCATGGGGGGCTTAGTGCTAGCTGGCGGTGCGGCATGCTGGGAAATGTAGGCCGTGGGCTAAGGGCCCGACTAACTCCCCTAAAGAGAAGGCAAGTGCAACCCAACCGCTTGCTAAAGCCACCACCAGGACTCAGTCCCGCCTTCTTACGTGCTCCAATCCCTGTGCATTTTGTTCAGGGAGGCTGTGATGGAAGACTTCCCACAGTATTGCCATTGCTTAGAACTGAACAGAAGTTATTCACCTATTTCACTGACCAGTAATGCTCCCATTTAAAACAATGGCAAAACCTTAATCAGGCATTTTATCAGAGTCTCTGTTAAACCAATGTCACTGATTATAACACAGTAAAGAAAGATAAACACCGCACAACCTGACAAACAGCTAGTCAGATACCACAAGGGTTCAGCACATTATAAGAAAATAGATTGACTACCAGTACGCAATGACAAGCACCATTACATACTTTTTGTCAATATTTAGGTTATAAAGTCTTCTAATGACAGCTCTAGTGTTGGTGTCACTAAGGATAATCCTAAGTAACTTAAAAGGTAAAAGGCAATAAGGATATACAGTCTCCCTGTTTAGGCCTCAGATGAGCAGAAGTTCTTCCATGTTTAAACTCTAATTGACCTAACAGGCCAATAAATAGAAAAGGCCAGGTGCAATGTCCCTTATCAGTTGCCATCAGCTCAAACTGGTCTAAAGCAGAAGTAATGAGGCCTGTGCACCTTTAGCAGAAGGACAAGATAACTTGCAGAAGGAAAACTTACTAATGAGCTGCCGCGGCCAAGATTTACTTAATGCACCTGCGCTTACGTAACTGCTTTACAGAGGGGAGAAGGAGGAGGGAGGGGGAAGACAAAGAAGTGTGTGAGAAAAGAATGCTGCAGCTGGACAGAAGAGGGAGGGGAAACGGGGGCTTGCTTGTCAGCGAGAAAAGTTCTCATGGATATAAAGGAACAGACTGCTTGGTTTAGGTGTGCTGGATTTGAGGCATGTCAAGTCTCCCAGCACCACTTTGAGATCTCAAATAAACTTAGTTTGCTTCTCTACCCTGGTGTGTTTATTGGCGTGGTGCACACCGGGCGACGGACCCCTCTGCTGTTGCCCCCCTCGGGCACTTTATGCCGGCAACACTAGGATAGTTGTGTTTTCATGTCGTCCCATTATTTACAATTAAAATCTGTTTCCTTATCCTCTTCAGAGTTACGGAACAGCCCACCTGGAAGCTGGACTGCTACAGATGTGGCTGTTTAGAAAATAATACCGGATCCTCTGGAGAAGTTTGAAAAGTAGAATTGCAGTGGGGACCTGCCTCCTAGTCCCACTGACAACAGATTCTTCCTGTTATCCACCTATGCTTCATAAACAAGCAGATTTTAGCCACAACAAATCCTGCATGTTGGTAGGCAGTTAAACCAGATGCCCCTTTCAGTTCCTTCTAACCCTGTGATCAGGGCCATCCCTAGCTATTCTGGGGCCCTACGCAGCCCTCCTGCGGGCGGGGTGGGGGGCGCAGGCCTCCGCAGGGGGAGGCTGGCTTGGGGGATGGGGGAGAACCACCCCCCAGCACTCACCAGCAGTGTAGCTGGGTCAGGTTGCTGCACTTTCTGCCGCTGGTGAGTGCAGGCCCGGCCTTGCAGCATTCTTAGGGGTGGTCTGAGGGAGGGCTGAGGCGGAGCAGGGGCCAGAAGAGGCAAAGGCAGAGCAGATCCATGGCAGGAAGCCTGGGGAAGAGGCAGAGCAGGGTATGGAGCAGTATGCAGCTGCACAGGGCACCAGGAAATTTGGTGCCCCAAGTTTCCTGGTGCCTTACGCAGATGCACACTTTGCATATGGATAAGGACCACCTTGCCTGTGATAGTATGATTTACTACTTTACTTGCCCTGTTAGCTTTCTACCACTTTGAACAGTGTCACAGTAATAAAGCGAAGCACAATAAAGTTTCCACTGCAGAGTGCCAGTCACCACAAGATGTTGCTTTTCTTTCCTTGTACCTGCATATTTAATAGCTTCTTCATTCCTGTAGGTGGATGCCTTGAGAGCAGCTCTTCCGTTCAGCCAGGAGGCCCCAACTGCTAACCTTCAAGAGCTCTGTGTGGCTTGAAAGCTTGTCTATTTCACCAACAGAAGTTGGTTCAATAACTATATTACCTCACCCACCTTGTCTCATAATATTCAAACTGTCCTTTGTCATTACTGGTACAACTTCACCCACACCATGGGGATTGTACTGCTTTAATTATACCCAGAGAGTCAAAATGGGTACAGGCTTACTCTACCTACCACACCACTGGCCCCACCAACCATACCCCAGAACCTCACTTACCCCTTCAGCCCCTCCCACCAACCCCAGCACCTCCCTTACCCCTTCGGCCCCTCCCACCAACCCCAGGCATCTCCCTGATC
>NC_133772.1:142020088-142161895 GCF_003597395.2 Chelonoidis abingdonii | reverse complement strand
AGTTTCGCCTCTTATCCCAACACTCCTGCTATCTAACGCCAACACAGTGAACTTGTATGAGCAGCCTCCATCATAATCATTGACATCATCAGCACTAGCAAAACAATAGAAAAACCCAAAATTTTGGACCCGACTTCAAGTAGTGGGCAAAGACATCTGGCTTAAGATAAGCTTGATAAAGTATATGAGGGATGTATATGGATTTTATTGGGCTGTATGATTAGCAGATATCTCAATGTCTGGAGATGCTGACTGGATGGAACTGGTTACTGCAGAGAATGCTTCTTGGTGCTGCTTGACTTGCCACAGCTTCAGGTTAGCTGACCAATTGGGGTCGGGAAGGGAAATTTTCCTCCAGGGCGATTGGCAGAGGCTGAGGTTTTCCGGCCTCCTCTTAGTGCATGGGTATTGCTGGGGATTCTGCACTTGAGGTCTCAAATGCAATTGAGATCAATAACTCATCATGTTAGGGGCTGTTATTAATTTATTGTGGTTTTGTGGATTCCTTGTGCAGGATCAGACTAGATATCATATTGGTCCCTTTGACCTATGAGTCAACGAGGTCACCTTATGGACCCTCAGACTTCTTCTATCTAAGCCACATCGACTTAGCTTCACCTTCCGAGCCCTGTCCATCCCTCTCACCCCCAGGCGCATTGGGATTGCTGTGCTTATACCAAGCAGCCATCGCCTTCTTACAAGTCCAATCCTGTTTTGCTATAGATCACACACTTCGCTCTCCAAAAGCCTCAATGCTCTGTTTCTTTCTTCCTTATCAAAAGAAACGAATTGCAGGAGAAGTTAATTGAGCAGGAATGCGCTAAAAGCAGCTGCCCTTTACAGTCACCTTAGGTATGATGCAGATGATCCTCTCAAACAGGACTCAAACTGTAGAGGTCATTGTAATTAATCTCATTAAATTTTTTCCAAATTCAGTAGTCTGGATGAAAATTAGCTAGGTCGTGTTTTGTAAAATAAAGGTGTTTCCTGATTCACTATAACACCCCAACCGGCTTCATGTTGTCCCATTGGAAATAACGTTTGATCAATAGAAACGTATTTCCCAAAAAATCCGGGAGAGGGAAGAACCGCTTTGGTTAGAATTTGTTATATTTCTAAATGTGTAAGTTAGGTAGTGCGAGACTTCTCAAATATCCACATGGTTTAGGCTGCAAAGGATTTTTCAAAAAATTGGATTAGCCTTTATCTTCGAACGGCATCGGAACATAGAGCCAACACTCTGGTCACTTAAACACAATATATCCTCACGAGTGGACTGACTTCGTGAGCAATTGAATACTGAGGACTAAAATACCGTCTATCCATATAATGTCAACCCGATATCAACGAATTTGGATATAATGCCTAAAGCAGCACTACGGGGGGGGGAAGGTGCGCACTCCGCAGATCAAACAATTCGATATAGAACGTTTCCCTATGCGTGATAATTTTTGCTATTCTCAACTTTCTATTAACTTTACTTTTTTTGTACTTCTACTACTTTACTTATGTACTCAGGCGATCGGATCAAGATTGCCCAGGACCCTCACATCCAGAGAGTGCCTACTATCGGCAGGTCTTCTCTTCTTTGTGCTGGTACCACGTGTAAAAAAAAACCTGACTTATCACTGGAGCAGGACCTCAACCAACTCACCAACCAATTAGTATGAGATCTACTCCTAATCCTCTCGGCCTAATGAATATAATTATTTTAACAGAGATCACACCCCCACCTCAATAGGGCACTCAGTTGGAACTGGGAGACCTGCTCCCAGGAATCTAAAACAGGAACCCTTGCATCCCAATGATCCTGACCCTGGCTATGCACAGGAGTGGCGCCTGCTCTCCTCCACCTCACATGAAAGGGCATGACTCCAGGAGAGGATCCACAGAGAATCCATCAGAGAAGATGTCTTCAGGTGCCTAAGGTCTGGCCCAGGAAGGAAGCACCTGCACACCACGTGACTGGACCCGAAGCCGTGCCCTTTCTTTGCACACACTTCGCTTAGGTGCCTCCCCATCAACCGAAACGAGTTCCTGAGAATCCTCCCTAGGCGGCCTCCACTCGCTGTGAATCGACAATGAGGAACCCGGCAGTTAGGTTTCTTTGTGAACGCTAGCCTGTCGCAGCAAAGGCCCCAATCAAGCTCACCATGCTACGTCAGTAGAAATAGCTAAAAACACTCTCTCTGACCAAAGATCATACAACCTAAAACGCTGTCTCACAGTTAGTAGGGGAGGGCCTAGACTGGAAAGTTAATAAGGGCATTATAACCTGAAATATAACATATTACTGCATAAAGCTGTAAAGTCATCGCTCCCCAGACAATCCAGAGATGCACCAACAGAATGCACACCAAAGTGGTAAATCCTACAGACCGAGGACTGTCATCAGACGACGACCATTGTGTATATTGTTTACTTACGCCTCTGATAAAACTTTTCCTAACACCAACATTGAAGCTTAAAGGGTGGCTCCTTTTCTTCTTTGAACCTGAAACACTTGTATATACATTGTACTCAGCCCAGATTAAATTAAGCGCCACACAATATTGCTGATAAACAACCACTACGGTATGCGCACCACAAATATCGAACTCCCCACGATATAACATTATAAATGAGCTTAAATGATCTCCATGTTCATATAATAATCATTCAAAAATAGCACTAAATGAGAAAACAATGGGGCAAATTCAGTCTTGAGCAAGTGCCCAATTTCTTAAACCACCAACAACCGGAGCGGATATGAATTACAACAGAGAGAGATCTCTTTCTAGGAATCCTGGAGTAGAAAAAAGCCAAGAAAAAAAAAAAAAATGGTTAAAAAAGTTTACTTTTTGAAAAAACCCCTGGGGGCCCTAAAAAAAGTTAAATGGCCCCAATTTTAACCAACCATACTTAACAGTATATAAAACTGCTGCGAATGTACATTCTAGCACTTGCTCCCCTAGTAAGCTATGTGTTTTACACACTTCTCCCCAAACAACTCTGCAATTAAACTGAAATATTAAGACCAGCGTCTCTTGGGAGCTAAATAAGCTACATCCAATCAGCAGGTTCTATAGTCTAAAACAGTTTATGAATAAATGCCTTATCTCTGCACTCTGCAGAGCCCAGGCCTGATAAATCAGTATCTCTCACATATCATGGCTCTGGAAATAACATACTTACCCTATGGCAAAGATGACAGGATCATGTTAAAAAGTGAGTCCTCAGAGAAACCGCTTTCTCTCTGAAGATTCATTCCCCAAGAACTGACAGCAAGACAACCCTGATCACAGACACGGGAGCAGAACATTTCTGAGGACCCAGCCAGTTCAAAGCCTTAAGAGCATAACCTGTCCAACAAGACAACGTGGTGAATAGCGTTTCCAGCTAATTCTGCCACTCCTATGTAGGTAAACTAACTGAACTCTTTAAACTTGCAGAGACTGTAATTCCGTGTGGACCGTAACTTGTTTTGAATATTGGTATCGAAGACATCCGCATCCTGTAACTCCGATACCAGCAATGAAACAACATCTCCCTTTTTGGGGAATTAGTTTTATCCCCCTTTTTTCAGAATTGACTTGTTATATTTTGGTGACCTGAATTAAGATAGAAATAGAGAAATTACCACAACCTATAGACTATGCCAAATAACCAACAAAGCACAAGATGGCCAGCTGAAGTTAATTGAGTTTTAAGCCAATGAAAGAACACTTTCAGATACTAAGGAACACACCCATAATGCTTTAGAATAATATAGGTCTGTACCGACTTAGCATCTCTGGGAAAGGAAAGGGTTATGTAAATGAGTCTATGCCAAACCAAAGAAATGGCCTGATGTGTCAAAGTTATTAAAACTTTGAGAGAAATCTGCATGAGAACGACTACTGCTCAAAATAGCCTAATAAGTGAGAAGTGAATCAAGGTCCAATTTTTAATCAGATCGAGGGTCTTCCAGAACTATAAATATAGCAGACTTATGAAGAACAACTGTAAATAAAACACTTCACTGCAGTCACTTCGGGAGAAAGCAAGCCCAAGACACTCAATTTCTCTTTCCAGTTTGTATGTTAAGTTGATCACTCTCTTAAAACATACTAACAAAGTTTCTTCGTAGGCTTTGCCCTCAAATGTACCCTGTCCAGTTAGTGACTATTCCCAACAAGAAAAGAAAATGCGGAGGGATACAGTTGTTAACCCATAAAAAGAAAACATCGCAGTAAATTAAATTCTCTTGGATACTTGCCATCCAACCAAGACTCACTAGGAATTGTCCACCCATATCAACGTTTCAAGAAACGTTCGGTCACTTAAACAATTTCGAATCAATGTCTGATCCATCCAGCTCCGCACATATTAGCAATTGCCTCAACCCAGCCCACTCAATTCTCTAGCTTTATCATCACGGTTTCAAAGCGTTTGCTCTATCTACATAGTCAGTGGTTCTTAACCTACTGCAGCCTGCACCCCTTTTGTCTCTATAAATATGTCTGTGCATCCCTTATCAAAAAAATCAAAATGGGTTCTCGCACCCCTTAACCTAGATATATTGTTGATATACAGTATATCATTAAAAAAAGTATATGTTAATAATATATAGGTTTGAATGAAACAAAGCAGTGTACTTAGTGCCTGTGCTTAGTTGTGTTTTCGAAATTTACGTTCTAAAAAAATCGGCATGTCTCGCACCCCAGCAGGTGTGTGCACCCCAGGTTAAGTAAATCACTGGACTTAGACAATCATCCTAATCTAAGAAAGTTTTTCTATAGCAAACCTCATCAAACGGTCCTCTTCACTTAGTTCTTTTGCCTTGCCTCAATCACTTGATGCTTTTACCTGTTCTGTCACTTTAATCTCCTCTCCATGCTTTAAATGCGCTGATAAGAAAAAGCATTTTAATCTCCTGCTACATAACAGATAGGAATCCTCAGCAAGGCTGTCCAACAAATCTTCTAACTTTACAGCTTTTATATAGCTTAAGGACAATGCTGGAGGCAAACTATACCAGTGGGATTCCAATAGTCAGCAGTATTAAGGCTCTACAATGTATGAAATACAAGAGAGACAAGGGGAGTGAGGTAATATTTTACTGGATCCAACTCCGTGTGAAAAAGAAGCTTCCAAGCAACCAAAGATTCTCGGATCTGGGAAAGGTACATTAGAGTGTAACACGCTAAATACACAGTGAACGATTGTTTGCATAAGTAAGTTTAATCAACTCGAAAAGACATTCAAGGCAAGTGTCAATAACACTGTTCCAGTCTATAAAACAAAGAAGGAGGATTAGTGGGTTAACAGAATGCCATAAAGCCCTGAATCCAGGGTCTTTATAGGACATGATTTTTTTTTAATTCTAGCAAAAAATTATAATCAAGCCCCCAGCTCTAGTCTTTTGAAGGTGTGTAACAGTTTCCTTTGAGGATAAGGACTGAGTCCAGATCCTTCATGAAAAATCCGCACATAGTATCTTTCATTTCTGTGAGAGTCAAGCAGAAAAGCGACCTGTTCTGTTTTCAACCCCCAGAGTGTATTGGACATTTAGGCAACCGATAAGACGCCACCTGTTGTGATAGCATGTGTGTAGGACCGCAGGATCCTTGAAAGGTGTGTAAGGGGTACTCAAGGGCCACTCTTCACCTTGAATGGCTCTTTGCTTAGTGTAAGTAGTACATATTCTAATTATCTGTTCTAGACCTTGTAATTTAGCTTGCAATGCTGTGAGGACCCTTTCCCAAACCTGAAGAAAAGCGTGTAGCTTGAAAGCCGCCTCTTTCACCACCAGAAATTGGTCCATATAAAATAATACCACCTCACCCACCCTATCTCCCTAATAACCGGGATCAATGTGGCTAAAATCAACTGCAAACTGGAATTATTAAATATGTAATAAAAGCAGATATTTATAAAAGGATAAAGATTCACACTTTTCCTGAACAACTTGAAGACACGAGTATTTGCAATGACTGGTTCTAATTTGCTTTGAGGCATGCACATTCAAAATATGTCCCTCTAGATTAAAAAATATTATTCAATGCCTGGATTTTTGGATGGGTCAAAGGAAAAATTCAAAACCCAGCAAAAACCACCACTCACTGAGAGCTGCTTTAATAACCAAGTGCCAGCTATCCAAAACTCACCCGTTTTTGTGTTAGTCGTGAATCATGAATACCCTTTTAAAAAGTGTCTATCAACTTTTCTTCAAACTAACGTGAACAAGAAGTTTTCTGATAGCACACCCTAAAATAACACATAATTTAAAGTTAATTTTGTAATCAAAATATCTGGGTGTTTCTGTTCCAAATAATGAATGTTCAGCAAGCCCTTTGCTGAGATCTGAAAGCGAGAATCAACTTCCCCTCTAGCCCGCTCCTCTTGAGCACAACACTCTCTTCTCTCCAGTCCATTTTGTTGCTCAGTTAGTAGCAGACCGAGCTAAGGGTTTCTGCGCCCTATGCCGGACTTTCGCCGCCCCGTGCGGTCCGCGGCTTGGCGGACTGCCGCAGCATGCCTGCGGCAGTCCACTGGACGCCAGCGGCCCCCTGACCCCGGGGTCGGGGGGGTGCCCTGGGTGCCAGGTCGCGCGGCGACGCTCCTGAACCCGGGGGGAGGCGCCCTTGGGCTGCGGCGGTGGCTCCTGTACCCCGGGGCGGGGCACCCCTGGGCTTGGCCGGGGTTCGCAGCGGTGGCTCCCTGACTCCGGGGGGTGGGACACCCTGGGCTGCCCGGATGCGGCAGCGCTCCCTGACCCCAGGGAGGGGCGCCCTGGGGCTGCGCGCGCTGCTGAAACCCCGGGCCGAGGGGCCTCCCTGGGCTGCCGTCACGGCTCGCCTGACCTCCGGGGCAGGGCGCCTCGGCTGCCGGGTCCAGCAGCGGCTCCCTGACCCCGGAGGGGGAGCCGCCTGGGCTCGGCGGCGCTCCCTGACCGGGGGGGCGGGCCTGGCTGCGCGGCGGCGTCCTGACCCCGGGGGGGGGGGGCGCGGCGCCCTGGGCTGCGGCACGGCTCCCTGACCCCGGGGGGGGGGGGCGCGACGCAACTGGCTGCAGTGGCGGCTCCGACCCGGGGCGCCCTGGGCTGCGGCCGCACTGACCCAGGGGACACCGATTTGGGCTGCCGTTGCAGGCAGCGCTGCGCGGCAGCTCAGCCCCTCCAGCAGCAGCAACTGCAAACCATTAGAAAAGTTTGGGGGGGGGGGGGGGGGGGGGGGGCCGCCCACTTTTGCGCCCTAGGCAACCGCCTTAGTTGTCCTAAAATGTTTGCATCCGGCCCTGTTAGCAGAAGTGTGCATGAGAGAGGAAGAACAAATGATCGCAACAACGAGGAATGACTAATAAAGAGTGTTGTCAAACCATAAAGAGAAAGGACAGAGAAAATCTCAACATTAGTACAAATGACTGCCTTAGGATCACAAACAGGCACATAACGATTCACTGCAAGTGTGATAGTGAAGTTGACAGCATCTCTTAAAACAATAATAAATTTTCCATCAAACAATCACAAAATTGCTCAAACTTTCAAAAAACAAAAAGTATGCTTCAGCTACAGAAACAATCAGGCCAACAGGCAAATGGTTTGGAGACAACAGAAATGAGGCGAGAGCAAAACCATTCTGGTTCTCATCACAAGCAAACACCTATATACAAGGGCACTTGTTCCACATGGCCCCAGGAGAGGCAGTACCTACCTGAAGTTTCAAAGACTGTAAAGGCCGTACTAACGGCTTCTGGTTGCAGTCTTGGCCACGTTTTTTATTGCCCCCATAACTTGTGTCGGCAAAGAAACTAGAGACAAAAGGGGGAAATTTAGCTGAGGTGGCAGAGGGCGTCGTGTCAAGCATCATGCCTGCATCTGCCCCAAAAGTGCCAAATGCTGGCATCACTGGGGTGTGGCAGTTGCACCAGGGAGTTAGGGCTCTCAGAGGATAGACTGTCACATCCTTGGGGGCCGGTGGGGGGAAGTGCCCAGTCAGGGTGGAATTTGGAGGTGAAATGATGGTGGAGTCAAGAGAGAAGGCACCCCCGCGGGGGGGGGCAATGGAAATCTAGCCAGTAGAGATGGGGGTGGTCAATGGGCTTGCTGGGTGGAGTCTGGGCCAGCAGAGGAGGGAGTCAGGGGTGTGCAGGATCCCAGCTGGGGATTAGGGTGAGGGCTGGAGAGAACTCATGGTCCAGCCAAGGGAAGGGGGGCTCTGGGGCGAATGCGGTACGGCGAGGGGGAGGCAGCTGGGCAGATGTGGGTCCGCCGGTGGGGGAGGCGGGAGGTGCGATCCACGTCGGAAGAGGCGGGCAGGTCCTGGTGCCGCTGGACTCCGGCCGAGCTTTGCGCAGGCTGCCCTCGAGCGCCGGCCGCGAGCCCCGGCCCCTCCCGCGCTAACAAGCCGCGCCGCGTGGCTCCTGCATGAACTTGATCAGGTCCTTCCTTGGCACGCGCCTCGCGCGCAGCCTCCTCGCGCCACTGCCGCGGCGGGGCCGCCGCATCTTGCCGCGGCCGCGTCCCCCGAACCGCGCCGTCAGGTGGCTTCCGGCGCAGCGCGTGGCGGTGCCTGAAGGCCGGGCGCCGGCGCGGCGCGCTCGCGGACACTGCTGGGGTTGTTGGGCGGGGCCGAAGGGGTAGGGAGGGGTCTGGGTTGGTGGGGCGGGGCCCGAAGGGGTAACGGAGGGGTCTGGGTTGGTGGGCGGGGCCGAAGGAAGGGAGGGGTCTGGTGTGGCGGGCCGAAGGTAAAGGAGGGTCTGGTTGGTGGCGGGCCGAAGGGGTAAGGGTAGGGGTCGGGGTTGGTGGGCGGGGCCGAAGGGGTAAGGAGGTCCTGGTGGTGGGCGAAGCCGAACGGGTAAAGGAAGGGTCCTGGGGTTGTGGGCGGGCTGAAGGGGTAAAAGGAGGGGTTCTGGGGTTGGTGGCGGGCCGAAGGTAAAGGGATGGTCTGGGGTTGGTGGCGGAGCCGAAGGTAAAAGGAGGGGTCCTGGGTTGGTGGGCGGTCCGAAGTAAGGGGGGTTCCTGGGTTGGTGGGCGGGCGAAGGGGTAAGGAGGTACCTGGGGCTTGGTGGCGGGGCCCGAAGGGTAAAGGAGGGTCTGGGGTTGGTGGGCGGGGCGAAGGGGTAAGGTAGTACCTGGGGGTTGGTGGCCGGGCCGAAGGGTAAGGTAGGTACCTGGGGTTGGTGGGCGCGTGCCGAAGGGGTAAAGGAGGGCCTGGGTGTGGCGGAGCCAAAGGGGTAAAGGAGGGTCGGGGTTGGTGGGCGGGGCTGAAGGAGTAAGGAGGTCTGGGGTTTGTGGTCGGGCCGAAAGGGTAAAGGAGGGTCTGGGTTTTGGTGCGGGCCGACAGGAAAAGGAAGGGTCTGGGGTTGGTTGGCGGATGCCAAGGATAAAGAGGGGTCCTGGTTGGTGGCGGGGCCGAAGGGTAAGGAGGTGCGCAGTTGGTGGATCGGGGCGAAGGAGTAAGGGGGGGCGTGCCTGGGTTGGTGGCAGGCGCTGAGGGCCCCTGCGGCGCAGTCGGGGGACGCGGCGCGGCAAGATGGCGGCGGCCCCGCCGCGGCAGTGGAGCGCCGAGGAGCTGCGCAGCGAGGCGCTGCCCAAGAAGGACCTGATCAAGTTCCTGCAGGAGCACGCGGCGCAGGCGGTACGCGGGGAGGGGCCGGGGCTCGCGGCCGGCCGCTCCCGAGGGCAGCTGCGCAAAGCTCGGCCGGAGCCCGCGGCCACCCAGACCTGCCCCCCGCCTCTCCCCGACTGGATCGCACCATCCTCCGCCTCCCCCACCGGCCGGACCCCACCATCTGCCCCAGGCTGCCTCACCCCCGCCGTACCGCACCATTCGCCCCAGAGCCCCCCCCCCTCCCCTTGGCTGGACCCCATGAGTCTCTCCAGCCCGCACCCCTAACTCACCCCAGCTGGATCCCATGCACACCCCTGACTCCCTCCTCTTGCCTGGCCCCCAGACTCCACCCCAGCAAGACCCCATGACCACCCCCATCTCTACCTTGGCTAGATTCCATGCCCCCCCCCGGGGTGCCTCCTCTCTTGACTCCACCACATGACACTTTCACCTCCCAATTCCACCCTGACTGGGCACTCCCCCCACCCGAGCACCCCAAGGATGTGACAGGTCTATCCTCTGAGAGCCCCTAACTCCCTGAGTGCAACCTGCCACCCCCAGTGATGCCAGCACCTTGGCACTTTTGGGGCAGACTGCAGGCATGATGCTTGACACCGAACGCCCTGCCAACTCAGCTAAATTTCCCCCTTTTGTCTCTAGTTTCTTGCAGAACACAAGTTACTGGGGCAAATAAAAAACGTGGCCAAGACTGCAACCAAAGACCAGTTAGTTACGGCCTATAACCAGCTCTTTGAAACTCAGGTAGGTACCTGCCTCTCCTGGGCCAGTGTGGAACAAAGTGCCCCTTGTTATAGTGTTTGCTTGTGACTGAGAACACAGATGGTTTTTGCTCTAGCCTCATTTCTGTTGTCTCCAAACCATTTGCCTGTTCGGCTGAATTGTTCTGTAGCTGAAGCATATTTTTGTTTTTGAAAGTTTGAGCAAAATTTTTGCTGCTTTTCGTTTGTATGGGAAAATTGTATTCATCTGTTTAAAGAGATGCTGTCAACTTCACAATCACACTTGCAGTGGAATAGTATGTGCCTGTTGTGACTCCTAAGGCAGTCATTTGTAACTGAATGATGAGATTTTTCTCTGTCCTTCTCTTTATGAGTTTGACAACACTCTCTATAGTCAATTCCATCAGTTGTTGATCATTTGTTCTTCCTCTCTCATGCACACTTCTGCTAATAACCAGGGCCGGTGCAACCATTTAGGCCAACTAGGCGGTTGCCTAGGGCGCCAAAAAGTGGGCGGCCCCCCCCCCCCCCCCCCCCCCCCAAACTTTTCTAATGGTTTGCAGTTGCTGCTGCTGGAGGGGCTGAGCTGCCGCGCAGCGCTGCCTGCAACGGCAGCCCAAATCGGTGTCCCCTGGGTCAGTGCGGCCGCAGCCCAGGGCGCCCCGGGTCGGAGCCGCCACTGCAGCCAGTTGCGTCGCGCCCCCCCCCCCCGGGGTCAGGGAGCCGTGCCGCAGCCCAGGGCGCCGCGCCCCCCCCCCCCGGGGTCAGGACGCCGCCGCGCAGCCAGGCCCGCCCCCCCGGTCAGGGAGCGCCGCCGAGCCCAGGCGGCTCCCCCTCCGGGGTCAGGGAGCCGCTGCTGGACCCGGCAGCCGAGGCGCCCTGCCCCGGAGGTCAGGCGAGCCGTGACGGCAGCCCAGGGAGGCCCCTCGGCCCGGGGTTTCAGCAGCGCGCGCAGCCCCAGGGCGCCCCTCCCTGGGGTCAGGGAGCGCTGCCGCATCCGGGCAGCCCAGGGTGTCCCACCCCCCGGAGTCAGGGAGCCACCGCTGCGAACCCCGGCCAAGCCCAGGGGTGCCCCGCCCCGGGGTACAGGAGCCACCGCCGCAGCCCAAGGGCGCCTCCCCCCGGGTTCAGGAGCGTCGCCGCGCGACCTGGCACCCAGGGCACCCCCCCGACCCCGGGGTCAGGGGGCCGCTGGCGTCCAGTGGACCTGCCGCAGGCATGCCTGCGGCAGCTCCGCCACAGCCGCGAGACCCGCACGCGGGGCGGCGAAATGTCCCGGCGCCTAGGGCGCCAGAAACCCTAGCGCCGGTCCTGCTAATAACTGCAGCAACAAAATTGGAACTGGAGAGAGAGAGAGTGTGTGCTCACAGAGGAAGGGGCTAGAGGGGAAAGTCTGATTCTGCTTTCAGATCTCAGCAAAGGGCCTTCTGAACATCATTATGGGAACAGAAACACCCAGATATTTGATAAAAATAACTTTAAAATTATGTGTTATTTATAGGGTGTGCTATCAGAAACACTTCTTGTTCACGTTAGTTGAAAAAAAAGTTGATAGAACTTTTTAAAAGGGTATTACCATGATTCACAGAATAACACAAAAACGGGTGAAGTTTGATAGCTGACACTTGGTATATAAGCAGCTCTCAGTGAGTGGTGGTTTTGCTGGGTTTTGAATTTTTCCTTTGACCCATCAAAATCCAGAGCATTTGAATATATATATTTTTTTTAATCTAGAGGAACATATTTTGAATGTGCATGCCCCTCAAAGCAAATTAAGATAACCAGTCATGCAAATACATCCTGTGCATCTTCAGTTGTCAGAAACAGTGTGACATCTTTTATCCTTTATAAATATCCTGCATTATTATACATATTTAAATAACTTCCAGTTTGCAGTGTTTTAGCCACATTGATCCCAGGTTATTAGGGAGATAGGGTGGGTGAGGTGGTATATTTTATTGGACCAATTTCTGGTGGTGAAAGAGGCCGGCTTTCAAGCTACACAGGCTTTTCTTCAGGTTTGGGAAAGGTACTCAAAGCATTGCAACTAAATACAAGGTAGAACAGATAGATTAGAATATGTAACTACTTACACTAAGCAAAGAGACCATTCAAGGTGAAGTGGCCCTTGAGTACCCCCCATAACACACCTCTCAAGATCCCTGGGTCCTACACATGCCTATCACAACAGGTGGCGTACTTCATCGAGTGCACTAAATGCTCCAATAACAACTCTGGGGGTGAAAACAGACAGTCGCTATTCTCTTGAATGAACTCTCACAGAAAAATGATAAAAGATCACTTGTGGGCATTTTTCATGAAATGATCTGACCTCAGTCCTCATCCTCAAAGGAAACCTGTACAACACCTTCAAAAGACGAGCCTGGGAGCTTGAATTCATAATTTTGCTAGACATTAAAAAAAAATCATGGTCCTAATAAAGACACTGGATTCCAGGCTTATGGCAACATTCTGTAACCCACTAATCCTCCTTCTTTGTTTTATGACTGGAACAGTGTTATCTGACCACTTTGCCTTGAATGGTCTTTTCGAGTATATTAACTACTTATGCTAAACAATCTGTTCCACCTTGTATTTAGCTGTGACACTCTAAGTACCTTTCCCAGATCCGAAGAACTCTTTGTAGCTTGAAAGCTTCTTTTTCACCAACAGAAGTTGGTCCAGTAAAAGATATTACCTCACTCCCCTTGTCTCTCTTGTATTTCAGTTACATTGTAGAGCCTTAATACTGCTGACTATTGGAATCCATGGTTGTTTTGCCTCCAGAATTGGTCCTTAAGTATATAAAAGCTGTAAAGTAGATTTTTGACAGCCTTCTGAAGGATTTCCTATCTGTTATGTAGCAGGTAATGATAAATGCTTTTCTTACAGCGCTTTAAAGGCATGGAGAGCGCAGATAAAGTGACAGAACAGGTAAAGACTATCAAGATTGATGAAGACAAGGCAAAAGAAACTAAGCCTGAAGAGACCGTTGATGAGGTTTGTATAGAAAACTACTTTCTTAGATTAGGATGATTGCCTAAGTCAGTGATTCTTAACCTGGGGTGCACACACCTGCTGGGGGTGCGAGACATGCCAGATTTTTTAGAACGTAAATCATCGAAAACACAAATTAAGCACAGGCACATAAGTACAACTGCTTTGTTTCATCAAACCGATATATTTATTAACATATACTTTTTTTAATGATTACTGTAATATACAAACAAATATATCTAGGTTTAAGGGGTGCGAGAACACATTTTGATTTTTGATAAGGGATGCAAGAACATATTTTGAGAACCAAAGGGGTGCAGGCTGCAGTAAAGGTTAAGAACCACTGACCTATGTAGTAGAGCAAACGCTTTTGAAACCGTGAATGATAAAAGGTAGAGAATTTGAGTGGGCTGGGTTGAGGAGAATTGCTAATATGTGCGGAGCCTGGAATGGATCCAGACATTGATTCTGAAATTGTTTAAGCTGACCAGAACAGTTCTTGAAGTGATATGGTGGACAAACATTCACTAGTGAGATCTTGGTTGGATGGCAGTATCCAAGCAGAAAGTGTTAATATTACTGCAGAATGTTTCTTTTATGGGTACAATGTATCCCCTCAGCATTTTCTTTCTTGTTGGAATAGTCACTAACTGGACAGGGGTACATTTGAGGGCCAAAGCCCTAACGAAGAAACTTTTAGTCATGTTAAGAGAGCTGATCAACTTAACATACAAACTGGTAAAGAGAAATTGAGTGCTCTTGGCTTGCTTTCTCACCAGAAGTGACTGCAGTGAAGTGTTTATTTACAAGTTGTTCTTCATAAGTCTGTATTTATAGTTTTCTGGAAGACCCTCATCTGATTAAAAAATTGGACCTTGATTCAACTTCTCACTTATCTAGCATATTTTGAGCCAGTAGTCGTTCTCATGCAGATTTCTCTCCAAAGTTTTAAATAACTTTGACATCAGGACCATTCTTGGTTTGGCATAGACTACATTTATATAACCCTTTCCTTCCCAAAGGATGCTAAAGTACGGTACAGACTATATTAATTTAAAAGCATATATGGGTGCTGTTCACCTTAGTATCTGAAAGTGGTTCATTCATTGGCTTAAACTCAATTAACTTCAGCTGGTCCATCTTGTGCTTTGTTGGTAACTTGGCATAGTCATTAAGGTTGTGGTAATTCTCTATTTCTATCTTAATTCAGGGTCCACCAAAATATACAAAGTCAATTCTGAAAAAGGGGGATAAAACTAACTTCCCCCAAAAAGGAGATGTTGTTCATTGCTGGTATACGGGAAAGTTACAGGATGGGACTGTCTTAGATACCAATATTCAAACAAGTAAGGTCACACGGATAACAAAGTCTTGCAAGTTTAAAGAGTTCAGTTAGTTTACACTACATAGGAGTGGAAGAAATTAGCTGGAACGCTATTCACCACGTTGTCTTGTTGGACAGTGTTTATGCTTCTTAAAGGCTTGAATGGCCTGGGTCCTCAGAAACTGCTTCTGCCCCCGTGTCCTGTTGAGATCAGGGTTGTCTTGCTGTCAGTTCTTGGGATGAATCTTTCCAAGAGAGAAAACAGGGTATTCTCTGAGGACTCACTTTTATAACATGATCCCTGCATCTTGCCATAGGCTAAGTATGTTATTTCCAGGCCATGGATAATGTGAGAGATACTGATTTAATCAGGCCTGAGGCTCTGCAGAAGTGCAGAGATAAAGGCATTTAATTCAGAAAACTGTGTTTAGCTATAGAACCTGCGTGGTGATAGCTTATTTAGCTCCCCAAGCAGACAGCTGGTATAATATTTCAGTTTAATGCAGAGGTGCTTTGGGGAGAAGTGTGTAAAACACATAGCTTATAGGGGAGACAAGTGCTAGAAATGTACATTTCGCAGCAGTTTTATAATACTGTTAAAAGTAATAGGTTGTAATTGCAATACTATGCAAGGTTCAGCTCACTGTTTTACAATCTGCTTTTCTACTCCAGACATTCCATAGAAAGAGATCTTCTCTGTTTGTTACATCAATATCCGCTCCGGTGTTGGTGGTTTAAAGAAACTATGGGCACTTGCATCAAGACTGAATTTGCCCCCACTGTTTTCTATTTAGCTGCTATTTTGAATGATTACATTATATGAAACATGGAGAAATCCATTTAAAGCTCATTTATAATGTATATCGTGGGGCAGTAGATATTTGTGGTGCATAACCGTAGTGGTAGTTCTAATCAGAAATATTAGTGTGAGCCAGTTAATGATTTAACTCTGGCTGAGTAAATGTATATACAAGTGTCTTTCAGGTTCAAAGAAGAAAAAAGGAGCCAAACCTTTAAGCTTCAAAGTTGGTGTAGGAAAAGTTATCAGAGGCTGGGATGAACAATATAAAAACAATGTGTCGTCAGTCTGATGAAGTCCTCGGTCTGTAGGATTACCCCTTGGTGTGCATCTGTTGGGTGCATCTCTGGATTGTCTGGGGAAGCGAGTGACTTTACAGCTCTTATGCCAGTAATATGTTATATTTCAGGTTTTATATAAATGCCCTTATCTAACTTCTCAGTCTAGGCCCTCCCCATAACTAAACCTGTGGACAGCAGTATTAGAGTGTATGATCTTTGGGTCAGAGAGAGTGTTTTAGCTATTTCTACTGCACGTAGCATGGTGAGCCTTGATTGGAGCCCCTGCATGCGACAGGCTGCGTTCACAAAGAAACCTAACTGCTCGGGGTCCTACCATCTAGTAGAATTCACAGCCCTGAGTGAGGCGCCTAAGAGAAGGATTCTCAGAACTCGGTAGGTTGAGTGGGGAAGCACCTAAGCAGAAGTGTGAAATGCAAAAGAAAGGGGCAGCGCTTAGGGTCCAGATCCACAGTGGTGTGCAGGTGCCTAATCCTCATGGGCCCAGACCTTAGGCACCTGATAGACATCTCTCTCTGCCTGGAATTCTCCACTGTGATCCCTCTCCTGGAGTCATCAGCCCTTTCATGTGAGATGGAGAGAGCAGGCCGCCACTCCACTGTAGCCAATAGCCCAGTGGTCAGGACACTCATGTGGGATGCAAGGGTCCTGTTTTCAGATCCCTGGGAGCAGGTCTCCAATGTTCCAACTGAGTGCCCTATTGAGGTGGGGTGTGATTCTCTGTATAAATAATTAATATTCATTAGGCCAGAGAGAGAGAGTTAGCGAGTATCTCAGTACCTAAATGGTTGGTGAGTTAGGTTCAGGTCCCTGCTCCAGTGAATAGTCAGGTTTTTTTACACAGTGGACCAGCAACAACAGAAGAGAAAGACCTGCCACAGACTAGTCAGGCACTCTCCTGGGATGTGAGGGTCCTGGGCCCAAATCTCTGATCCAGATCAGGCTGAGTAGCCATCACACTAGCCAGGTCAGGGCCCTAACCATGGAGCTGTTGGGTATTCTGATACAGATAGACAGTGCCCAGAATTCCCAGCTTTGCCCTGGGCTGTTGTATGCAGGTTTGGTCTGCTGAGAGCAGACCAGACGCCCAGCAGGTGAGAGATGCGGAGGAATCTGATAAGGCTTGTGTCAAGGTTCTTTCCCTACTTTGAACTTCAGAGTACAAAAGTGGGGACCTGCATGAACACTTCTAAGCTTAATTACTAGCTTAGATCTGGTATGCTGCCACCAGCCAGAAATTCAGTGTCTGGCACGCTCCCTGTCCCCCCAAAACCTTCCCTGGGGAACACAGATCCAAACCCCTTGGATCTTAAAACAAGGAGAAATTAACCATCCCACCTCTTTTCCCCCTCCAGACTTTCCCCTCCCTGGGTTGCCTTGAGAGGTTTCACACAGATCCAAACTCCTTGGATCTTAAAACAAGCAGGAATTAACCATCCCCCCTCCTTCCCTCTCCCACCAATCCCTGGTGAGTTTAGATCCAGTCCCCTTGGATCTTAAAACAAGGAAGATCAATCAGATTCTTAAAAAGAAAGCTTTTAATTAAAGAAAGAAAAAAGTAAAAATTATCTCTGTAAAATCAGGATGGAAAATGCTTTACAGGGTACTCAGATTCATGTAGACCAGAGGGACCCCCTCCCCCCCAGCCTTAGATTCAAAGTTTCAGCAAAGAGAGGTAAAAATCCTTCCAGCAAAAAGAAACATTTACATTAAGAAAACAAACATAAGACTAATCCGCCTTGCCTGGCTATTACTTACAATTTTGAAACATGAAAGACTGATTCAGAAAGATTGGGAAAGCCTGGGATGTACGTCTGGTCCCTCTTAGTCCCAAGAGCGAACAACGAACAAAACAAAAAAGCACAAACAAAGACTTTCCTCCACCAAGATTTGAAAGTATCTTGTCCCCCTATTGGTCCTCTGGTCAGGGGGAATGGGTCAAGATGGGAAAGTCCTTTCCCCACCATTAGCTCAAGTGGATCTTGCTGCTGCTTCTTCTACGATTAGAGGCATAACTGTTGCTGTCCATTATGGCTTTGGCGGTCCGAACACTGGTTTCTTAGAGGCTGTGGGAATGTTTGTCTGGGCCGAAATTGACATAAACAACATCTAAGTTCCCTGGCAGTGGGTTACTAATTTATATAACAGCAAAAGTGAATGAGCAGATCTTTTTACTGCAGAAAAAAAAATCTAGTAATAGTTTGATGTTACCTGGGTGATAATGGAGGGGTGAGGTTTCTTGTTCTTCATAATCATTTTAAAAACAAGACTAGCTGCCTATTTAATTTTAAAAACAGCAAAAAATATCCACCTCCCTTTCCATTTCTTATAAGGAGTCTTGAAGTTTAAATCTCCTCAGTGTGATAGACATGCTTGCTTTGATCTGCTTAGCTCTTGGAAGTCCAGGGGCTCCAGGCTGCTGGCTCCATGTTGCCCAGGGTCCCTAGGGACAGTTCTCTCCACCATTAGGGATTTTTTTTCCCTGAGAACCCCCTGTAACATTTTGTGAACCCCCAGGAGTTCACGAACCCCAGTTTGGGAACCACTGGCCTAGAGGATTTGGTGGCATCTGAGTGGTGGTTTTGTGAATGTCAGTTGTGCCTAAAGAAGTATCTAGGCACCCAAGTCTCTTGTGCATCTAGCTCTACCACAATGCAGTATGTGCTGGTTCCAGTAACCCGACAAGTCAGTCAACATATCCTTGTCTCCCACCAGAGCCCCTCTTCTACACACTGTCACCCCTCATGCCAAAGCTAAACAGACAAGCTAAACAATATCCTGAAAGTCTCCACGCTCTGGTGCGTGTCATGTTGTCAGAAGAACAGTTGTGTGTCTGGATTTCACTTCAGAACTCTGAAGAGCTGATCACACGTCTTTGTACTTAAGCTTGATCCTTGCACAGGGCACAGCATGGAGCTCCAGATTGTCACTAGTGCTCGTGAAGGCTGCTTTTAAAAGAATAGGTAGCTAGGTATAGTCCTCTGGGCAAAGCAGATGTGTCAAGCCCTTTATACAACTGTCTGTCTACTTTTCCTGAAGAGCCTAGAGAATGGGGGCAGGTGTGGATGTAGTGTGGGTGTGTCTGAGGAGATGTTGGTGTATCCTCTTACAATGAAATGCTTAGCTACAGCCCTGCTCTTTGCCTCCCATCTGCTATTGGGCAGCAGTAACTTGGTGGCTTCTCAGTGCAGGATCAAGTTCCTCACTAGTGATATGTATTACCACTGTGGCTCTGCATGGATGTACTGGGACAGCTAGTCGGGGTGGGGGACCCCCAAAATGTCATTGGTCTTGTGCCCACTGCTGCAAGGAAACACTTGCTTCAGTTTTTTGTTACAAGCTTTAGTCTTGCTGTAACACTTCCATGCTTGAATTGTTGCCATATACCTCAAACAGCTGAGATCTGAACACCACCTGTTCATTGTGATAAGCTGATATGGTGCTAAACTCTGAAGACTAGCTAAGAAGTTTGGCATGGGGCGGGACAAGCACTGAGATAAAATTAGTTATCAAACTTTATAAAGCCTGGCTGGATAACAGCTTATCTGTACATCCCAAAATAAGTGGAATCTCTAAAAACCAGCACTCTGAGTTTCATACTCTTAATGAAATAAGAAAGATTCAGCCTACTAATATCTTCACATTAGGGGGATAATTAAACTTCAGAGACTAGTTTCCACCGTTCTGTGTGTTCCTGGGCTATAAATCCAAATCAATGGCAGTAAATCCTAGACCAGCTCTTGAGTAGGTGTTACTGTGGGAACATTTTCATTTTTTAAAAGGAAAAGTCCAGTTGTCAAACACTACTGCTTGGAAGGCCATCTGCAGTTAGTTAAGCTGCAAGCTGGGAAGCGTTTACTGGCTCAGAGACCAGGCACTTAAAAGGATAGAGTTGGAAATATGGGATTTATATCGTTTTTTTGAAGTTCATATTACAACATACCTTTTTTTTTTTAGTGGGATGAAGCTCTGTTGACGATGACTAAAGGGGAGAAGGCTCATCTGGAAATTGAACCTGAATGGGCTTATGGGAAGAAAGGACAGCCTGATGCCAAGTATCCTTTTACTTGAAAATATGAACAGGATTGAATGTACCTTTTGGGAACGTACTTGTTGTTCTTAAAGTCTCTGTGCAGTAAGATCTTTCCTTCTGGAAACATATAACCAAGGCAAAGATGGATTTCTGGCGGTGTGTACCTTGGCAACACAGTGCTTGAGACGATGGTATAGGGAGGAAGGGTTTAGATTTATTAGAAACTGGGGGAACTTTTGGGATGGGGGAGCCTATACAGGAAAGATGGGCTCCATCTAAACCAAAATTGATCCAGACTGCTGGCACTTAACATTAAAAAGGTTGCAGAGCAGTTTTTAAACTAAGAGCTGGGGGAAAGCCAATTGCTGCAGAGGAGCACGTGGATCGGACAGAGACCTCTCTTAAAGAAGAGTCTATTGATAGAGATTCTGTAGGTTTTAGTCAAGAGGTGATGATAGAAGAGGATAAAGTAAGGGCCAGATCAGACGAAAAACATTCACATAAAAAAGAATGACACATGAGAAAAGGGCAGACAGATAAACATCGACGAGTTTTTAAAGTGCTTGTACACAAATGCTAGAAGTCTAAATAATAAGATTGGTGAATTAGAGTGTCTTGTGTTAAAGGAGGATATTGATATAATAGGCATCACAGAAACTTGGTGGAATGAGGACAATCAATGGGACACAATCATTCCAGGGTACAAAATATATTGGAAGGACAGAGCAGGTCGTGCCGGGGGGAGAGGGGAGTGACACTATATGTGAAAGAAAATGTAGAATCAAATGAA
The DNA here is from genome assembly GCF_003597395.2 of Chelonoidis abingdonii. Taxonomy (NCBI): domain Eukaryota; kingdom Metazoa; phylum Chordata; order Testudines; family Testudinidae; genus Chelonoidis; species Chelonoidis abingdonii. The sequence continues at coordinate 142,141,341 of NC_133772.1, read as the reverse complement.
GTAAAAATCTTAAACGAATCCACATGTTCCATAGAATCTCTATGGATAGTAATTCCATGCTCTAATAAGAATATAACAGTAGGGATCTATTATCGACCACCTGACCCGAACAATGATAGTGACGATGAAATGCTAAGGGAAATTATAGAGGCTATCAAAATAAGGAACTCAGTAATAGTGTGGGATTTCAGTTGTCCCCATATTGACTGGGTACATGTCACCTCAGGATGAAATGCGGACACTAAATTTCTCGATACTTTAAATGACTGCTTCTTGGAGCAGCTGGTATAGGAACCCACAAGGGGAGAGGCAATTCTCAATCCAGCCTGAGTGGAGCACAGGATCTGGTCCAAGAGGTAACTATAACAGGACCGCTTGGAAATAGTGACCATAATGTAACAATATTTAACATTCTTGTGGTGGGAAGAACATCTCAACAGCCCAACACTGTGGCATTTAATTTCAGAAAGAGGAATTATGCAAAAATGAGGGTTAGTTAAACAGAAATTAAAAGGTACAGTGACTAGAGTGAAATCCCTGCAAGCTGCATGGACCCTTTTCAAAGCCACCATAATAGAGGCCCAACATAATAGAGCATTTGTGTACAAGCAATTTAAAAAACACAGTAAAAGAACTAAAAAAGAGCCACCATGAATTAACAACCATATAAAAGAAGCAGTGAGAGATAAAAAGGCATCTTTTAAGAAGTGGAAGTCGAATCCTAGTGAGGTAAATAGAAAGGAGTATAAACACTGCCAAATTAAGTGTAAAAATGTAATAAGAAAAGCCAAAAAGAAGTTTGAAGAATGGCTAGCCAAAAACTCCAAAGGTAATAACACAATGTTTAAGTACATCAGAAACAGGAAGCCTGCTAAACAACCAGTGGGGCCCCTGGATGATCGAGCTACAAAAGGAGCGCTTAAAGATGATAGTCATTGCGGAGAAACTACATGAATTCTTTGCTTCCGTCTTCACGGCTGAGGATGTTAGGGAGATTCCCAAACCTGAGCTGCCTTTTGTAAGTGACAAATCTGAGGAATTGTCACAGATTGAGGTGTCACTAGAGGAGGTTTTGGAATTAACTTAAAACTTAACAGTAACAAGTCACCGGAACCAGATAGCATTCACCCAAGAGTTCTGAAAAGAATTCAGATGTGAAACTCTGGAACTATTAACTATGGTTTGTAACCTGTCTTTTAAATTGGCTTCTGTACCCAATGACTGGAAGACAGCTAATGTAACACCAATATTTAAAAAGGGCTGTAGAGCGATCCCGGCAGTTACAGACCAGTAAGTCTAACATCAGTACTGGGCAAATTAGTTGAAACACTCGTAAAGAATAAAATTCAGACACATAGAAGAACATAAATTGTTGGACAAAAGTCAACATGGTTTCTGTAAAGGGAAATTGTGTCTTACTAATCTATTAGAGTTCTTTGAAGAGGTCAACAAACGTGGACAAGGTGTACTTGAACTTTCAGGAAGACTTTGAGAAGATTCCTCATCACGGGCTCTTAAGCAAAGTATGCTCCCATGGGACAAGAGTTAAGTTTCTTTCATGGATCAGTAACTGGTTAAAAGGAGGGTGACCATATTTCCCTATGCTGAATATAGGACACCTGGTAAAATAACTTGTATTCAAGCAAGTTCAATGGCAATCAGTCAGAACTATGCAGTACAAACTTTCAAATTAACATCCAGTTCCCTGAGCCCCTTTTAAAAAGAATCCAACTCCACCGTATTTCTTTTTATTTACCTTCTTATCTTTAAAGCTTTAGGGTTCACGTGGGGAGAGGTGACACACACTCCCATACACCTCTCACATGGGCCGGGCGTGACCAACTGACCTGACCCTCCCTGCCCAGCCCTCTCCGCCCTCAGTGCCTGCCTGGGCCCTTGGGACAGACCTGCCTCTCCTGGTACCTGGCATGTGGGGCACACGCAGGGTCACATGCCTCGCCCTCCCCCCAGATTTCTGCCAGGGATCGCACCAGAATGTAGCCAGCAGCAACCTTTCAGCACTGTGTGGGAGGGAAGGGATGAGATCTGCTTCCAGCTGTGGGCGAGGGATGACCTGACCTGAGTCTTTGCAGAGCTCATCTCTTCTCCCCTTCCCCAGTGGCTGGAAGCAGCTTGTCCCTTCCTGCCTACAGTGTTGAAAGGCACCTGCCACCTCCAGGCTCCTGCTGGCCACCAAGATAACCTAGGTACTCTCTGTCCCCTGGTTACAGTGCAGGCAGGAAGGGGTTAAGCCCTATGGATGCATTGTGCACCAGGAAACCTGACTGCAGGGGCTTCAGCAAACCTCAGCAGGGGACAGTGCCTAGGGGACAGAGCAGCCCTTCACCCCCTGGGGGCAAGATCCAGGGCAGGGGTGGGGGGTGAAGAGGGTACTAAGCCCTTGCCTGTGGGGCTGCTGTGGAGCCTAAAGGTTCAGGGTGCAAACAGGCTGGCAATTGCTTGTCCCCCCACTCCAGAGCTTTGCTGAGGGGTGGAGAGGCTGCCCTGTGCTAGTGCTGTGTGGGGCTTTGGTATGTGCAGGGCTTGGCTCCTCCTGGCCAGTGCCCTAGGCTGGAGGGTCTTGGGCTTTCCCAGGGTGCCGACCCAGCCAGAGGCAGTGGGGGAAAGGAAGGAGCCTGCCGGCCAGGCTGTTGGTTAGCTGAGCACTTCGACCAGGGGCTGGTTCTCTGCACAGCTCTGGGAGCAGCATGTGCCCCGCTGGGGAGGATATGGGGGAGCAGCAGGGCTGGGGAGGGGGTGAAAGGGCAAAGCAGAGGACAGCGAGAGGGGGAGCATGTAAAGGGCCGATGGGTGGGCAGCAGGGGTGACATGTAACTGGCTGCTACCTGGCGTCTGCTCCCACTCACCAGCTACCGTAGCGCGTGCCATCTGGAAACAGGATGGGGGGTGAGTCCCTGCTGGCCAAGAGCCAGCATGGAGCAGGGGGAGCGGCTGTCTCCGTGCACTGCCTCTTCACCCCACCGCCAGCCTTGCACAGCCACCCTCATCGCTGGTCACTGGACCCCCCACTCACCACGGGTGGGTGGGGCGGCTGGTGAGTAGTGAACTGGCCAGCAGCAGGATCTGCCAGTACTGATGGGGATGGGAGACAGAAAATACCAGAAAATTTGCCTTTTTTTAAGAAGCTGGGACACCTGCAAGCAGGGCTTAAATATGAGACTGTCCCTTTAAAAATGGGACACGTGGTCACACTAGTTAAAAGAGAAACAAGCACAGTCAATCAGTGGAACTCCTTGATGAGATGTTATGAAGGTCAAAACTAAAACTGGGTTCAAAAAAGATAAGATCATGGAAGACAGGTCCATCAATGGCTGTTAGCGCCAAGATGGTCAGGGATGCAGCCCCATGCTCTGGGTGTCCCTAAACCTATGACTGCCAGAAGCTGGGAATGGATGATGGGCTGGATCACTTGATTACCTATTCTGTTCATTCTCACTGGCACTGACCACCGTCAGAAGACTGGACCACTGGTCTGACCCAGTCTGGTCATTCTTATGTTCTTACCAGTCAGGAGGTGGGAGAAAGCGAGAAGTCTGCTGCCATTGCTTCAGTAGCAGTTAGGAAGAGAGGCAGTAGTAAGATTCAGATGCGCTTATGTTCCAGAACGCCTCTGGATGGAGGACACAAGGAGCAAATAGGAGTAGGCTGACCTGCTGAATACTCCCTACATCCTACTTGGCTCTGTTCCTTGCTAGCTGGTAGGAGGAGAAAGGAAAAATGCCCCCTCTTTGTCTCCAGCCTCACAACTTGTCCCCCCTTTCCCAGAACTAATAGAAAGGAGACAGGAATCCCACTGCAAAACTGCTTGGCAGACTCCCAGCAGTGTCCCCTCTGTCCTGCTGACGTGACTGTTTGTAGGCTACAGTTCTCCCCTTGCTCCTGCTTTGTGGCTCTTTTTGGACCTGCCAATGAGACACGTTGATGCTCTGTCCAGAATCTTGTGCTACTTTCCCCCCCTCTTCCTCCTAGAAGCTGAATCAGCACCATTAATAGTACCCTAAAATGGGAAGAGTTATGGGATTATACTCCTGACTTGCTTACATCACTACCGTAGCTGGGCTTTACAAGAGGGAGAGTCTCACGCCACAAGCATTTCATTAAGAGCTTGTGAAACCTGCCTGCCAAACGGTTGGCACTGAGTGTTTCATATGATCACTGCCGTGTTACAGATACAGTGAGTGATTTAATAGCTTGGTTTTAGTATGTAAACTAGTGGAGGTGAAAACTTCTTGCCAGAGGTTACTGAAATGTCAAACTTAACTTAGAAGTGTCAGGTTGAACAGCGGGGAGTAAATCACAAGTTATGTCTAGCCAGTTTATACATCCACCTGGATTGTGTTAAAATGTCTTTAACTCTTGTGCAAACAGGATTCCTCCAAATGCAAAGCTCTTTTTCGAAGTTGAATTGGTGGATATTGATTGATATGAAGAACTTGTTTCTTCAGTGCTGTGAATTCATCAATAAGTGAGAAGACATCTGTCCACTGCAATTCTGTTCTTACAGCTTCAGGAAATAGTCCCAACAGTGGCCTTCTGTTTTGAAAATCATTTTGTTTTTTCCCCAATTGCTGTACAGTAAAACATCACTAAAGAAAATAGATTATACATACACGTAGTTTAACTGACTTTTTTTTGCTTGTGCTTGCATACTTCAGTAAACCTATCTGGAAAATCAGTTGTTCTGCAGTGGAAGCAGACATTGGGTTTATTTGTAAGTGTGATTTACACGATCTGTTGCAACCAGGGGGAAGGGAAACACACTTAAATTTTGTCTGCATTTTTCCCTCCGTTGGCCTGGATGCTAAACGTTCCGTCCTATGCTGTTGTACTTCTGCCTTCCATTAAGCCCCATAGCAGTGCCTGGTTCAGATCCATGTAAGCTGGGTCTCCCTTTCCACTTTTGTAGTTTGGCTCATGGAAAACACTGTTTAACGCTCAGCACGCAATGTATTAAGCCTCTTCAGCCTTGCCAACCTCTCACTACAGTTGGCTCAGTTGTCTTTAGTTTAGCTTTCTGATCACAGCAGTGACATAAGTGAATATTTTTTTAGTGGTCAGCAAACTGGACTCTATTTGGAAAGGAGGGAGGGTGGAAAGAAACACCACTAGGGAAGAAATGAGTAAGCAGCTCATAGTAACCTTCCAGGCATTGCACAAGATTTAGCTGAACCCTCCAGAGGTGACAGCATCTGGTTCTTCTTGACCTTTTTAATTAACCATTGGAACAATTGACCAAGGGTTGCTGTGGATTCTCCATCTGACAATTTTAAAATCCAGAATGGATGTTTTGTGAGAGTTGGGGAGAGCATGTACTTAACTTTTCTGTGTCTGTTTCCCCATTTATGAAGTGCATTATGTGCTTACCTCCTCATTTTAAGACTTTCAGGTACACAGTGTAAGGTGCATCTAGAGTTGATTTGCATTTGTTTTTTATACATTGGAAATGTGGCATCCCAAGCATTGCAGTATTGAAAGAGTAAGAGGTCCATGAGGTGGTATTACACATACAGAGTTTACAGCTGAGTGAAGTCAGGGAGCAGGTTTGCAAGGTGGTTGCATCAGGCCTGGTCAGGCAAGCCCCACAGTCCCATCTCATTGCTTTAGTGACTAGGTTGAGCACTGCAGAACACCAACTATGTTTTGTAACCTTGACTTCCGTTGTAGGACTCTTGTATTGCTGCTTCAGAATTTAGGTCTTCTCAACTAACAACCGTCTGGCATCTGGGGATGTGAGGCAGATCGAGCAGTAGAAAATTACATACAAGTTTTACTACTCAATACTGCCATACTAGTCTTTCATGGAGGTTTAATATAAGGTGTCTGGGTGAGGATGGTCAAGTGCCTTGAGATCCCCACCACAAGATTCCAGGATTGTTAACTATGCGTGTCACTCTGAACCTTATATCTGCAGAAAGACAGGGTGGGTGAGGTAATGTTACTGGAGCAATATGTGTTTGTGAAAATGAAGCTTATACAGAGCTCTTCTTTAGGTCTAGGAAAGGTACTTAGCCAGGATCTACAGATACTGATTTGTCAGCATAACAGGCTTTGTCTACACTAGCACTTTCCTCGTTAAAGCTTTTGTCAGGGATGTGAAAAAATTCCCCTCTGAACAAAAGTTTTAACCATGTAAAGCACTGGTGTGGAGAGAGCTTCATTGGCAGGAGCTGCTCTCCTGGTAATGAAGCTACTGCCCCTTGTCAGGGATGGTTTTATTTTGTTGTTGGGTGAGAGCTCTCCCAGCCCCAAAGAGCAGCTGTACTGCCTGTTGTAAGGTATACAGTGTAGACGCAGCCGAAGTCGCTCAGGGAAATACACCTTGAGCAACAGTTATACTACCGTAAGTCCTGGTGTAGACAGCGCAATGGTGACAGGAGGGCTTCTCCCATCAACAAAGCTCCTACCTCTCCATGAGGTGGAGTACCTACCCTGGAGACGCTCTCCTGTCAGCACGGGGAGCACCGTCACTAAGTGCTCCAGGGGCACAACTGCAGCCCTGTAAGTGCAGACAAGCACTTAGTGTCACAGATTAATACAAGGTAAAACAAATTGTTAAGCAAAGGAATTAACTGCCTATTTCACCTTGAATTGTTTCTTGTAATGTGTTAACAGCTCCCCATCAGAGGACAAAGGAGAGTTAGTTAGTGGGTACAGATGGTTCTAGTACACCTTAAATCCAGTGTATTTATGGGAGTCCATGATAGATGTCTATAGCTGTCAGCGTGAAGTGATGGAAACAGCTACAACTGTAGTTGAGAGCTCTTGTTCAGAACATCACTAGGGCTTGCAGTGCGTTCTCATCCAACTTAAGTTCTCAGCCAGTTTTGGCTTTTAAAAAAATAAAAACCAAAAAAAAAACCACCACCACTACACGAGCTGTGTGACAGCATCAGCTTTCAACCACCAGCATACACGTAAAAGGAATTGTTCACTTGTGGGTCAAACCCTTTTCTAGTATATCTAAACATTAATTTATGATTTGATACCTTGCTGCAGGGTTATACACAATTTTTCAACAGTAGTAAACAGACCAGAATAAAAGACACTCATTAGGAGCCATCAGTAATTAATGGTACATAATTTAAAGCATGTTTAGGCACATAAGGTCCCTTCCAGTTCAGCCTAGAAAAGTTCTCTAATTTGAAGGTTTAGGTGCTGTATGTGGACAGACACAAATAGTTTCCTGAATCCAGTTCAGGCCTACATGGCGTATCATAAATCAAAAGATAGATAAGCCCAAAGCACTCTCCTCCCGTACTTCCTCCCCCCTAAACTTAGATCAGGTCTGCACAACATGCAGCCCCTGTGGGTTCACTGTGCAGCCCGCAGCGAGTAGGCAAGCAGTGGGTGAGGGAGGGGGGCTGAAGAGGTAGGTGGGCAGTGGGAGAGGGTGAGGGGGTGAGCCGGGAGGGGGTGGGGGGCAGGTGAGACAGAGAAGTTAGGGCTGAGGAGGCAAGCAGGCAGTGGCAGGGACTGAGGAGGTGAGCCCGAGGGGTGGGGAGCTGACGAGGTGAGCGAGGAGTCAGTGGCTGACCTGTTCTCCTGATCTGGTCTGGCTCCCATCCCCTCTCCAAGGGTTGCAGCTGTCTGGAGGTGCTGCCTTCCATTCAACAGGGCAACTGATTACAAAGTTGGGGGGGAAGATCTTATTCTACTTCTAGCAAAGAGACATTTTTCTTTTACCTTAATTATACTACATTAGGGGCCTGCTATAACATATTACCAAGGTTCAATACTGCTGTTTGGGTGGGGCAGCTCCGGAGCAGGAGGGTTTGTTTCCATGGGGCAGGCGGTTCTGTGGGGGAAGTATTTCAGGGGGGCTGGGGAGTGCTTGGGGGGGTGTTTCAAGGGGGCTCGGCAGGGTCGAGGGGTTCGGTCCTCAGCTGTTTTCTTGGAGTAATATGGCCCTCACCGCTCTACAAGTTGTGCAGGCCTGCTGTAGATGGAACTTAAAAGGCACATTTGCACCTCCACTGTATTGGGGTTTAGTTCAAATCCCTGCACCTATCTAGATGACACCTCTCCCCCTCACACACACTTAATTCAGCACAATATGTGCTATAAGAATGCTGCTCAAAAATGTGCTCTACAAAGCTTAACCCTGGAGGTGGCCTCTAGAAGAGAACAAATAGAGAACCTCTGTGCTGCAGAAGGTTCCTTGTGCACTTCAACTTCAAAATACCAGTGACTTGCTAGCTTAATTTTGGTGTTCAAACCCATCTGCGTTATAGGAGAGCAAAGGTCAATGTAGAACCTCAGTTACTAGTACTTCAATTTTTTAAAAGATGTTTTTGCCCAGAGTTGGTTGATTTTAAACCTAATGTCTGGTCACACTCCGATAAAATTGATGAGTGGTTGTCCCACGTCCCGACTGATCTTTGGTCGGGATGTAATTTGTCCCGATATTTCGCTCTGCTGGCAGCACCGAGGTGGGGATTTTTGCACTCCACTGGCAGACATTCCCCCTCCCCCAATGTGTCCTGCTATTTTCTTCATCTCATCTGGTCACCCTATTTAAACCACAGAAAATGTGGCAGTAGTAGTTGAGTTGTTAAGGACATAGGTACATCCACACTGCAATTAAACACCCATGGCTGTCATGTCAGCTGACTTGGGCCTGGGCTCAACTGTCAACACTGCAATTTTATAGCCCCATGAGCCTGAGGCAACTAACAGAGACCAGCTGGGAGTGTTTAATTGCAGTGTAGACACGCGCACACACGTTTTTCAACTGCATAACACTGAGTTTTGACATTCACACAGTTTTAATGGGATAGCAAAGAGAAAATCCAACAAAGCTCAAAGAATTACTGAATTCCTTGGTTTTATTACAAAAGAGAATGATCACTTTGATCAAAATGAAAAAGTTTACTCAACTTGTACATGAGATTCTAAATTACAAACATCCACCCCAAACACCATAGTTTCAGTGCTTTTTTAAAAAAGGGATGCAACCATTTTGCACTGCATTTAATGTGACCCCATGTAAAATATAAAATACACAACTTTCAAATGTTGACATTCCTGTATGCATTATGATCATGGCAATAAACAGACTCATTAGGGCACTGCTCACTGAGACCATGAAAAATTTCACAGGAGGAGCTGGGTAGGAAATGAGGTTTTTGGATGGTGAAGAGGAGAGCAGGTAAAGATGGAAAAAATTAAAGGAGGCTGCTCATGTTCATAGACCTTTCCATACTGTTCATCTCCTGTATTGGCTACTGTGACAAACACTGGACATCAGAATTTCCTCATTGCTTAAAAGAAGATTGTAGCTTGAGGGATTCAAAAATACCTACTGAAGCAATGCTGACTCAAAACAACAGAACAAAAAAAGCCTCCAGATAATTTTTCCATAAGTTAGTGTGGGAAATAAAGTTACATTTCTGGTAACTAGCAGTGTACAGAGCTCAACGTATCTACCAACACACAAATCTTGCTTCACGTACCCCATGAACATGGGCTCGTTTCACATGCAAAAAGACAAAACTGCAGGTATTACAATAGTTCATTTGTTCACATCCCTAATTTAAAAAAATATATTTTCATACTCCATCTTTGCTGAAACACCACAACGAACTCCAGTCTCTCTTCTGATCAGGTTGGTGGGGGTGCATAATACTGTCCATAATTCCATGCGTTCTGGTAGTTGTACTAGAAGAGACATCATGGGGAAAATGAGCAGAAATCATTTTTCAAATATATTTGATAAGTTGCAGTTTCAACAGAATCAGCCAAGTGTCCTCCGGCTCTTTATAGACTAACAAATGTATTGGAGCATGAACTTTCATGGGTGAATGCCCATGCATGCATCTGACGAAGGGGGTATTCACCCACGAAAGCTCATGCTCCAATATGTCTGTCAGTCTATAAGGTGCCACAGGATTCTTTGTTGCTTTTTAGAGATCCAGACTAACACGGCTACCCCTCTGATACTTGAGTTTCAACAGACTACCTCCACACATCATGTCAGGAAAGAATACTTACCCTGCACTGATTGGGATGAGTGAGTTGGTGTTGGTCTGCTCTGAGCAGGGGGTTGGACTAGATGACCCCCTGATGTCTCTTCCAACCCCAATAGTCTCTGATTCTATGACTGGTTCTCCATGGTGGTATGGTCAGTGTGCATCTCATTGTAGGTAAACGTGCCACAAGACTGGAAGCTTTTGAACTGCTGTGGCCATCAGGGCTGCACGTGCACCCTGTGCCCTCATGCGAGAGCATTAAGGGCAGGGAGGCCATAACCTTCCAGCAGCTCCCTCACAAATCAAAGCCTGTGGTTGGTATGGACTCTGGAAAGCGGGGCTAGAGGGCAGATCATGTGATCTGTAAAGACTGCAATATCTCAAAGACCGACAGTTACTGTACAGCATGGACCATTCTCTCAAAGTACCTGTCAGTGGATCCCAACGTAAGTGACTGGCAAAAAGTCCCCTCCCTGGAGAACAGGAATGAGAAATTGTAAACTATTTTAGTCAAAAACTGAAGCATCATTCCGTCAGGGGCATTTTGTTTTACCATTTGGTTGGTAGGTTCCTGCCTGGCAGATCTCTGATATTGGAACATTGCTGAAGTAGGCTAGAGAGAGAGAAAGTGTTTCCTTAGGTCTAGGACAGGACAAACCCTATTTCTTTGTACAGGGTACTGAAGGAATTAGCTGAAGAAATCTCGGAACTACTGTCAATAATATTTGCAAACTCATGGATGACAGGAGAAGTCCTGGAAGACTTAAGAAGGGCACTGTATGTTAGCCTATCTTTAAAAAGGGAAAAAAGGAGGCGCCAGGGAACTACAGACCAGGCAGCCTGACCTTGGTACCTGAGAAGCTACTACAGCTATGTATAAAACATTCAATTTGTGAATACATGGAGGATGAAGGAGTGATCATTAGCAGCCACAATGGATTTATCAAGAACAAATCATGCCAAACCAGCTTGATTTCCTTCTTTGACAGAATAAGTGGTTTGGTGGATAGGAGGAATGTGGTGGACGTAATATACTTGGATTTCAGCAAGGCTTCTGATATAGTCCCATGTAACATTCTAATAAGTAAGCTGGAGAAATGCGAGCTCCCTGGAACTACCATTAAGTGGATATATAATTAGTTAACTGCACAGAAAAAGTAACTATTAATGGAATGATGTCAGATTGGAGAGAGGTCTCAAGTGAGGTTCCCAGAGATCTGTTCTGGGTCCGGTGTTATTTAACATCTTTATTAATAACCTGTATGTAGGACTAGAGATCACATTTGCAGGTGAACAAAGCTGGGGTGAAGGGGGTGGGTTGCCAACACTTTGGAGGATAGAGCTAAAATCCAGAGGGATCATGATAAATTGGAGACCTGGGCTATAGACAACAAAATGAAATTTAACAAAGACAAACGTGAGGTGCTACACCTGGGGCGGGGGGGAGAATGCGTGAATACAGAATGGGGGATAACTGCCTTGTAAGCAGCACTGCTGAGAATCATCTGGGAGTTGTGGTAGATCACAACCTCAACATGAGTCAGAAATGCAATGCTCTTGCAAAAAAAGCAAATGGAAGTTTAAGTTGCATTAACAGAGGCATAACATGCAAGTCACAGGAGGTGCTAGTACCATTCTTCTCAGTGTGGTTAGACCTCAGATGGAGTACTGTGTCCAATTGTGGTCTACAATGTATAGAAAGGATGTAGTGAAACTGGAAAGGATCCAGAGGCAAGTGACAAAGATGATCAAAAGGACAGAATGCAAACCGTATGAGCAAAGGCTGAAGGTATGTTTAGTTTGGAAAAGGAGAGAAAAGGAGGTTAAGGGGGAAGACAAGATATGGTCTTCAAATACTTGAAAGGCTGCCATCAAAAAGATGGGAGAAAAGTGGTTCTTTCTTGCCACACAGGGTAGGACAAGAGGGCAGTGGGTTCAAACTACAGCATAGCAGACTTAGATTAAATCTCAAGAAAAAAAACTTTCTAGCTGTAAGAACAGTAGGACAATGGAACAGATGCCTAGGGAGTTTGTTGAAGCTCCTTTACTGGAGCTTTTCAAAAGGAGGCTGGATAGTCATTTGCCTTGGATGGTACTTCCTCTTTGGCTCCTAGATGAAGATACAAATCTACTTCTGTTTGCAGCAGGCTCTTGTGAGAAAGATCCAGTGAATGAAATTGGATGGAGCAGCCATGGGCACTGATCTCTAACACCTACCAGTCAGATGTTATGGCATACCACACCTGGTGCAACAGGGTAAGGCAATTTACAAAGGTTACGGGTTCTGAACGGGCCCTAAGCCAACTCCTGACAGTCCCGTCAAATTTACTAACGTGCCATTAGTGCTGAGTGTGTCACTGAGGAGGAGGAAGATGTGTCTCCTGGCATATCTAGCCTCTATCTTCAGAGTATGATCAGGCTGCTTGGTGGGATATGACACGTTCCTCTATCTCATCTGAGGTTGGCAATGGTACAGTTTGTGTTAAGGGGCTATAGTAAACATTCCCAAGCAGCACAGGATAGTCTTCGGGTATGTCTTCACTACCGGCTGGATCGGTGGGCAGCGATCGATCCCCGAGTGCTCTCCCATCGACTCCTGTACTCCAGCTCCGCGAGAGGCTCAGGCAGAGTTGACGGGGGAGCGGCAGCAGTCGACTCACCGCGGTGAAGACACCATGGTAAGTTGATCTAAGTACATGGAGTTCAGCTACGTTATTCACATTGCTGGAACTGCCTAACTTAGATTGACCCCCCCCCCCCCCGGCCAATGTAGAACAGGCCTTCAGGTCCTTTTAGGAATGCAGGGCATTGTCTGTGTGTTGGCTGTCCAATTCTATCCCTTCAAAGAGTAGATCCTATATCATGGCCTGTACCTCGTTGGGAACCACTGACATCTAGAGCCATGAGGCATTTCATATAATAACCACTATAGCCTGGACCTGGATGCCACGTCCGAAGCATCCATGGCTGCTTGTAGGGCCATCCTAGCTCCTAACTGGACCTCTTTGATGACCTCCTTGAGCTCATTCCTGTTCTCTGGTTGGACAACAAAGGCTGTTACTATGTCCCAAGTTAGAAAATTGTATTTGGCCACAAAGGCTTTGTAGTTTGCCACTCAAACAAGGAAGAAGGCAGAAGAGTAGACTTTCCTCTCAACCCAACAGAGTTTCTTGGCGTCTTTATCACTCAGGGTGCTCTTTGTTAGACTTTTCTCGCACCACTGAGACTGCCAACAAGCCCAGAATGGGGTGGGCATAAAAATATTCATAGCCTTGTGCACAACTTGGTATCACTTCTCCACTCCTTTTGCTGTGGCCAGGATAGTGGCAGGCTGACGCAGTGAATAGCAGACAGACACTCTTGAAACAGATGTCAGTCATACAAACTCTGTATGCTGACACCGAGCTTGGCCAAGTGAAGAGAGGTTTGACCTCATTAAGACATTACGTCAAACCATCCTTCAGTTATTGAAATGGTAATCCTGGCTGGGCTTGGTGCCATCAGCATAACAAATTTACAGGATTTCTCTTGGTTAACTGACATCTATTTCAGGAGTCTCCGCTAGTCTCTTAAGCAGATTTTGGAATGTCCTAAAGTCAGCCAGCGCTCAGATCATTGTTTTGTCTTGTGACTAGGCTGAAACATCCTTATAAGACAAGGTAAGATTCTGTTGTTCCTCTGATCCTACATTCAGGAATTCCTGGCTTTGTTCCAGGCCCACTGTCTGTGGTCTAGCAAGCCACACAATTGGGGAGTGCAATCAACCTCTTCCTAGAATGGGATGGGGCTCTGCTCTTGGAATTATGCAAAGGAGGACCCCAGTAAACCCAGGAAGTCAATGGTAGCATTCCATGTGGGTATGGCTGGGCTTGCCTGATCATGGCAGTCCAATACTAATCTCCATGTGGCTGCAGGCCCTTTAGGGAGATCCACCTGGTCTATCCATGGTCTCACAAGTCAGCCTCAAGGAAGAAGATTACCTGCTTGAGGGTGGTGAGGAATAGATTTCTTCTAGAAGTGGTGCCAAGACATATGACATTCTCTGTATCAGGGACCAGGACAGTGGTTGTCTCAGAACCAGGGTCCTTTTCAACATGGGACCAGAATCCTCCACAAATACATATATCAGTGTCGTCAGTGACTTTTCCTACGGTCAATGCTGATGGTTAACAAGGAGCCATCTCTAGCTCTAGATTTAGCGTGAGGCTCAGTGATCTCCCTGCCTCCCCTCAAGGCTTTATGCAGTCTTTCCCCTGGAAGATCCCAAGTGCTGCCTAGAGTCTCTGCCCTGATGTTTGGAGTGGCCTCCTGATGCCAGACTTTGCTACCATTGATGTCTGCATTTGCTCTGCCACCAAACTGGGCATCTTATGTCTACTGGAGGGGTTACTTGCAGATGTTCTATCTGGTACCTGACTCCTGGATCCAGAGAGGCCCTTCATCGACTGCTCCAGTGAATGGAGCTTCAGTTCAGTGTCCTGCAATTCGTCAAAGAAAATGATCGGAATATGCAGAACATATATCTGGTGCGTGATTCACTCCCAAGCAGAAGAGGCATATGCTGTCCCCACCCATTAACAGAATTAGCCCATTGCAGAAAGAGCAAGGCTTGAAACCCAAAGATTTAAGAGTCCACCATTAGGTAGGTGGTTGAAACCTGCTATATGGGGGCATGTCCAGCTGTCAGGAATCAGTCTATGTGGGTCATAGTTTATCTGTTGTTTCTACAGCAAGTAAAGTGTATTTTGGAAAGTTCTGAAGAGTTTAGTGGGAGCAAGCGCCTAACAGATTGGACATTTGCTAGGTTCTGTCTTGCTACCATGGGTGGAGAGACAAAATTAAGTGAGGGTCGCAGCTGCCCTGCCCCTACAGGAGCATGAGACAGCACAGGAGGCACACACACCAAGACTGGCATCCACACAAACACACACAATGATGAAATGAGTTTCTCTCAGATGAATAACTGTATAAAAAGCAAGTCAGACCTCATGTAAGCGTTGAAGCATTTTAAGAAAAACTCACTAACAGGGCAACCCTGAGGTGGCCTTTCTGCAGAAATGTGTAGTCCTCCAACTGCAGGGTACAAGGTTCCAGCATGAAGAGAGGCTGATTTCCCTCAACTGTTTGTGTATTTTGGCGTCTTTTTTATGCAAGCAGACCCATATAAGACGAGTCAAGTCGCCGAAGAGCCAGTCTTTGCCACTCTTGGTCCACGACAGAGGAACAAATTCATGTACAGAGGCAGTGTGGATGCAAAAGGAAAGTTTCATCTGAAACATTAAGTATCTAGCTGCAGATAAATAAGGTCCTTGGGGGTAAAACAGACCATATACATTCAGAATGTACAGTCACAGAAAGTGATCACCTCATACCCACCTGATACCATGCATTATAATTATATGCTGCCTGATTTGCTTGCATGTCTCCATCCATCATTTGGCCAGATGCCAACGT
Organism: Chelonoidis abingdonii; assembly: GCF_003597395.2. Taxonomy (NCBI): domain Eukaryota; kingdom Metazoa; phylum Chordata; order Testudines; family Testudinidae; genus Chelonoidis; species Chelonoidis abingdonii. Next base: position 142,125,898 of record NC_133772.1, on the reverse strand, counting down.
TACATCATCTGTATGTGCTTTCTTCTCATCGGGTTCCCCTGAGCTGCAAAATTAAACAAATGTGTTTTGTTTAACAAACTTGAAAACATTGTCTAGAAAAGATTTAATTCCTACATGAATGTGTATTTGTATACTTTATAAGAATCAGGGTGACATTTTCAAGCCCGGGTTTCTGAGGTGGGAACCCAAAGATGGAATCCAATTTTGAGAGGTCAAGCACCAGGTCCCTTTCAACCGTGATATTCTATGATTCTATGCTGCTTTCACTGAAATCAATTGGAGCTGTAGATGGCAGCACCTAATTCTTAGAGGCTACTTGTTCAGATGCCTAAATATGGATGGAGCTACTCAGCTTTAGGTAATCAAGTTCTTACCCCAAGATTTAGTTATTTTTGGCAGCAGCGCTCTTTACCCTGTCTCTGCCCTGTAACTTCTAAGTTAATGACTTTGCCAACAAGTCCTTTATGTTGAAGAAGGGAATATTCTAACATTCCTAAACATCTGGGGCACACACTTCACTAACACAAGAATAATGGGTGATAGTAACTTAAGTACCATTCTAAACTGAACACCTCCTTTCAAAATAGGATGCATTTTTAGGTTTAAGTGTGGCCCAAGCCAAAGTTCCAGGAATTCTTCCTGAGATGCCACACTCCATGTTATTTTAACTACATGTAGTAATCCTCTATGCCTGGCAATCATGGTTAGGACTGTTAGTTCCAGTCTTGTAAGGGCAATGTCTGAAACTCTTATGTGAGTAGACTCGTGTACAATGTTGTGATGTGTGTCTTTCAAGATCAGAAAGTCACTGCAGAAGGGATGTAGAGGGGCCCAGGGAGTAGTTATGGAGCACCCTGTCCCCAGTACTCCCCTGTCTGAAAGCAAAGGGAATACATGTGCTTGATCAATGGATTTTCCTGCCTCCTAGGCCTATTTCCGCAGATAGTCAGGCCTGGCTGTAGACACATTGACTGTTTGGACTGAAAAGAGATTCACACCTTTGCAAGGCCTGGGCTTACCCCTGGCAGTCTGGATCCAGGTTTTGCTTCTGGTTCTCTCTTGTATGCCAAACAAGTGTTCTCTCATAAGAAACAGCCTCAGGGGCCAGGGGCCATTCACACACTGAATGTGGAAATAAGTCTGTGCAGTGTTTAATACCATCTTGGCATCTAATCTTATCCTGATCACACATCTTTTGTAAGGTCATGGATACTGTTGCTCCTATTATACACAGTGGTAATATAGGACATACTTTAAAATGCTCTAGTTTGTTGAAAGGATATTTTCTTCTGGTATCCTTTCACCTACAAACAGTCCCAAACCAACTACCGAGATTCCTGTAGCTGTCAGGCATCATCAGCAAAGATTAAAATCCCTGAGCTCCAATCTAAAAAGGCTTATAAAGAAGTAAAAGTTGCTTTGAGACTTGTTAATTTAAGATTGGCATCCCTCACTTTAGAGTTTTAAGGATCAGGTTATTCCACAATTTTCCCAGGTACTCTAATTCTTGCTCCAAAAAATGATTTTGTGTGAGGCACTTTAACCTCTTGATCTAACCAGTCACATATATTGGCACAAGGTGCTTGATGCAGCTTCTGGAAGATTATTTAAGACCATTTTAATTATTTTTTTGGTTATTTGTGAAAAGGCTAACTGAATCCAGCCTACAGCTTTTCAACTAGTTATACCCAAGACTTCTGTCCTGAATTCGGATATAAATTGTGTTTGCAGGATTAAAGACAGGTACTTTAACTCTTTTCTACTCCCAATCAAGAACTTATATTAACTTTCAAATTATTCCAAAAAATGAATACAAATTTTGTACTCACTGAATTCTCAATATTGTGTGAAGTTTATTCTAGATTTTAAGCATGTCGTATTAGTGGGGTTTAATTTATGCAAGTTAAGTGCCAGCTTGTAACGTTCCCGTTCATTGGTATGTACTGCTCTGTTCCACACTGGTTAGGCCTCAGCTGGAGAACTGTGTCCAATTTTGGTTGCCAATGTAGAGAAAGGATGTAGCGAAACTGGAAAGGATCCAGAGGCTTCATCCATTCACCATATCCCACAATCTGTTTAGATCAAAGGGTGTTTGGAAGCCACTTCTATCTGATAATTTTCACTCCATTTTACTGGACATGTAAACTGTTACAGGTTTTCATCCTAGACTTTTCATTACTCCAAAGGAATCCTAAGACTGAAGTTTTTGGCTATTTGATCTATGCAGCCAGAATATCTAAAACCAACGTTCGGAATAATTAGACACACTTTGGAGATGTAATCATTTTCAATTGTACTTAGTCTTCCTTTATATTCTTGTTAACTACGGCCAAAATTTTCCTTAGGCAAAACTGACCTTTTGTAAAGCACTTTGAGATCTATGGATGAAAGCCCTCTGACTGAAAGTTCTCACTTGGAAAGGGTCATGGCTGGTGAGATGAAGCAGCTGGGGGACTAAGGGAATCAGCCAGCTGGTACTCGACAAAGAAGAACTTGCAATGGGAGGGAAAGGTGTCACCAAACACCACTGCTAGCTCTTTCTCTGTCTTCAGACAGTCTTCCTGACCCTGGCGGCTTCCTGGTCTGGACTTGTTGGAAATGCCTGCATCTCCTCACTGATAAAACCCAGGCCACGAGAACCACCCCATGTGAGTGGAATCTGTCTATGGCGTCCCTCAGGAAGCAGGTGACAGATGCACAGGTGGCGGTGGCTCCCGAAGCAGAAGGGCTTCATCAGTAGGATGCCCGTGGAAACATCTGGGATGAAGGATGCTAGATGACTACAGTGGCACCAGGGGAGGACGGAGAACCAGTTGCTGTATGGGGAGGAGACTGGTCACTGGCCACCTCAGCCAGTAAGCAGTGTTCCACCTTCCACCCAAGTCCCCTGTCCATCGAGGTGAAGAAATGGTACACTGTACTGGCAATGAGTGACAAGAAGCACATCTCAATAGCTAAGGACAAGGAGCCACAAGCCCCTAAGGCTGGAAGGCTCACAGCCATGGCACCCAAGAAGAGGCAATATAGGCTACTGGTGGTCAGGGATTGCTGAGGGGAACAAAGGCATTAATCTGCCAACCTGATATAATGTTCCGGGAGGTGGGCTGCCTGCCTGAAGCCTGCATCCAAGATATTACGCAAAGGTTGTCAAGGCTTATCTGACCCTCTGATCGCTACTCCATGCCTCTCATCCACTTGTGCACTAGCAGATCAGCAGCAACTAGCAGACTCTGGGAACAAGGGTGAGAGTCAGGAGCTCAGGTTGTATTCTTGTCCATCCTTCTGGTTGAGGGTAAGGGCCCGGGCAGGCACATGTGCATCCTGGAGATGAATGCGTGGCTGCACAGCTAATGTCAGCAGAAGGTTTAAAACAAACAAAAGGAAGTATTTCTTCACACAACACACAGTCAATCTGTGGAACTCTTTGCCAGGGGATGTTGTGAAGGCCAAGATTAAAACAGGGTTCAAAAAGAACTAGATAAGTTCATGGAGGATAGGTCCATCAGTGGCTACTGGGCAGGGATGCAAAACCATGCTCTGAAGTGTCCCTAGCCTCTGTCTGCCAGGAGCTGGGAATAGGCAACAGGGGATGGATCACTTGATTCCCTGTTCTGTTCATTCCCTCTGGGGCACTTTGTATTGGTCGCTGTTGGAAGACAGAACACTGGGCTAGATGGACCTTTGGTCTGACCCAGTATGGCCGTTCTTTTGTCAATGGGAGGGCTTTGGCTTCCCTGACCACAGGATGCTGTTCTGGGAAGAGATGGGACCCACCTGACCAAGAGGAAAAGCATCTTTGCACACTGACATCCTAACCTAGGGAGAAGGGCTTTAAACTAGGTTCAAAGAGGGCAGGTGATAAAAAAGGCAACCCTAACAGAGAGCTAGTTGTTGGGAAGGGGAGACATGGAAATTTACAATAAGATCACAGGACCCACAAGAGGCAAACCAGTGGGGGAAGCTGCTCAACATCTTAGATGTCTACACACAAATGCAAGGAATATTAGGAATAAGCCAGAAGAACTGGAAGCATTAATCCATAAGCTAAATTATGACTTAATTGGCATCACAGAGACCTCGTGGGATAAGTCCCATGACTTGAATACTGGGATAAAGGTATATAGCTTGTTGAAGGAGGACAGGCAGGATACAACTGTTGCATTACACCTCAAGAATATATACACAAGTTCTGTGGTCCAGAAGCACAGCAGAGACAGACCAGTTGAAAATCTCTAGGAGAAGATAAAAAGGAGGAAAAAAAGTAGGGGTGACATCAGGGTCGGATCTCCTACAGACCACCAAATCAGGAAGAAGAGGTGGATGAGACATTTCTAGAACAAACAACACATATCCAGAACACAAGACCTAGTAGTAACTGGGGACTTTTCCTACCCAGATATCTGTTGGAAAAGTAATATGGCAAAACACGATTTCCAGTAAGTTTTTGGAATGTATTGGAGACAACTTTTTGTTTCAGAAAGTGCAGGAAGTAACCGGGGAGACAGCCATTTTAGATTTGATTCTGACCCACACAGAAGAATTGATTGCAAACCTGAAGGAGGAAGGCAATTTGGGTGAAAGTGATCATGAAATGATAGATTTCATTATTGTGAAAAAAAGGAAGGAGGGAGAGCAACACAATAAGGACCATGTACTTCAAAAGACACAAACCTCCGAGAACTTGTAGGTAAGCTCCCATGCAAAAAAAATCTAAGGGAAAAAGGAGTTTGGAAGAGCTGACAGTTCCTACAAGTGACAATATTAAAGGCACAACAGCAAACTATCCCCATGTGAAGGAAAGATAGAAGACTTGTAAGAAATCAATATGGCTCCGTCAGGTGCTTTTTAAGGACATGAACATCAAAAAGAAATCCTACAAAAGGGGAAGCATGGACAATTACTAAGCAGGAGAACAAAAGAATAGCACAAGCATGTGGAGACAAAATCAGAAAGGCTAGGCACAAAATGAGTTGCACTTACCAAGGAACACAAAAGCCAATAAGAAGAAATTATTTAAATACATTTAGGAGTAAGAGAAAGATGAAGAAAAGGATAAGTCCTCTCCTTAGTGGGGAATGAAAGCTAATAACTGATGACATCACCAAGGCTGGGGTGTTTTATTTTGAGGTGCCTATTTTGCTTCAGTCTTCACTAAAAAGGTTAATGGTGACCAGATGTTCAACACAATATTAACAAAAAGGGGGAAGGAATGCACCCCAAAGTAGGGAAAGTACAAGTTAAAGAATATATTGATGAAGTGGGTGTATTCAAATAGGCAGGCCTGATGAAATTCATCCTAAGGTATTTAAGGAACTAACTGAAACTCTCAGAACTGTTAGCAATTATCTTTGAGAACTCCTGGAAGAGAGGTGAGGTCCCAGACAACTAGAGAAGGGCAAACGTACAAAAATAACCCAAGGAATTACAAACTAGTCAGCCTATCTTTGATACCTGGAAAGATACTGGAACAAAATTATTACACAATCAATTTGTAAGTACCTAGAGGATGATAGGGTTATAAGGAATAGTTAGCATGGACTTGTCAAGAACAAACAATGCCAGACCAACCTAACTACCTTCTTTGACAGGATTGCTGGTGTAGTGGATGGGGGTGGAGGAGGGAGCATTAGACATGGTATATCTTTATTTTAAGTAAGCCTTCTGAGACAGTCCCACATATTCTCATAAATTAGGGAGATGTGGTCTAGATGAAATTATTGTAAGGTGGGTGCACAACTGGTTGAAAGACAGTACTCAAAGAGTAATTATCAATGGTTCGCTATCTGGTTATCTAATGAAAATATTGAATAGTACCGGACCCTGTGAGACCCCATTATTGACTTAAAATTTGCAGATGACACCAAGCAGCATAGGCTGCAAGCACTTTGGAGGACAGGATTAGAATTAAAAGTGACCTTGACAAACTGGAGAACTGATCTGAAACAAGATGAAATTCAATATAGACAAATGCAAAATACTTCATTTAGGAAGGAAAAAAAATAAAATGCACAACTACAAAATGGTGAATAACTGGCTTAGGTGCTAGTACTGCTGAAAAGAACCTGTGGTTATAGTGGATCACAAATAGAATATGAATCAACAATGTGCGCAGTTCCAAATAAGGCTAATATTCTGGGATATATTAACAGGAATGTCATATGTAAGACAAGAAGTAACTGTCCTGCTCTGCTAGACACAGGTGAGGTACTGTGTCTAATTCTGAGGCCCACACTTTAGGAAAGATCTGGACAAATTACAGAGTGTCCAGTGGAGAGCAACAAAAATGATAAAAGATTTAGAAAACCTTATTTACGAAGACAGGTTAAAAAAAACTAAGAAAAGAAGATTTTCATTAACCCTCCCACACCAATCTTCAAATGTGTTAAGGAATGTTATGAAGAAGACAGTGATCAGTTGTTCTCCATGTCCACTGAGGGCAGGACAAGTAGTAATGGGTTTAATCTGCAGCAAGAGAGATTTAGGTTGCGTAGCAGGAAAAACTTTTTAACTATAAGAGTAGTTAAGCTCTGGGATAGGCTTCCAAAGGAGGTTGTGGAATAGCTGTCATTGGAGGATTTTAAGAGCAGGTTGGACAAACACCTGTAAGGGATGGCTTAGGTTTACTTGCTCCTGCCTCAGTGCAGGAGGCTGGACTCAATACTTCTTGAGGTCCCTTCCAACCCTACATTTCTGTGATTCTATGGGGAGGGTTTGGGGTTTTTTTGCCTTTTTTTTTTTTTAACACACATTTCCAGGAATTCTAGCAGCTTCCAGCATAAGCATTTGAGTTTACGTACTTTTGGGATGCAAATGCTGTAAATTAAGGCAAAAAACATTACAGTCAAGTTAGAGCTGTAACTAGATACACTACACTCTTATTTGATATTTAGCACCACTCCCTTTTCTTTTGGGTCTCCTGACAAGACAGTACAAAGCCCAAAATAGCTGTAAGGGCTTTAAAAAAAAAACTCAACTTGAAAAACCCAAAGTACTTAATGATGAGTATGAGGCAGTCAATGACATTCTCTGAATGTTTTAGAAACATTTCAATATGTTTTGTTCCAAACACACTAAACACAGTCTATACATTGACTTCTACAATACCCCAGGATCCTCTCTTTGCTACCCCGGAATTCAAAGCAATCCCACTATTGCATGAACTATTAATTGACTTAGGAGCATGAGGTGAATACAGTTCATACCCATTTTCAGCTTTCCTTTTTAAAGAATCCTGCTCTTTTAGAAGAGTTTGATGTTCATCATAGGCATCCAAAAGCCTGGGGGAGGAAAAAAAAAGTCACAAACACACCCCACAAACTTTGTTTAGCATGCATGTTAAATTTTCAAAATAGTACAGCCTGTAAATAATTAGGCTACCAACCTGTACATCTTCCATCCATGGTCAAAGGATGCTGTACAGTGACAATTGTTAAGTATGTCTATTTCAGACTGTAAAAATTCTTTATTACGATGAAACGAAGCAAAAGTAAACTAATTTTTTTAATTGAATTAAGACCGAAATAAAGCTATCCGCTATGACGTGAGGAAGACCAAAAAGCTTGCTAGTTTGAATGATTTTCATAATGCACAGCATGTATTTAGAAGTGTGTTAATGTAGTAAACAACATTTTCAGTGGCATGTGAAGACATTTTCCCCACAAAAATACCAACCTACCATTACTTACAGTTGTGTTTATATTAAGCATTTATACTGCACCATAAATATACATGATGTTTTACATGTGTTGCTATCATTCATATAAATATCTGAAGATCTTTCACAAGTAGTATGAAAAATAGAGGAATTCAGTGCTGCATGAAGAGCCATATAGCTATCAAGTAACAGTGTATAAAGCAGCCCATCTTTCAACAGGCGCAACAACAATTTTTACGTTTCCTAGATATTTCATTTAATATAGGCTCAGCTACTGGTTCAGATTCCTCTTACTACTGCAGTTCAAAAGGTGACAGACCAAAACTGCTTCTTCCATCAGCCATCTCCTTTACACAACTAGGTCTGGAGTTCCATCCCCCACCCAGTCTTTTCGTTCTGCACATCTCAGATATTTTATCCTGCAGCACCATATCAGAACCTAAAAGCTTGTTTTCTCTTAGCCAATTTCCTTTCTGGGAGTTACATGCATAGTTCCCATGAAAATCAGTGCATATCAGAAGACAGAATGTTACCATAGGCTATTATTAGCAACGTGCGGTGCAGAAAAGCTAACTTATGGCTTGGATTTTCCAAGCTAAAAAACAGGAAAATTACACTTTATGGTAGTATTGAGAATGAAGAGAAACAAAAGTATTTAATTAAAAGCTGCACTTGTGTAAATGTCCAATGCCCAGAGAAGGCTCAATGCAGAGCACACAATTAGAAAGCCTGTGATTTCTGAACACATTAATGATACTAGTCCTCAAGGATAAGCCAAGTTAGGGCAAGTCTGAAAATGTAAGATGTGTGGTTGTGGGTGAAGTTAGAGTACAGAAAAAAAAAGAAAAAAAAAGCACCAAACACTTTTCTTTGTGTCCTCTTTCGAGAATATCCCCCACTATAAAGCGTAGCGACAGCTTTCAAAGAAAAAGACAACACTTTTTTGAGCTGAGAACAAGCATGAGACAAAATGGCAGCTTTTCCAGAAAGTTGATAATACTTGAAAATAGGAACTTGTTACGAATTTGTCTGTCCTCAACTCTAACAGTGTTACAATTGCAGTGCTAAAATAATTGTTTAAGGAGCATGTCTAACAGAAACTCTTCCCCCAACGTTATAAACAGCACCTCATTTAGTAACCCCATTACAGCCATAGTGTAGGTTAAATCTTACTTGTTGACGTCAGAACCAAAATCTTCCAGAAATTCCACTTTTCGTTGAGAAAATGTAATCCTCATTTTTATAGACAATGTACCATTGACAGCTTTGTCAAAACATGTGAGGATGTTTTCTTCATTTTGCTTAAGATCCCCACTATACTCCATTTCAAGTAAGTTGAGATACAATTTAGTGTTCTCCTGTGCAAAACAAGTTACAGCGATTGTTGTAAAATACTGTTTGCCCAAGTACATCTCCAGCATTTCTTTCAAATAAGTTCGACAGCTCTGCACACAAGCATCTTACATTGTAAATAATAGATGTTATGGTGTAGTCAGTACAAAGGTTTCCTGTCCAAAAGTGTAAACAGAGGTGCTCTTTGACCTGTGTCATTTTATAAATAGATGCACATGGTCTACAGTAGGTCTGAGGGCATGTGTATCCTTGTGATTAGCATGAGGGCTCGAAGACCAAGCAGTTCTGGCACCCAAGCAAAGTGATCCCGCACTAACACGACCAATGGTATTTAATAAATTCCTCCCATGCAATGTCAGCAGCCCTGCATTGTTTGTGATTCTTGAAAGGGAAAAACAAGGATGTCTCAGAACACTAGGGGAATCATGGATGCTATCTGAAGAGTGAAAAAGGTAAGATTCATAACCTGCAAATCTGGCAACATCAGCTTAGAGGGACTGGTGTCTCCATGTGGCAATAAAATGCTTTACATACAGTCTGAAAACCTGTCATCATTGTTGCCATGTTTTAATGCACTGACTAAAAGGAGGAGGAAATTAAATATCATATAAAGCTTTTAGGAAACACATACTTTGTCTCTCTCAATGGCTTCCAACAGCACTTTTCTTGCTTTTGGAAAGTTCTTCTGAACTTTGAAAAGATGTCGAGTTAGTTTGATGGCATAAAATGACGATTCACCGCTTGATTTAGCATTCTTAACAGCTTCCTGAAGCAGGTGCTCAGCTTCTTCCATGTTTCCATGTCGGCGTTCTAAGCTAACTCTTCGCAAGCGAACCATTGCAAGTCCCAGAACACACTCTTCAAATGTTTTCAAAATTCTTCTTGCTTCATTGATGTTCCCTAAAAATGTTGGGTAAGTATTTAATGCAGACACCATGCATCCATCAACTCTTAAAAAATAAATAAATCAACTAATCACTGCCAGCAACAATCAAAAGGCTAATTTAACTAGAAAAGCCTCACTAACTTGGCTCTTACCCTGCTGTTCTTCAAAGGCAGCCCATAGCATATGAACCATTGGTTTCTTAGGAAGGTGTATTGTACAGGCCCTGCTGTAGACATGTCTCACTCCTTCAATACTGTGATTCTCCATATACTTGGCATACTACATTTGAAAACAGAGTATAGATTGAATAATTTAAAGCTTATTTTTGGTCTTTAAATACATGACAGAACAATAAAATTCTTTTGTTTAAACCCATTCAGCACCTTTATTGAACCACTAGACTAGTTTCTGTAAGGAAGGACGTAGAGAGGCAACGAAGTTGGCATATGCAGCAGTCAAATCTGGTTGCAAGCAGACCATCTCCTAATGCAACAGATATAGTTATATATGAACAACATTCAACAAGAGTACAAAAGGTTAGTCACTAGATCAATGTTTGCAATCAGTAGGAAATTATTAGTAAATCACTTCCCTTACCTTAATCCAGAAGTCCTCATAGAGGGCACATGAAATAACACATCTTTCAAAGAGGACCACAACTCGCTCATGAGTCCCATTTTCTATCTCAAACTCTAAGTATTCTTTCCAGTTTTTCAACTGGGCTTTCTCCAAAGGTTTTACATGGAAGTAAGGTCGTTTTATCTGCAACAGATGAGTAATACTGGAGTCAAATTCAACAACTTCGTCAAAAATACAGAGCAAGATAAACTGTTTGGATGTTACTTTTTATTGGAATTTATAACACACACTGACTTTTCAGAATAATAATCTTATGTAGGCTATTCAAATATCCAGATCTGAATGGACTTCAGGGTATGACTAATTTTAAGTTTGGGCCAAAATCTAAGTCTTGTAAAAACAGCTTTTCCAAAAGAATCTTTTTTTTAAATAAATTACCCACAACAGTAATGCTGTTAGTAATTAATCAATCCTCTGCCTTGTCTGCAACCCAAACACAGCAGCACTGAGAACCTGTAAGAGACTAAGGGGGGATATGATAGAGGTCTATAAAAATCAAGAATGGTGCGGAGAAAATAAATAAGGAAGTGTTATTTACACAATCACATAACACAAGAACCAGGAAACACCCAATGACATTACTATGCAGCAGGTTTAAAACAAACAAAAGGAAGTACTTCTTCACACAACACAGTCAACCTCTGGGATTCATTGCCAGGGGATGTTGTGAAGGCCAAAACTATAGCAGGGTTCAAAAAAGAAGAACTAGATACATTCATGGAGGATAGGTCCATCAATATGTATTAGCCAACATGATCAGGGAATTAACCCCATGTGCTGACTGTCCCTGTCCCTTGAATGCCAAAAGCCAGAAGTAGACAACAGAGGATGGACCACTTGATGATTGCTTATCTGTTCATTCCCTCCAAAGACCTGGCATTAGCCTCTGTCTCTAGACAGGATACTGAGCTAGAATGGACCACTGATCTGACCCTGTATGGCCATTCTTATGTAAAAATGTTGATCAGGCTCCTCAGATCAGACATGGCCACTCTGCATGGTATTGCTAGCATATTATGGTCCCAAAAGGAAGCATTCACTCTGGCACAAGGGTGATCTTGCACTGGTATATAGCGAGCCCTATATCCATAAACCCTCTAAGCTGCTGGCATGGCAAGGAGAGGGGGGATCCATGGTCAGGCCTCCCCTCTGGTTTTTGAGCCTTTATGGCTACTACAGACCACTGTAAGGTTGTACAGACCTTGTGCTGCTCAAACACAGAACAGAGAACTCAGAAACATGGACTGGAATCCATGCAATGCAAGTAAGAGCTTTAATGCAGCTTTACACACTGCCTGACCTACACTTATTTACTCTGGAGTACCATCTCCACTGTTTTGTTCATGATAAACTTTAATTTAAAATCATTTTTTCCCATAAGAATATAAGAACATAAGGGCGGCGATACTGGTTTAGACCAAAGGTCCATCTAGCCCAGTATCCTGTCTTCTGACAGTGGCCAATGGCAGGTGCGCCAGAGGGAATGTACAGAACAGGTAATCGTCAAGTGATCCAACCCGTCGCCCATTTCCAGCTTCTGGCAAATAGAGGCTAGCGACACCATCCCTGCCCATGTCACAACGTCCATGTGAAATAATACAACTGCTAGTTTAAAACCAACAGAAAATTACTGCCAGACGAACAGCAGCAAGACCAGGAACTCCCCCCATCTCCCATTCCCTTCAATGGGACATGAACGTCACAGCCCAATCTGAGATCACTTAAATGTAAACACTAGCCATAAGCAAGTTTTTCCTCTTTAAAAATAAAGACAATTGAAGGCAAGAATAACGTCCTATTATATTTACATGGTAAAGTAATGGAGAATTCAGAAGCTGAAGTTGCAAAAGTAACTCAGCTTCACTGAATATATACAATTTCATATGCCTGCTTAGTTTAATTACTGTTTGTTACAAAGCATGTGCAGCACAACATGGTGTTATTGGATGAATAGTTAGTCTTTGCCAGTCTCAACTGGAATTTTAGTTGTGAAATTCTAACACAGCAGTATTAGATTTTTGCACTTAGCTGTACTCTTTAAAGTTTCTATCTTGGTGACAACATAATTTTTAAGATACCATTATAAGAAGCTTTTCTTTCTATTGAGTAGTTTTAAATCTGTAACATACCACATTTATGAAGTAGTACCCTCTTTCTTATACATAGTATGAAAGATGCTATATGTAAAGTTTACATTTAGTAAAATGTATTTTCCCCACATTGCCTCTCTCAAAATAAAACTTAGTACCTACCTCACAGAGCTGCTGTGAGAATTAGTTATTAATAATGGTATATTTTTAATAAGTACTCTTTTTGAAGACAGAAAAACTGAGGAAGAGGGTAAAACCATTTATTTGCCCAAAGCTTTACAGTAATTTAGTCAGAATGAGAAACACCAGGAGTTTCTGATTCCCAGTCCCATGTTCATGCCTTTAGACCACGCTGCCTTTCATACAAAAAAGGCTAACAAGAAAACTTACTCCTTCTTCAAAGGTCCACCTCTTGCTGACTTCATGTTCATTGTGATTGAACATTTCTTGATGAATCTCTTGGATTCTATGTCTCATGTTTTCTATCTCAGTGATTAGCTAAAGACACATGATAAAAGCAAGTGATTAATATTGGTCTGTAAAATATCAAGTTTACAACTGCATTGTATTATTGACGTGATCTGCATAAATTAAAATATGAAGATACACAGCTACTTTAGGTGCTGTCCTGAACAAGAGGGATAAAAATGCACATTATCTTAGCTCTTAGTGCAATGGACCTGAGGAAGTCTTGGATCCAGTGGTCAGCCTCTTAATTTCTGAAGTGATACAAATCTGAGATGCGTCATATCCAAACAGGATTCCATCTTTAGTATGGTACAACTCCAAATGGGCACTTTTTTCTAGCTGGTTCCATGCTTTTGCAAGGATCTGCACAAGCCATTACTAAATAAATGAGAACTGACAAAACATGCTGTAACTCTTACCCCATTTATCTGAAAGAGTCAATATTCTGCTAAAATTTTGTAGATCACTTTTAAGTTTAAAATGTTAATTACATTTCTTTCAAACCTATGTAGTGTAAGGGAGATCTCTTCTGATCTATACAGCCACACACTAACTGCTGCTCTTTGGCTCACATGTAGGAGTTGACACTCTACACTATGGGATCAGCTCAGCCAAAAACCACAGTATAGTACCTGCAAATAAAAGAAAACTCTCTTCTCAGCAGCAGCAGATTGAACAAACATGCAAAGGTGTTCCGCAACCTTGCCTGCACATTTACCTTTGCAGGGTCAGTTATGTCCTCAATTCCAGTAGGAAGGTCATCTCCAGGTGGTGCATCATCCCCATTATGGCCATTGACAGACGCCAATTCCCGGCGCAGCTGAATAAACTGCTCAGGAGTTAGAAGGTCTCGAGGCAAATTATTTTGTATGTGTTCTTTAAATCTGCAAAGAAACAGGATTTCTTCACCTAACAAATACACAATTTTTACGTTACATTTTAAGAATACTCACTTATTCTAAATTATATGACAAATGTGAGAAAGTTACTCACCCTGTGCAGTAACAGAGGTTCTTCAGGATGTGTGTCCCTGTGGGTGCTCCACTTTAGGTGTCGCTGCGCCCCTGTGCTCATAGCCAGAGATTTATGATAGCAGTGTCCCGGTTGGGCCGCACATGCACAGTTCCTGTCTCATGCCGCTTCAGGCGGTTAACTGGTGCTGTGCGACCAACTCCCTCCCTTCCACCACCACCCATTTCTTGTCTACTGCAGAGTCTGTATATGATAGAACTCCAAAGCAGAGGGGAGGAGGGAGGGTAGTGGAACACTCACAGGGATATACATCTTGAAGAACCTGTTACTGCACAATGTGAGTAACTTCCTCTTCTTCTTCCAGTGGTGTCCCTGTGGGTGCTGCACTTTAGGTGACTTCAGAGCACTGCCCTCTGGTGGAAGGAGGGGGCTTAAGAATTGAAGTTGTAGCAGATAAAAACACTCTGTGACCAAACAGGGCATCAGAAGATGTGTGTTGTTGCAACACAGTGTTGTGTAAAAGTGTCCGGTGAGACCCAGGTTGCAGTCCTACAGATTTCCGCAAAGGGATGTTGTTGAGAAACGCTATGGAGGTTGAAAGACTCCTAATAGAATGCCTATGGATCCCAATAGGGAGCTGTCATTTATACTGGAGATAACAGAGTCTGATATCCATTTGAACAGGCATTCTTTGGAAATGGCATGCTCTTTAAAGCGTTCGGTGATAGAAACAAATAATTTTGGAGACTTGCGAAAGGATTTTGTTCTATTCACATAAAAGGCGAGAGCCCTGCGGATGTCCAAGGAGTGTAGTCTGGGTTGTCTACTGTATGTGGTTTCGAAAAAAATGTAGCTAAGTATATAGGCTGGTTAAGATGAAATGATGAATCCATCTTGGGCAAAAGCTTAGGATAGGGTCTGAAGATACTTTATCTTTAAAAAAGATCATATAGGGTGGATCCCTCACGAGAGCAGCTAGTTCTAACTGCCTGGCCAATGTAATGACCACTAGAAATGCAATCTTCATAGAAAGGCATAATAAGGAGCTTGTAGCTATGGGCTTGAAAGGGGGCTCGGTGAGGGCATGGACGACTAGGTTGAGGACCCATGGTAGGGTGGGTTTTCAATGCGACAAGTAAGTCTGTGTGACATAGGAACTGCTGTGACGTGTCTGATCTCAGTGGGATGGTGGAGCTCGGTACAGTATGCTGGAATGAGCTTATCGGCGCTGGTGTGTGGCTGTTGTGCATAGTACCGGCAGTAGGTGGCAGCATTAGCACAGGAATGCTCAGTATCGATGGCTTACTTGCTGTTATCAGTGCCGTGGCATGGGGTTTCACTCTTCCCTTACCGCCTGTGGCAGAGCTCGACTGCTTTGGTGCTCTGGGTTTCTTAGTACCATTGGGACGTGGTCTGTCAGCAGTTAATATGGCCGGCGCGGTCAGTACCGGGAGCATCTGGCCACTATTGGAGCACCTTTACTTGGCCGATTCCGGAGTCAGGGACGTGGTGCCCCGTTTCTTTGCTGCCTTCTTGGCAGGTTGTTCAGGATCTTTTCCTCTGAAAGAAGGGCCTTTGTCCAAGGCGGCAGTTGGCGATTTCTGTCTGGGAGGAGTTCGTACCTCAGGCTTGGACACCGGGTGAAGAGATTTCTCCATAAGGAGAAAGCTTTAGCTGTAAATCCCTTGCCTTTTTTGTGTCGGCTTTCAAGTTTAAACAGTGCGAGCACTTTTGCGGTATATGTCCCTCACCAAGACAGCAGACGAATTGAGAGTGTCCGTCCAAGAGGTGTATTGAAAGCTGGCACGTAGTGCAGCATTTAAACCCTGGGGAGCCAGGCATACCCTGAGGAAGCTTATTCTCACAGTGATGCAGAGAGATATAAAAGTATAGTGCCACTGTAATTAGGAAGACCGGAAAATTTATGATCCTCTGAGGAAATTTTATTTTATTTATTTTTTTTTAAGGACGGAGCTAAGGTAGGAAGAGGAAAAAAGTCTATTGTATTCTAAAAACCATGAACAATTGCTAAAGGGACAGGAAAATTAATTATTTCTCGCTGCGAGGCGCTGCTGAGTACTCCGATGTCAGGAGAGAAGGAACTGGGGGGAGAAGGGAGGATTGGTTGTACAGCACCAGTTAACCACCTGAAGCAGCGCGAGATGGGGATTGTGCATGTGCGGTCCAACAGGGGCACTGCTACCATAAATCTCCGGCTACGAGCACAGCGGCACTACGACATCTAAAGTGAAGCGCCCATGGGGACGCCACTCGAAGAACTGATTATTAGCACAAGTGGATGGTTTAAGAACCTAGAACTCTGCTGGAAATGCAACTTCTCACAGTGTACATAATACTTAGGTAGTATCTACTAGGTGTGCAAAGCAGCTTCCTGTTTCAAAGGATCATGAAAGGCAAACATTAAGGAGTGGCTTGTAACTGTGAATACCTTTGCAAACTGTGGTGGGAAAAGGCTACCTACTCAGTGAATAGGATGGCATAGGATGTTAATTCTCAGAGAATGACCACTTGCTTGGGAATTCCTAACAAAAAAATTCTTTAGAAACAACTAGGAAGACTGCTGTACCTCTTAACTAGGGTTTCTGGTTTTTAATGTTTACCCTATCCAAATTAACACAGATGATATTTACTATTTAAAACTGAATAAAGTATTTTTCTTAAATTAGTTTATGGAAAAAAACAGTTCATCTGAGAATTGCAGCAAGATATGGAATTAGAAAGCTGAACAACATAACTTTCTGGTAAGATGCACCCTTTTCTGGGTTCACCCCATTTTTCTTCCTGCTAACAATTCCCACAACTTCCTGTTTACAAAAAAGTTGGTCATACGTGAATTTGTAAATTTTGATTTTTCTGGTTTTTCTCTGGACACCAGTTCCTAACCTTTGCTTCAGCGCTCAAAAGAATAAAAAGATCTAAGTCTGTACAACACTCAGCTGGTTCGCAGTTCCAGGCAATACTGATTTCAATACATTTTATTGTGTTGTACATTTTGCATCAGTTTGAGGTCTTGCTGCTCCAAAGATCACTTCCATGGCTCCCTAAAAAGAAGTCTCTGTCCATTCTTAATGAAGATGAAAACATTTTCAGTCTCCAATTTTCTATTAGCCCTTGTTTTATTTATTTATTTAAAGAAATGCTAGCATGTGAAACAGTGCACTCACAGTATCAACATAAGAACTAAAATATAGATGGCAGAGTAAGACACTATACAAATGTATTTGCTCATAATAAGAAGTCAAGTTTACCCAGAAGCTTTGTTTTTTGGAGCGACAATCACTTTTATTACTGGCTTAAGTGTAATAAATTTCTAAGTTCCTGTTTGGATTAAACAACTTTGAGTTTTACAAAAATATTAAAAAATTAATTATATTTATGCCTATTTAGCACAGTTAATAGCATGAAGTTAACTGAAGCTTTAAGCTGTCCTTACCTCTGGAAGTGATGGCTATAGAGCTGCGTTGGAATCCCCAGGATACGATCATATATAGCTGTAACTTCTCGTAGATTGCCTTGTTCATTTTCCCAATTTATATACATTTCCCATAGTCTGTCAGAGCGGAAATCTGTCCCTGCAGCTAAGACTGCATGTTCATAGGCTCTGAAAAAATGAAAAAATGTTTAATAGCCATTTCTGAATGTAGTACCTCAACTATTCAAGGAGCAAGAAGAATTAAGTGGATTTTCATTTTTTTTTGTAAGAGCCTCTGAATGTTCTATTTAGCTTTTACTGCATTCTTTTGGGGTTTCAAGCAATGCATGTTACCAAATATGTTCCTCTAGATACATAATAAATACAAGACCTTTTTAATAAGCAGCTCTACAGTGATTTTTCCTAATATTTTCACAATAAAAGGAATAAGAGCAACATAAAAATAAGCCATAAAAAAGAAATCAAACCACTAAAACCCATGAGGACTTTCTCTTTAAAGAGCCTATTGCCAAGGCTCTGAGGAGTGAATGGAACTATTTTATCAGACAAAAATAAAGAGACATCAATACAGCTAGATGCTACTTCAGCTTTGCTCTCATGGTTAAAGATTTTACTTTTTCATGTAGCTACATATCATTTACAACAGTGCTCAGGTGTCCCCCGCCCCCCTTTTTTTTTTTTTTTTAAACACAAACAACTTACCCTCTTACGGTATTATTAGTTTCAGGGTCAACAGGATCCAGTGTCTCTTTTAAGAAGTTTATATAATGTATCCAAAGATCAACACTAAGAGGTATTGCCTGCAGCCCTCTCCGATACACCTATGAAGAGAACAACATAAACTGTACTTCAAATATTTAATAGCGTCCTAAGAGAGAGGCAACACTGTGTTATCCGGTGAACCTTAGAAATACTAATTACTGGAATTTTGTTTAAATAATCTACCATTACCATTTGGGTGGAGGTTGGATAGAACATGGCAATGTTCTGATCTCCACGTGCAGAGTCTTGATCTTCAAAGCGCAGCGGTCCCTGCATTCTGACCAGGTTGTGTGGGCAGGCTTTGGGGTACAGACCATAGGGCACAGACCCATTAGAGCATCATTGACAGCGTCTGACCAAAAATGCAATAAGATGTAGCAATTGTGACCAGCAAACCAACTATATTGTTTTGAAAATGAGAAATAAATGTAAGTGACAGAAAAGCCCTGCCCTACTTGTTAAGCTGCAGTGTAATACAGAGGCTTGCACTGCAAAGCTTGACAAACTGTAGAGGTTTAACGCACCTGCCAACAAAGAGAGAAAATATTAGCTACAAATGCCACAAAAAAAAGTGACAAATGCAAACAAAATCCCTATAAATCTGATCATATATGGTAGGTACTGGCAGCCAAAATGACTTGCAGTGGTTTAGTCATCATTTGGCTTACAGGACCAAATGGCGATAGCTATATCCAGCTACCAACGTACCTCATCAGACTGTTTAATGTTGTCATGTCGCTTTTCAAGGTCTGCATACTTTTTCCAATATCCATAGCAATATGGATAATGTGTGAAAAATCTGTCAAATGCTTTCCTGGCAGCCAGCAAGTGGTTCTGTAAGAAACATACAACAGAACTGTAACTACAGTTCTTAAGAGAAAGTTTCAAATAACTAGAGAAGAGCATGAATTCTTACATGGAGAGCACCATTCCAATTCAAACACAGAAAGCCAAGTCGTAATATCAGGTGCTTTTCCATAGTTTTATAAATAACTTTGAATAACTGAGCACAAATAAGTACAACACAAAGACCTACGCTAACTTAAGTTACAGGTCTACAAAGCTGCAAGCAGACACAGCTTAAGTATTCCCACACTACTGTGCAAGCATCTTCAATCAGAACCTGTTTCTTTCCACTTCAGCCACTGCACTTGATTCTTTAGACCAGTGGGTCTCAAACTTTTTTACTGGCGACCCCTTTCACATCACAAGCGACCTTAGAGACAAATTTGTTAGTCTCTAAGGTGCCACAAGTACTCCTGTTCCTTTTGCGATTTTATAGGGACAGTCCTGATTTTTGGGTCTTTTTCTTATATAGGTTCCTATTACCCCCCACCCCCGTCCCGATTTTTCATATTTGCTGTCTGGTCACCCTATCCAAATCTCAACGAGCTGTCAGTAGGACTCCGAGTTTTCAGTGATTCTTTAGACAATGACATCAATGTAACTCAGCAAGCCATAGAAACAAAAATTTCCACACAAAACTAGACTAGCATTTGAACTTTTAAAAATAGACTGAGAAAAAGCCATTATCTGTTAGCATCTAATGTCTGCATTACAAGCTGTGTCAGTAGTAACACTCAGAAGGTGTAAATCATTATCTGAGTGCTAAGAGCTGGACAAGCAATATTCATCTACTAGCTTGATCGTAATGCAAGTAAGATGAGTGTGGTTTTGTAGCTTGGTAGAGCTACTCTTTAAAAGGATGTTACAAGATATAACAATGCTATTTTAAAAATCTAATTAGAAAGTTTCACAATATTAGTGCTCTCAAGACTTAATCATCTTTATTTTTTCCTCTCAACTAGCTGATGACATGGCACAATCACAATCGGCCACAAAAATTGGCCAGAGCTGCAGTGTCCTCATGCTCTGATTGTCCCTAACCTGTGACTGCAGAAGTCAGGGCTGGAACACTCAATAACTGCCCTGTTCTGTTCATTCCTTCTGAAGCTTCTGGCCCTACCCACTGTCAAGAGATGTGCTAGATGAACCACTGGTCTGACCCAATATGGCCATTCTTATGTCCCCTTTTTGAAGTGACTAGAATTCTACATGCACAAAGCACAGAGATTTAAGAACTGAAGTCAGAGCTTGTACCTTTAAAAAAGAATATGGCCCAGTAGTACAGCAGAAATCCAGAACCACTGTCTTCAAACAATACCTGCTAGGGACTGAGATACAACTTTAAATTCAAGACTGGAATCATAGGACAATGCGTTAATTCATCCTTCTATGCATTTTGGGAAAAAAGATGTACTAACCTCCTGCTCTACGTACTGCAGCAGATATACCCAACCTGTGAAATCCTGGGGATTCTCCTCTACTACTTTCCAGAACTTCTCATATTCAGGAGGGAAATGAGCCTCAACATCAGTCGTGTGTAAACTTTGAATATTTGGTATTCCACTCTCTTGTGTGATCTCCTCATTTACATCAGGAGAGCTATCAGGAGACTGTTCCATCTCTGTGACACTCATAATCTCTGTACTAAAGTCCATAAGCTGCTCTCCTGCTGCACCAGTGCTATTGACTGTGTTGTCATTACGTAGGTTACAGTCATCCTCTGTATGATCTGAGTTCTGCATAGCTGCTGTTTAATGTTGTTCTGTTGAATGATATCCTGTGGAAATACAGATTAAAGGTTACCATCTTCCAGATGCCAGTACAATTTAGCTGTCAATTTTTAAATTGTCCTACTTGGCGTAGCAAAACATTTCCGGTAATTCAACTGAACTACAGGAAGAACACAATTTTAAAAGATTTATAATCAATTTCATTTGATTGTAAAAACGTATCCTTGTTAAAAAGTAAAACATTATTAAATAACCAATAAACTGCCATGTTGCCTCTGATGAAATGAAAAGAATTGCTCGGCATCTCACTGCAAGTAAAAGAGCTGGCAACTGTGTTCTCAGGTGCATCCAGTACTTTTTAAATTAACTGATTTAATATGAATCTTCTGTACTTCTATGTAAAACCAAAGAAGAAAGTTCACAGAAGCCTGCCAGAGACAAAAACGATCTTAACCCACAATCGAACAATCTCCAGCTGTGCAACATGACCGGCCATGGATTAATCCAACTTAGATAAATAATTATACTTGAATGAAGTGTTGTAGCCATGTTGGTCACAGTACTACTTCACCTATCTTTTATTGGACAAACGTCTGTTAGTGAGAGAGAGAAGTTTTCAAGCTTACACAGAGCTAACCTGAAGAAGAGCTCTGTGTAAGCTCAAAAGACATCCTTCTCACTAACAGAAGTTAATCCAATAAAAGATATTACCTTATCCACCTTATCTCTCTAGTTATACTTGAACAGTTTACTTCCAACCCTCTGAGAAAGCATCCTAAGTGCCTCACACATTCATCTGCTTTGTCACAAACTTAGACTTTCCACACTCACTAGTAACATTCACATTTACAGAAACACTGACAGTGATGGGCATCTTTAGACTTTTGGGGAGAGTCAGATGCAAAATCTTTTGTAAATATCTCACGTAGCTATTCAGTTATTAGAACCAACCACTGCAATTTCCTTGTAAGAGGTCGAGATATTCTACCCTGTATAAAATATCTGTTTAAGTCAATTTACTACTGCTAGTTAATACAGAATACTATATTCCAGTTACACCCCAAAGTATATCATCAACTGTAACTTCTAGATGAACTGGCTCAAACTATGATTTCACCCAGAAAAAAAGTTACCATCATCAGCAACACATTCCATCAGGATTCAAGATGGCTAGACAGAATCAAACAACACAGGGTCGCAAAAAAGATTCAGTCCAGACCCTGCCACACAGACTTTCTTCCAGGCAAAAGTCACAAGCAGAAGCTTCTCCCTAGTCCTCCAGGAGGGATTCATCCATCATCCCACTCTGCATCCTTGATATTTCTGCCAAGTGAAGCAGCCCAAACCAACACACAGTTGCCTGGCACAACTCAGCGGCATGCTGCATCATTGCTTGCTGTTCTGTCTCTGCTGCATCCAAGCCCCTTATAAGAGAGATCTAGATCTCAAGGATCCTGCTCTCAAGGATCTCTCTCTGAACTCAATGGGAGAGCAGTCTAAAGTCAGAACCACCCAATCAGCTCCTTAGTAATAACGAATTTTATCACTACAGTTTCATAGATTCCAAGGCCAGGAGGCACCACTGTGGTCATCTAGTCTGACTTCCTGTACAACATAGGCCAGAGAACTGCCCCAAAATAATTCCTAGAGCAGTTTCTAGAAAAAAATCCAATCTTGATTTAAAAATTCACAGTGATAGAGAATCCATCTCAACCCTTGGTAAACTGTTTCTTAATTGCTCTCACCATTAAGAATGTATGCCTTTGTCTAGCTTCAACTTCAGGCGTTAGATTATTATACCTTTCTCTGCTAGATTGAAAAACCCATTATTAAATGTTTCCCAGGTACATACTTACAGATTAATCAAGTCACCCTTTAACCTTCTCTTTGTTAAGCTAAACAGATTGAGCTCCTTGAGTCAATCACTATAAGGCACCTTTCCTAAACCTTCCATCATTATTAACATAATGGGGCTCTTCTCTGAACTCTCTCCAATTTATCAACATCCCTGTTGAACTGCGGACACCAGAACTTCATTATATACCACTCCCCCACTTTGTGTGTCTTCGGAGAACTTTCAGTGATGGTTTTATGTTTTCTTCCAGCTCACTGATAAAAATGTTAAACAGCCATGGGGTCAATATCTGATCTTTGCAGGACCTCACTGGAAACACGCCCCACTTAAGGACTATTCCCCCTTTTCAATTAAAACAGATGCATTCTCTCCTATGCTACCTCATCCTCAACAAGAATTGCATAACTAATATGGCTCTCGTCTAAGATAGAAACTCCAGATATTGTCCAGGCTTAGTTTTCTATACCTATCTTTTCAGTCTGAGGGACCTTTCCTTCCTTCACATTCACAATCCATGCCCAATCCTTTAAAGTGGCTGTGGATTTTATACCAGCTTGATGGTAACAAACATGACTCCAAACCCTGCAATTAGAGGGTGATGCTCCAACTTCCTAGGTCCAAAGCATTGGGGGTGGGGCGTGAAATCGGTCTACAAATTTTAACTGAGGGCTTGTCTACACATACAGCGCTGCAGCTGTGCCACTGTAGAGTTTAGTGAAGATGCTACCTATGCCGATGGGAGAGTCTCCCATCGGCATAGGTACCCCATCTCCCCAAGAGTCAGTAGCTATGTCAACAGGAGAAGCCCTCCTGTCAACATAAAGCTGTCCACACCAGGCGTTCAGTTAATATATCTGCATCACTCAGGGGTGTGGATTTCCAAACCCCTGAGCGACACAGTCATACAGACATAAGTCTGTAGTGTAGACCAACCTTGAGTTTGTAACCAGGCTATAACAAAAATTAACACATTGTTCCTAACACTGCAGCTATACTATGTTTCCAACTGATTTATCAGCAAGGAAGTACCAACTGCACAGGTAACTAGGTTCTAGATAGGATTGTTAACCACATACAAACAACTGGGCTGACAAGTCCTACCCCCTCTCAGATCCTTTCTGTGGGAAAATATTCCAGTCATCCTCTGCACGTTCAAAACGAAATCTAAAACCTACTTCTTGAAAGCAGAATTCCTGTAACTTGGGAGGGAGAAACAAAAACCTGTGTGTTTAATAAGTAAATGCTCAGATACCATGTTGAGAAGTACAGTAGAAAAAGCCTAGACAAAAAGCATACTGCATCAGTGGAGAAACACTGAGTCCTGTGTCTCCGACACCAGCAGCTGAGACTGTGTGAGACAGCTACCCAAATTTTTCAGAAAGCATCAACACAAATCCGACTGTGCCAAGGAGTGTGAAAAGGCAGACACATGGCATACCAGAAAAGGGCTGCTTTTCTGATCCTCTGAACAGTGTTCAGTGGAACTGTTAAATGAGTATGTCTAAACTTGACCATACTTACAATGGATTCTGTCTATGGTGAATATAAGCAAAAGTCTGCCATGTATAGATCACTGCATTACTGACTGGGCCTGATAGTCAGCCACAATACTACGATTGTTAGTGTAAGATAACTGTATCTTTCATTTTAAAGTTCCTTGTTTCTCTTGCCTGTAAAAGACTGCATGTATCCTTCACCTTGTGTATTTTGCCTACATGAATTAGCACATCAGTATGTTTTAAATTATCTCTGGGAGGGACGACCATACAGTCTTGTAGTAGAGACAGTTAACAGCATGGAGCTGACAGCTTTTTTTCACAATACTCTAGACAAACATTTCAGCCCTTACCCTCCATGCCCCTTTCAAAAGGCCTGTATTTTAAGTTGAGATCACTGTAATCACACTCAGGGGGTTATAGAGGCCAAGTTTTCTGCCCTTGCCGTTGACCATGCTAGAGAACTGCAAATTACAGACATGCTGGCTGAATGGAGTGATAGCCAGGCTTGTGTGTCCTCCCTTGAAAAAACAGAAGCATCAAGCAAAGGCCCAGCTAGACTACACTGCTGGGCAAGAGTGCAGGAAAAAAGCACTGTGTTAATGTAAACTCTCAGTCAGTCCTAAAGTTTCTGAGAAAAGAACCTTTGAGCCAAACTGCACCCCAAAAGGGAGAGTAAGATCCCCAAAGAAGCCTCCAATGAAAGGCACTTAGCACAGGGAGGAAGTGGCTGCTTTACAAACCAGAAGTGAACTGGAATTCACAGAGGTACTAGGTGTATCATGTCAGCAAGCGTTCCCACAGAAAAAGGATTAGTAGCCATATCTGGAGAAGAGGAAATGATGAATATGCTGTAGTGAGGGGCAGAGCAGTAGATTCTGTCTGAGAAATATGGCAACATATTGTGTTGGAGAATTGATATATGCTAATATAATTAAAGACTATTGCACATACACATGCAGGCAGCTATTTGCAATGCATAGCTAAGAATGTAAAGTTCAGGAACTGTTTAATCTGTGTAATCCTAACATTTTATTAACATTGGGGATGCAGGTGTCACATCGGGGGGGGGGGGTTGTTTCAGAAAAACTAAGAAAAAAGGATTAATTCCACAAAATGTTAAAGCTTTGTTGACTTGCAACAAATTGGCAATAATGCATGTAAATTCCCTAATACAGAATTATATGGCTATACACTGCTAAAATGCCATGTCCCACACCCCTAAGAGACCCACCAGAGGAAGTGCCTCTCCCACAAACTTAAGGAATTTTAACTACAATTAGTGCCCTCTCATGAACCTTACATATTGTGCTACTGCCCTCCCTAAGGATCCTCAATATCCCAACATGCTCCACGGGGACTGAGCCAACAGTTCTTGTGTAGCCCTAGTCTCAGTCCTCAATATGCTTTTCCCCATGAAGCTAAACTCACCATGCATGCATGCACAATGAAGCCTTTTACATGCATATTTTACAAAACAGCTAAAAGTTCATACAAGGTATATTGCATGTGATCATCAAAGGTTCATAATTCAATCAATTCTCTTCAGAACAAAGGCATTTCCAAGTAAGGATGGTAACTCCATGCTAAGTTTCACTTTCAACTCGCTTTCAGGGTATTTCACGCTATAGAATGTCCACAATGTCCACACATGGGTTGGGTTGCTTTTTTGGGGATGAGGGGGGTGTTTTGGCTATTTTTAAACTGAAAAAGTATTTTTCACTCTCCCTATAATCAAAAAAGTGACTACACCATTTTTGCCTATACTTGGAAAAACAAGGAGTAAAACTGCAACGTAAGCACAATTAATTGTAGTGGTCACTCCTTCTCTTTCTACAGTGTTGCAAACCAGCTTGCTGGTTAGGGTTATTAGTAAGGGTACTCAGGATTACCACCTTATTTACAAAATGGTCTAGGACAGCATTACTTCAGTAACACCTTCCAAATAGCTTGAAATACACATACTATTTGTAAAATTCTCAATCATAAGGGTGCCTGGCATCAAAAACGGCACATACTGTAATGTTAAAAAACCGTTGAGAAAAATGCAGTATTTGTATGATAGAAATGGCTCTGTAAAATTGCATTACTACACTGCACAGCATACTATACCATATCTATTACAGTATAAAAGACTTGTGTAGAAGATGGTCAATCTATTAAGAGACTGATCACTACGTTTCCATTTTGCCAATATATAGCATACTCGAGTGATTTAGCAATTTCAACTGCAATTATATTAACTTCTGTTTTAAAAATCAGAAGTAGTGAACTAAGCCATCATATTCTTTTATAAGAGCTTAAAATCTACTTGTCATTTTATTTTTAACTTGCAAAATGAGTGCAGACAAGTGCTGAGGCAAAGCAGTGGCTTACCAGCAGACTAGGAGCTCAAGTTTTGGTAGTGGGAGATCATCCTCTCTGTGGAGCTCAGAGAGAGGGAGAGGAAGCCAATAAATATATGGAGCATAGAGATTCTCCTCTTGTTTTTGAGATTAACTACTGTGGACCATTTGAGCTGATATATGGCTTCATCACCACCAGAACAGCTCAAACAACTCATCAGAACTTGGCTTGGCATAATTAATATCTGCAGTGTCCAACATATTTTAGACTAAAACTTATTCTTTGAAATTACACAGCAATTTCACTATTACAGTGTAGTTTTCCTTTAAAACATTTAACATAATCAGTGCTGCTGCATTAGAACACCAACATCCTATAATATATGCACTCTGGAAGCAGATTTATTTTGCTGAGTTCCAGAGATGTGCCTTCTCTTCACACACGGTCCCCATGCTTCTGTAGCTATGTGGTACCAGCTACTACTGAGAAGATGCTGACTTCGGGACTAAAAAGGCCATTTTGAAATAAATAAAACTCACATGCAAAATTCAATAATTTTATTAAGCTTTAAAACTGATCTCATTCATGAATTTTTAAATAATCTCCACTGTATCTAATATCCTGCAAGAATGCAAATACAATCTCTGTAGTAATTATTTCTTCTTCCATACAGTAACATTTTCCCTTTAAGGAGAAAAATTGTTTACCAATACTATCAAGAATGTTAAAAAGCTACACAAATAGAATTTGTTGATGAAGTGAAAAATTACTGCACATTCTGCTCTAGAATGGACTAAAACACATAGTCGGTCCTACATAATATCACCTATTTAAAGTTTCTCTGGAATTAATATCACCTCAAACCACACACAAAGGTATTTAGTGTATGCAGAATATTCATAATATTGCTTAGGTCTCCTGAAGATATCCATTCAGTACTGAGATCAATTTAAAAATGTCACTGAAAATCAAAGTGGAATTTCAAGGGGAAGTTGAATGTTTGACCACTCCTTTCCAACAAGTAATGAAGAAGTAATGAAGTAGTAACACTGTGAACTGTCAGCACAGTACAGATTGTATTGTTACATGGAAACAGATGTTACCAGTCCGAGTTGAATATACAATCTTAGCAAGCTCAAAACACAAAAAAATCTGTAAGTGGTTACAAGAGTACAGTATATAACAGGGGTGGCCAAACTGCAGCTCCTGAGCCACATGCCACAAGGAACTCTTTTACAGTTACAGTGTGACTGGAAGAGCCATCCCTGCCTCCCTATTCTCCAGCTTGGGGGGGGGGGGGGCAAGGGAATTGGAGAGAGTGAGCTCCAGATCTCTGCCTTGCAGCAAAGTAGTGGGAAGGGAGGGGGGGTGTCTTGAGGCTTCAGTCTGCGGGGCACAGCTGCCAGGGCTTGGGCTTCAGCAGGAGCACAGCCCCAATAGGTGCCTCCATGGGGGCTGAAGCCCTGAGCCCTGGCAGGACCATCCCAGCTCTCCAACTTGTGAGGATTGTTCTCTGTGGCTTGGAGAGTCAGTAATTTTGGCCACCACCACCCCACCCCCCGCTTTCCCCAACCACTCCCAGCCCTTCTCAATTCCCCCCCTCATTCCCCAGGCACCTCCACCCCCGCTACCCCCTCGGTTCCAGACACCCCCCAGCCCTCAATTCCCCCCCCCGTCCTCCAGGCACCTCCACCCAGGCACCTTTCCTAAACCTTCCATCATTATTAACATAATGGGGCTCTTCTCTGAACTCTCTCCAATTTATCAACATCCCTGTTGAACTGCGGACACCAGAACTTCATTATATACCACTCCCCCACTTTGTGTGTCTTCGGAGAACTTTCAGTGATGGTTTTATGTTTTCTTCCAGCTCACTGATAAAAATGTTAAACAGCCATGGGGTCAATATCTGATCTTTGCAGGACCTCACTGGAAACACGCCCCACTTAAGGACTATTCCCCCTTTTCAATTAAAACAGATGCATTCTCTCCTATGCTACCTCATCCTCAACAAGAATTGCATAACTAATATGGCTCTCGTCTAAGATAGAAACTCCAGATATTGTCCAGGCTTAGTTTTCTATACCTATCTTTTCAGTCTGAGGGACCTTTCCTTCCTTCACATTCACAATCCATGCCCAATCCTTTAAAGTGGCTGTGGATTTTATACCAGCTTGATGGTAACAAACATGACTCCAAACCCTGCAATTAGAGGGTGATGCTCCAACTTCCTAGGTCCAAAGCATTGGGGGTGGGGCGTGAAATCGGTCTACAAATTTTAACTGAGGGCTTGTCTACACATACAGCGCTGCAGCTGTGCCACTGTAGAGTTTAGTGAAGATGCTACCTATGCCGATGGGAGAGTCTCCCATCGGCATAGGTACCCCATCTCCCCAAGAGTCAGTAGCTATGTCAACAGGAGAAGCCCTCCTGTCAACATAAAGCTGTCCACACCAGGCGTTCAGTTAATATATCTGCATCACTCAGGGGTGTGGATTTCCAAACCCCTGAGCGACACAGTCATACAGACATAAGTCTGTAGTGTAGACCAACCTTGAGTTTGTAACCAGGCTATAACAAAAATTAACACATTGTTCCTAACACTGCAGCTATACTATGTTTCCAACTGATTTATCAGCAAGGAAGTACCAACTGCACAGGTAACTAGGTTCTAGATAGGATTGTTAACCACATACAAACAACTGGGCTGACAAGTCCTACCCCCTCTCAGATCCTTTCTGTGGGAAAATATTCCAGTCATCCTCTGCACGTTCAAAACGAAATCTAAAACCTACTTCTTGAAAGCAGAATTCCTGTAACTTGGGAGGGAGAAACAAAAACCTGTGTGTTTAATAAGTAAATGCTCAGATACCATGTTGAGAAGTACAGTAGAAAAAGCCTAGACAAAAAGCATACTGCATCAGTGGAGAAACACTGAGTCCTGTGTCTCCGACACCAGCAGCTGAGACTGTGTGAGACAGCTACCCAAATTTTTCAGAAAGCATCAACACAAATCCGACTGTGCCAAGGAGTGTGAAAAGGCAGACACATGGCATACCAGAAAAGGGCTGCTTTTCTGATCCTCTGAACAGTGTTCAGTGGAACTGTTAAATGAGTATGTCTAAACTTGACCATACTTACAATGGATTCTGTCTATGGTGAATATAAGCAAAAGTCTGCCATGTATAGATCACTGCATTACTGACTGGGCCTGATAGTCAGCCACAATACTACGATTGTTAGTGTAAGATAACTGTATCTTTCATTTTAAAGTTCCTTGTTTCTCTTGCCTGTAAAAGACTGCATGTATCCTTCACCTTGTGTATTTTGCCTACATGAATTAGCACATCAGTATGTTTTAAATTATCTCTGGGAGGGACGACCATACAGTCTTGTAGTAGAGACAGTTAACAGCATGGAGCTGACAGCTTTTTTTCACAATACTCTAGACAAACATTTCAGCCCTTACCCTCCATGCCCCTTTCAAAAGGCCTGTATTTTAAGTTGAGATCACTGTAATCACACTCAGGGGGTTATAGAGGCCAAGTTTTCTGCCCTTGCCGTTGACCATGCTAGAGAACTGCAAATTACAGACATGCTGGCTGAATGGAGTGATAGCCAGGCTTGTGTGTCCTCCCTTGAAAAAACAGAAGCATCAAGCAAAGGCCCAGCTAGACTACACTGCTGGGCAAGAGTGCAGGAAAAAAGCACTGTGTTAATGTAAACTCTCAGTCAGTCCTAAAGTTTCTGAGAAAAGAACCTTTGAGCCAAACTGCACCCCAAAAGGGAGAGTAAGATCCCCAAAGAAGCCTCCAATGAAAGGCACTTAGCACAGGGAGGAAGTGGCTGCTTTACAAACCAGAAGTGAACTGGAATTCACAGAGGTACTAGGTGTATCATGTCAGCAAGCGTTCCCACAGAAAAAGGATTAGTAGCCATATCTGGAGAAGAGGAAATGATGAATATGCTGTAGTGAGGGGCAGAGCAGTAGATTCTGTCTGAGAAATATGGCAACATATTGTGTTGGAGAATTGATATATGCTAATATAATTAAAGACTATTGCACATACACATGCAGGCAGCTATTTGCAATGCATAGCTAAGAATGTAAAGTTCAGGAACTGTTTAATCTGTGTAATCCTAACATTTTATTAACATTGGGGATGCAGGTGTCACATCGGGATGGGGGAGATGTCCACAAGATGTTCTCTACACCTAAATGTGCTCCTTCTGCCCTCTATTCCACTATTTGAGTACTCTGGGGTCCCAGGGCTGAACCCTCCAGGTTCCCCTGAGAGGAATATTCATGAAGGGCAGGAATGGAGTGGGATCAGGAAGAGCATTTGTTCTTCTCCTTTGAAAGAGCCCCCCCCCCCCACTCCAGAATGCAGAGGCAGAGCAGTTGCTGTTCTAGTGGTATGTCCCCTTTTCTTTCTTTCCTCCCCATGCCATTTGGGTCTGTGACGCGCGGTGTGCATGCCACACACTGGGCACTGCAGAGGTTTATTCCTCCCTTGGGATGAGGAGGCTATATTCCCCTGCGATGCTGTCTGGGCATAGTCTGGCTGGAGGCCAGATCTGGAGGCCGGGTATATACATTAGCAGCCCAGTTCATTGGAGATTGATCCCTGGAAGAATGAAGGGTGCTGCATGCTCCTGCTGAAGGACTGACCAAACACTCATGATGCAGAGGCCAGCCAGCAGCCAGCAATCCGCGCGGCGGCGGTGCTCACGTCCAGAGCGCACAGAGGGAGGAGAGTACTGGGGAGACTCTGAGAGAAACAAAGCTTACAGATGAAGCAGGTAGAGATGTTACCCAGGAGGCTTACGGGGAGGTGGTTCGAGACCTGGAGACTAGCTCAGTGTTTTGGCTGGATCCCCACTGAGGGCTAGTGGCTGCGGCAAACTCACTACTGACCGGGCCTTGGGTTGGGACCCAGTGGAGAGGGAGCCCCAGGTCCCCCCTATCCTTGTTGCTGTTCCCCCTGGGATTGAAGTTCCCACCCTCACCAGTCCTGCTGTCTCTGGCCACTAGGCCACATAGCCCTGAGGGTTGCTGTACTGGATTAGGGCTCCTGGGCCACACAGCCCTGATAAGAGCCGGCAAGTGGGTTGACTTTTGGCTGTGTTAGAACACATTACTCTGAGATCCAGAGGGGTTGCGCAGATTTGCCCAAGGGCCTATAATTACTGTACACTTTGACAAGGGTCACAGGTGCGTGTATGACCACAACCAGGCGTCCATCACTCCGTCAGTTGTAATTCACCAAACACACACACTTCCCTCTCTTCCACTTCTAATTGTGAATTACCCTAGTCCAGTTACAAATGCTCACGGCGGGGGGGGGGGGGGACCTGGCTCGTGGCATGATCTAAAATGAAGGTGACTGTATTATAGATCATTGTGCAACCGAGGTCCTATAGTTGCAACATAAATCTTGTAGAAAAGATTGATCAAGTAAGGTGTCTTATGAAAAGCTAGAATTCACTGGTTATAGTTATGCTATTTGTATGCATTGTATCATCTTTATATCTATCCCACTGCTTTAAGTCTGACGATAAAGTGACTTCTTCCTCCACAGGCAGAGGACTGTATAAAACGGCCCTGTGAAACCCCACATTTCTTGTCTTTCATCCTGCTTTTGACCTCTGGAGGAACTTTGTAGAAACGGAAGCTCTGAAACAAAGGATCCTCTGAGAGGACCCCCCCATCCAACCATCTCGATATCTGTCTGTACCATCCAGAGCCATCTGTCGTCTCACCTAACCCAGGGCTCCTTTCACATCATGCTCCTGCCATTGCTATAAGCTTGACCATACCCAGTACACTATTCAAACAGTGTTGTAGTACTTTCCTATTTTCAGTCCTACATACCCATTTTAATCCTCTGATCTATATTTTCTTTCTTTTATGAATACACCTTTAGATTTTCAGCCATTCTCAAAGATCTGGCACAGCCCCATGATCTCTCTACGAGGGTAAGATCCTGATTTGTATACTCTGCCCTGGGTCCTGGGGCTGATCCCCTTTGGCATACAGCCGAGAACCTTTAATTTGGAAGACATTGGTGTTCAAAGCGAGGCTTCTGTTCTCTCTTATAAGGCGTAGTCGCCTACTGCTCGAGCTGAGTACAAGGGAAACTGGGGCATCTAAGGACCGGGCCACCTTACTTTGTGACACGCACTAGCTGACTTCTGCTTAACCCAGTGGGGTGGCTAACCACTGAAGGACCTCTCTCCCTCAGCCGGGTTTAGTTGTTTGATAGTGTTTTTGTAGTGCAAGCACCTCACACCCAGTCCTTGCGTGTCCGCCGTGACTCGTCCGCAGTCGCCTCCTAGAGAAATTTGTCCTGGAGATGATACTGGGCTTCCAGTAATGTCCCTCTCTAGAAGCACCCTAGTCCCTACAGGCTGCTCTATTCCCTATTGCGCAACTATTCAGTGGCAATCGCTGTGATTCTCCCTGCCAGACTGAGAGCTGATTGGGGCTCGCTGAGGGTCATAGAAGCAGTGTGCAATTAATCTGCCTTACTTATATTCAGGAAAAATGACTCACGTCAGTCCCACTTCAGACAAAACTCTCCTTGGCCCACCAAAAACTGCGCGTAACGACCTCAGCGCAGCCAGATGCTGTGTGCAATGCCACCGGCTCCCCTTCTGATCACGCCCTCCTAATCCCTCAGCTCCTCTTATAATCCGGGCCCCTCGCTGCTTAATGGGGGGTCTGCTACCTGACTCCTCTTAACCTCTGCTGCGTTGACACTCGAGGAGCACGTAACCTGGCGCGGGAGTTGCCCCTAAAGGCCTTGATTCCACTAAGCCCTTGCACCCCCCACCGATTCCGAAGGACCCTTTAAACCAGAGGCTTCAATATTCAGGAAACCAAGCGACTTGAAAAAAGCCATTTCCTAAGTAAACCAGAGAATCTAGTGAACAGGAACGGCTTTAATGGCAGTTCTGCAAGAAGTTTAGAGGAGGGAGTGTGTGTGTGTGGCGGAGGAGATTCCACCTAACCTCCTTAATCTTAAAGCCCAAAAACACCCCATGACTAAAAACCAAACAAGAAGAATGGAACGGCGTCAGAGTAAAAAGACTATTGACGCAGAAGTCCATGCCAACCAGCCGCACTCAGGGCTTGCCTCCTAGACCTTTTGTAGCCGCAACCTTTCCGGCGCACTGCTCTCCTCAGCGTGTCAGGGGCGTATGTTCTTTGTGCTGGTGTCAGCTGGCCTCTCTCTTGTGGGTGGCTGATATCCCGTATTTGGACGAAGTTCCCCCCTTTGGGCATGGC
Organism: Chelonoidis abingdonii; assembly: GCF_003597395.2. Lineage (NCBI taxonomy): Eukaryota > Metazoa > Chordata > Testudines > Testudinidae > Chelonoidis > Chelonoidis abingdonii. The sequence goes on along the minus strand of NC_133772.1, from coordinate 142,092,056 downwards.
ACTGTCTTTTCCCTATAACGTATGAGTTACTTCATCTGCTCTTCTTGCCAGAGCGGTTTATAGGCCTCAGGCACCTCACACTATGGCTACTAAAGCATCTTACAGGAATAAAAGCCTTGTAGAATCTTGCATCTCTACTAAAGGATAATGCAAGGCAAAATAACAAAGCAATGATTTATCTACTACAGTTAAGCTGAACCCTCTGTGGCCTACACCAGGCACCAATATTCCCTGCCCAGCGGCCTGCCGAGCTCCCTTCCTCTTCTCCTTGCATGCTCCTGCAAGAGGGTCCCTCATAGTCCCCACATTGCAGCCATCCTCCAGGGCTCAGAAGCCCTCAGATCCTCTCGCCCATTTCCAAGTACCAATCACTCCAAAAACCTCCTTACCAACATCCCCTCTGCTGGCTGCTGCCATGGATGTAGTCACGGCCATGAATATAGCCCAGGTGTTGCAGCTTCCCCCCACAACACACCGTACCACTCCCCATGCCATGTATTAAAGGCATGCACTGCGGTTGCCCTCCTGCCAGGGGGCCTTCCAGATACCCTGAAAAGTATGCCACGAAGCCACATTCTCCAGCAGCCTATTGCTCGAATTCCAGTAGCCAGTCTGGCTCTCTGAGAAGACCAGAAACAGTCACATGTCACCCATGCTGGTTGGTCAAGAACCAGTGACACAGGCCAATCGGGCACTCTTGATGGAGCGCCTTCCAACTACCTTCCCGAAGGTGTCGGTTCCAACTGGGATGGGGCTCGCCCTGTCTCTCCCAGTTACGTGGCAGATGACAGAAACAAGGCAGCAATGGCTCAAGTTGCACTGGGGGACGTTTCAGCGTTGCATCCTTAGGGCAATCTCACCTATTCTTCAGGGAGCGGCTGGTCGATAGCACTGGAATTGCTTACTAGCTGAGGTGGGTGGAAATCTTTCATCCCTTAGAGTTTGTTTTAACTGCCCACGCTTCGTTCAAAGCCCCTGCGCTTGTGATGATTTTAGTTGGGGTCTTGTTCCTGTTGATCAGGGGGTTGGAGTAGTAGATGACCTTCTGAGGTCTCTTCCAAACCTAAGCTTAAGAGGGCACATAAAGAAGAACACAAGAAGAGCCGCAGGCGCATACTGAGTTGCTAGACCCCATGATTCATCCTAGCCCCCAGCCTCCTGTCTGCTGATCAGTGGCCATGCCCCAGGTGCTCCAGAGAAAATGAACAGAACAGGTAATCATCAGGTGATCCATCCCCTTGTGGACCCATCCCCCAGCCTCTCGAGGCGGAAACACTGAGGCAGGGACATTCCATCCCTACCAATTCTTCTCCAAGTGATTCCTGTGATTGAAGCTCTATGAATGGCTAGACCCCGAGATAGGCCCAGTGCGAAGAGGAAAGTCTCGTTGTTATAGTCAGCAGTACAGGTATGTCCGGCTCATTGGCACCTTGGTGCGTTCGAGGATGCCCAGCTGGTGCGGAATGGAGTCTGATTTAAGCATCTCGTGCCTCACCAAGGACCACTCCCCTCCTGTGTGCTCAAGGCTGTTGCGCAGATCTCAGACAACTCGCTGTAACCTGCCTCTTGGAGGGAGAGAGCCAGTCACACAACTGACCTCTCGGTGATAGACAGAGGGTGACAGAGATGTAACCCCAATTCCTGATCTTTCAGGACTGTCCATCATGTCCTGCGTGAAAACTTAACTCTGTCTCTTTAAGACAGGATGTGAGATCCTAAGGCAATAACATGGTTGTTGTTAAAATGTTATGATCCCACCTGAAAGAGTGAGATGGCAGAAAATCTCCTGCGGTTGGCGAAGGGCAAGAAAGCAGCTTATGAAAAGAGCTACTGGGACAGACAACACATTCTCTCGCCCCAAATGGCCACAGATCACAACTCTCTAGCGTTGCTAGTGCTGGGAGTGGATCACAACGGAAACTTTGAGATGGGACAGCCGCCTTCAGGTTTACACATTATTTGGCATAGCCTCCGTCTTTCTGTGCCTCAGCCCTCATGGCATTAACTTCTGAGTTGCTGGAAGCTGCTCCACAGGCTAGCCAACCACAACAGGTCCACTCTTACCATTCCTTACCCTCACCAGGACACTTACGTGGACCATTACTCAGGAGACACCAAAAATGACTCCCGTTCGACTGAGCATTCCATCTGAACTGGGAACACTCGATGCGAGGAGAAGGAAAATCCAGCTATATTAACATGCTTAACTCGTTCAATGGAGGATGACATGACACAACAACGGGTTTCTGACTAAAGGAAACTGTCCCGGAAAGTGTGGAATTAATAAGAATCATCTTGGAACATGTTACCTCATGATAAAAGATTTTGAGGTGTCTATCTGTCTAGAATCTCGATAGCTCACTATACCTTCGAAGTGTCTCAACGTTTTGCCGCTCTTGTCCTCTTCTCGACTCTCTTTTCTCCTTCTACTACTTTTACCGGCCCAGTACATCCTGGGATTTACAGGGTGTTAACCGGTAAAGGAGATCTACGGCATTTATCCCGGTTTTCTTGCCTAATTCAACTATATTTTTTCTTCAATTAGTAAATTAATACACCTGAACACGCCAATTCCGTCTTCTGCACTACAGTGGACGACGAGCCTCAGAAGTTCTCATCTCCCTTGGAAAGGTTCCCAATACTGTCTCTCTCCTAAAGCTGAATAATTGTAGAGAAGGCACGAGACAGGCTTGTCTCCAGCCTGTTTTACACTCAATGCTGCTTCTCCCTTATAAGGCCAAGTAAATCCCACTGGCGGTGTGTGCCCAGAGCCTATATTATAAATGGTGGAACATCTCTGTGCTGGCTCTTGAATTGATCTTGCTTATAGTGCTGCCACGATGCGGAGACGCATGGGCCACGGCTACCTGAGGGGGATGTTCCTAGCGCGAGCGACTACTTCCCATTCAGCATTCACAGGTACCCGGGATCTCTTTGCCTGCATACAGCTCACCTGCTCTCAACCAATAACCCGCTGACAAACATTGGCGAGGATCATGAGTTAGACAGCAACGTCTGTCGTCCCTCTTCACGTGTGGTCCCTTTCACAGCATCACTGGTTCGAAAATTCCCCCTCACTATTTTCTGTGCACCCCTGCCCACAAACAGCCCTTGATAGGCCGGGCTCCTAGCACCCAAAGTGCTGCATTTCTTTGGCGACTAGTGGATCATCAGGATGAAAGGTTTTTAAAGAGATGCTACATGCGCTCACAAGGCCATTTCTGGGAAGCTGCGGACACATACTTTGCTGCCAGACCCCACTGATAGCCAATAACACCCCTTGGCCAATAGACCGGCCGGACCGGGTAAAGACTTCTCAGATGCCTCGTTGTGTTAGGACACAAATTCACTGTTCACTGACTCCTCACTGCAACATCAAGAATTTTCATACATCGGCTTAACACATATTCTCCAACCTTCATTTGATGAAAAATTGGCTGAGCTGTTATGCCTCAACTCCTTCACACAGGAGGCAATTCCGACGGAAGCAGGACACCCAGCATGGAAATCCTATCACTTGTTCCAGAATCACCTAAAATTTGGACACAACTCCCTAGCGCAATGAATAACTCAAGTCTTTCTTATCTAGTGCTCGTGCTCTCTCTCATTGAAGACTCTCGCCCCTACTCCCATAGTCCACGTCATATACCTCTCTTCTCTCGGAATTTTTCCTAAAATTCTCTCAAATCTCGTCTATGGTGTTAAGTTTGAATAATTGTTCTCTATTCCTGCCCTCTGCTCTAAGACAGAACAAGCTCTTCTGATCCACCCTCTTTATGGCCAGCGTTTCAACGGTGCTTTAGGAATGTTATCACTCCCCACTTAATCCTCCTCTTTTCCACACTAAACCTATAATCAGTTCCATCCACCTTTGGTTCGTCGTCATGGTATATCTCCCCCTTACCCTGTCACTCACCTATGTATCCTTTTCCAGTTTTCTCTACATACCTTCCCATGCACTGAGTGGCCATAACTGTACACATACTCCAGCCTGAGACCAAAACCAGCCTTCATAGGGAGGCAATATCCTATCAATACCAGGTGACTTTGCATGCTATGCCTCTGCTAATTTACAATCTACCTGTTGCAATTGCGCCTATTTGAATCAACCATAACTAAATCCAAACAATTAATTAGCCTGCTGTAGCCATGAAGATGAAGTATAGACTTAAAACTCTTCCCATCCACCTCGCTATCCTTTCTCGGGGAGGTGAATATCTAATGCTGATGAGGAGCCCTGTTTCTTCTGGCTGCGCAGAGTACGTGTCCTACACAGAAGCCACCAAGGCAGGCATGTTATTAGCTAATTTTATGGTAGACAAGCTTTCAGCAGATCTTGCAGATAAAGCATCCGCGCCTGACCTGCCCGACATGGAGAAGCGTAGAGAGTCACCGCTTTCCCTTTCTCAGTTTATTCCAATGGTTAACCACCCTCAGTAGCTGAAGATGTGGCCATTATTCCAGCGTGGCAATTTGTCCGTGTTCAAGCCTTCCATCCACTCTCTCGGCCTTGCTGTGCCTTTCTCCTCTAGGTTACATCAGCTCCCATTGCACCCACGTATCTCCCATGAAGTGTTTGCTTGATCAGGCTCTTGTTGCTTAAGTCCTAACAGATGTCAACCTTCCAAGCCTCTCACTTCGCTCCTTCAGCTGCTTCCTCTTCACTTCCAGCCCTGCTCTTCCCCTCATTTTGTGGCTCTTTTCAGCACCCACTCCAATTTCCTCTCCACTCTCCTCACTCCCTTCTATGAAACTCCCCTGTTCAAGCTAGAAAGCGGCGCAAGATACCACTGGACGCTAAGCAACTATCTCCCGCCGTTGTTCCCCCTAAGTCGTACACCAATTAAAGCACAACGGCAGAAGAGTCCTTGCAACAAGATAGGATAACACTATCTCGGCAACTCCGCATTGCGTTTCAAAGCTCTCTCATCCAAGGATCTCTATCAGCCTGTGGCCACTCTGAGCGAGCACGACTTAGCATGGCCTTCAGATCCAGACCTGAGAGCTCATACTAATGACACTGGCGATTGGTACTATCCCTCTTGATATAGTAAGTTACTATCTCCTCATCTTTGCTCTCCATGCGACTCCGTGCATTCATAATACAGCCTGCGTCCCCGCACTGTGTGGTAGCTCGTTGTCAGCGGCTAGTGATCCATTAATTTCGCTGATATACTGCAATGGCCGCTGAGTGCGATAAGGCGTCTGCTCATAGTATTATGATACAGTCTATACACGTCTAATATGTTATTTGGGCGCCAATTCTTGCTGAAAACAGTGTGCACACGGCATCATTATTTCTGCTTTAGGACCATTAGAACTTTGCCACAAACAACTGATAACGGCTGTTACACCTAGGCCTTTAGGGTCGATTAAAGTTTAAACATGGAAGGACTCTGTTTTGCTGAGGCCTAAAACCATGGAAGGTCCATACCCTTGTGGCCTTTCACTTTCCCAAGTTACTTTAAGGTTTATGCTTAGGTGACCACCAACCCACCCTCACCCCCAAGCCTCCACTCAGGCCTCAACTCCGCTCCCCCAGGCCTCGCGTCCTGCTCTCCTGAGCCCCCCCCCACCATCCCTCAACTGCCCCAGCCCTGCTCTCCCAAGTCATCCCCCATTGCTCGCCCCACCCCTCCCCCAGTCCAGCTCTGCTCTCCCCAGCCCACTATAGTTCTCACCAGCCCGCCGCCCCCAGCCTGTCCGCAGGCACAGACGCTCCCAAGCAAACAACAGTGTCATGCCCGGATGTGCTTAGCGCCAATTAAACACACCGAGCGTAGAAAGCCAAAACACAAGTTTATTTGCGATCCCAAAGCGGTGCTGGCATGGACTTAGTACGCCTCAGATTCCAGCCCAGCTAAAACAAGCAGTCTGTTCCTTTTATCCATGAGAACGTTCTCACTGGACTAGCAAGCCCCCGTTTCCCCTCCCTCTTCTGTCCGGCTGCAGCATTCTTTTCTCACACACTTTTGTCTTCCCCCTTCCTCTCCTCCTCCTTCCTCCCCCTGTAGCAGTTACGTAAGTGCAGGTGCATTAAGTAATCTTGGCCGCAGCAGCTTGTTAGTAAGTAAGTTATCTTGTCCTTCTGCTAAAGGTGCACAGGCCTCATTACTTCTGCTTTAGACCAGTTAGAACTGTTGCAACTGATAATGGCTGTTACACCAGGCCTTTTAGGTCGATTAAAGTTTAAACATGGAAGGACTCTTGTTTACTGAGGCCTAAAACGAGGAAGGCTCCATACCTTTGTGGCCTTCCACCCTCCTGAGTTACTTAGAGTTATGCTTAGTGACACCAACAAGCCCAGCCCTGCTCCCCTCAGCTAACAGTAGTAGTTAGCTTTCCACACCCCCAGGGAGCTGTGCCCACTGTTTATCATGCTGACCAGTAGTTTCATTGTTTGCTGTACTCTTCCCCATTAGGTTGTCACCTTTTTAGGTAAGGGCTGCATTTTTAAGAATATAAGAACGGCCATACTGAGTCAGACCAATGGTCCATTTAGCCCAGTATCCTGTTTTACCCCCGTGGCCAATGCCAAGCACTTCATAGGGAATTAACAGAACAGGTAATTAAGTGATCTATGCCCCTGTCACCCATTACCAGCTTCAGGCAAACAGAGGGTAGGGACACTTCAGAGCATGGTTTTGCATCCCTGCCCATCCTGGCTAACAGTCATTAATGAACCTATCTAGTTCTTTTTTTGAACCCTGTTATAGTCTTGGCCTTTACAACATACCATGGCAACAAGTTCCACAGGTTGACTGTGCGTTGTGTGAAGAAATAGTTTTTGTTTTAGACCTGCTGCCTATTAATTTCATTGGTGACACCTAGTTTATGAGTAGTAAATAACACTTCCTTATTTACTTTCTTCACGCCAGTCATGATTTTATAGACCTCTCATATCCCCCCTTAGTCGTCTCTTTTCCAAGCTGAAACGTCCCAGTCTTAGTAATCTCTTCTCATATGGCAGCCATTCCATGTCCCTAATCATTGCGTTGGCCCTTTCTGAACCTTGTCCAATTCCACTACATCTTTTCTGAGATGAGGCAACCAGATCTGCAAACAATATTCAAGATGTGGGCGTATCATGGATTTATATAGAGGCAGCATGATATTTTCTGTCTTATCTATCCCTTACCTAATGATTCCCAACACTGGTAGCTTTTTTTGACCACCACTGCACATTGAATGGATGTTTTCAGAGAACTATCCACGACGACTCCAAAATCTCTTTCTTGAGTGGTAACAGCTAATTCAGACCATCATTTTTGTTGTTTCTGTACGGTACTAACAATGAGCCCCCATCGGTGACTGGGGACCTTAGCTGCTACAACAATACATGCCCCCACTCCTCTTGGAAGTAAACATTCATGAAGAGCTGAGAGGCTTGTGTTAAGGAGCTAAAAGTGGGGACTTAAAATCCTGTCAAATAATATCTACAACTAATTTTCCACACTTAATTTAGCTCTAGCTATACCTGTAACTGAAGTGGACTACACACGTTTCCTTGAGCTCACAATTTGAGGGGGGAAAATACAGTTTTACACTTTTAACCATCTTACTGTTTAGCACTATTACCCATGAAACAGAACCCTGCTTCATGGTAACATTGACCCCTCATGATACCCAGTGTAAACCAGAACTTCACAAACATTAGTCTTTGTTGCATGTTTAGTTGTCCATAAACGATTTTTCTTTTTCATCCAACAAAAGGGAGAGAGTTTTTGAGTGAAACGTCACAATTTTACAGAAATAAATCCATTTATTTTTTATAACATTCCTTTTTCTTTTTAAAATGAGTACAGTACTTGTAGCTGGAGAACTCTGAAAAAAGCTATTGAAGACCTGGCACTATGTTGTTGAGAATTACACACCTGGGCTAAGAGATAACACCTTTATAAATATTTGAAAGATAAAGATTAAATTTAGTGTTTTTAAACAAAAGCTACAGAAGTTACATTCACCACCTGGAATTTTTTTTTAAGACAAATGTGTATTTCAAAATCTGTAAAAATTATTCATTTCCTAATTTTTTTTGTAATCATGCTTCATTATAACCTGTTAAAATATTACATCTGTGCAGCTGATTATGCCCAACTGTCAAACGACTGTTACATCAATGTAACAGGAGCAATAGCAAGCTAATACTGCACAATCATAAGTGGACTGATTTAAGAAATACATATTTTTCACAAATGTCACGCAAACCCCTGTTCTTGGTACCATATACATCACTCAAGGATTTTTTCCACTTACATAAGTAAGGCTAAGTGAGAAAACATGTCAGAACATGATTACATAAGAAAAAGTATATTATTCATTACAAATTTCATATCTATTATTACATACAGGGTACTGTGCTGTAATTTCTAAAGAAGAGTGCAAATGAGCAGGACTGACTTCTCTTTAAAGACCTTAGATACTTCCATGTGGCCTGCAAGCAACACTGGTGAGGACAGTTTGTGAGTGTTATACTGATTTGGTGTACATATGCTGGTACAGGACAGTGAGGTGCTCTACAGGTTGTCAATAAAGGCAGCCATTCTAGTTTTCTACATGAAAGTGCAGGCACTGTGAAAAAGCAACTTCAGAATTGTTTCACTTGTCTTCATGTAAACAGTTATCAGTCTGTCGTATAGTGTATGTATTGATTGATCTACACACACACACACCCCGTTTATTTTAGGTAGCTATATCAAGAAATTCTTCTAAATTCTTTTTGATGTGTGGTGGCTGAGATGCAGCCTGGATTAACAGGCTTTGACCCATTTGTGCAAAAAGTGCTTTTGATAATTTAGCTGTAGCTGTCCGAATATTTCCTCCAGCTCCAGGCAGCGAGCCACTGTTTGTCATGTTTCCTAAGAGATGCCACAGGACAACTAAAACTTTCTGCTCTATAGCATGAGGCTTCCGTGGGTATAGCTCCATAACAAGATCTGAAAGAATTAAGAGAATACAACGATAATTACCATGTTGTAGTATATTGTTTGTATTTTCTTTGCAAATACAATGACATCTATGAAGCCAATTTAAATAGTATCGCTTGAAAATCATCTCCCCCTCAGAGGCTTTTTACATTTTTTAAAAGTTATATCTGTCTACCACAAGTTAATAATTGTAACCATTCATTAAAAAATAATGTCAGATAAACCTAGAAAAGGGGACACATTTTGAGGTAGGGTTCTTATAACTTCCTTTTCTCATCAGTATTGCAGTTTGTGTGTTAGGATAACTGACAGAGTGCTGGGAAACAGCAGCTGTACCAGCACCCTGATCACTGGATCACCAATTAAATCACTCCCAAGTAAGCCTCAGCAGTAAAGCTCAGCCTAACTGATTGTGATGGTCCCAGAAGAGCCCAAAAGGCTAATTAGCCCATTACCCAAGAGGTAGAAAAGGCACAGGAAGGAAGTGCTCAGAGAGAAAGAAAGACTGCCAGGTTTTTCAGGGTCAGAGCCCAGAGAGATCAGATATCTTCTCTCCACCTGTCTTGGCTCACTGAGCTAAGGAGTATATGCTTTCCAATACAGATCTGCAGAAGGTGGTATGGGTGCTAGGGAGAACACTTTCAATCAATTGCACCAGGTGTTTGATGAAAGGAAGGTCTGAGCAATTTGTGGCTAGAAAACAGAGGAGTGGGGTGATGCTGTCACACTAACCTACTTTTCCGAAAAATGTGATAGAGTTCCAGATGTTCTGCAACACTTGGGCATAACAGGTAGAACTAAAAACACTGTGGCAGTACAGAAGCCCTATAATACAAATACCCCTAAACAAAATTTCTCTAGTTAAGATTTAACGACTTCAAAGCATAAATATTAAAGGCATATTTTCATCTTGTCACCAGAGTGCATAGCTATACAGTGCCATTAATTTTACTAGATCACCACCATCACAGGGTTAGAGGGGAAGCCTGATACAAAAATGTGCTGGAAATTCAGCTTCATATATAAAATGCCTAAGAACAACCATACTGGGTCAGACCAATAGGTCATCTAGACCAGTACTCTGTCTTCTGATAGTGGCCAGTACCAGATACTTCAGAGGGAATGAACAGAACAGATAATTATCAAGTGATCCAACCTTTGTCACCCACTCCCAGTTTCTCAGTCAGAGGCTAGGAACACCCAGAGCATGGGGTTGCGTCCCCGACCATCTTAGCTAATAGCAGAGGTACTTAAAGTTCATTGCACTGTGACCCTCTTCTGACAACAAAAATTACTGTACGACCAGAGGGTGGACTGAAGCCTGAGATCCACCATCCCTGGCAGGGCGGCCAAAGCCCGAGCCCCACCTCCCAGACAGCAGGGCCAAAGCCAAAACCCGAAGCCCCATCATCCAGGCCTGAAGTCCTTGGGCTTCGGCTTTAACCCCAGGTGCTGGGGCTCAGGTTTTGGTTTCCACCCTGGGGAGGCACCAAACCTTGAGGGCTTCAGCCCTGGATAGTGGGGCTCGGACACTGGCTTCAGCTCAAGCCCTAGCAAGTCTGAGGCCAGCCCTGGCAACCCCATTAAAAAGGGATCACTACCCACAGTTTGAGAACCGCTAGATTAGTCTAATGATCTCCCACCTCCTTTAGAGTACTGATAACAAGATATTCAGCCAGATATTCATCTAAAGGAGTGGGTTTCAACCAGGGGTACGCATACCCCTGGTGTACACAGAAGTCTTCTAGGAGGTACATCAACTCACCTAGATAGATGCCTAGTTTTACAACAGGCTACATAAAAAGCACTAGCAAAGTCAATACAAACTAAAATTTTATGGACACTGACTTGTTTTTACTGCTCTATATACTATACGCTGAAATGTAAGTACAATATTTATATTCTAATCAATTTATTTTATAATTATATGGTAAAAATGAGAAAGTAAACAATTTTTCAGTAATAGCAAGCTGTGACACACTTCTATTTTTGTCAGATTATGTAAGCAAATAATATTGAAGTGAGCTGAAATTTGGGGGGTACTCAAGACAAATCAGAGTCCTGAAAGGGGTACAGTAGTCTGGAAAGTTTGAGAACCACTAATCTAGAGAGTTTTTGCTTGGAAATTGGATATCCCTCAGATCTGTCCACAACAGAAACAACCAACCTGGTAGATTTTCAAAATGGCTTAATCCTGTCCAAGTAAAAAGCTAATACCCTCCTGACATCAAGTGTATGTAATACCACATCCTCCTCATTCAGATGTGGTTCAGGAAAGAAAACTGGAAGAGGAGAGAATGGTTAACACGGAAGTCAGACGCCACCTTTGGTAAGAATTTGGGATATGGCTGCAGTATGATGATGTCCTTGAAGAATACTGTGAATGGGGGATATGCCATCAGATCCCTAACTCCCCAACTCTTCAAGCAGAAGTAATGGCTGCTGGGAAGGCCATTTTCATGGATAAGTCAAGTAGAGACAGGTTGCCATTGGCTCACAGGAAGGTTTGTAAGGCATCTAAAACACCAAGTTGAGGTCCCAAACCTGGGCAGGACGTTTGACTCATGGAAAGAGACTTTCCTAACCCCTTGAGAAATCTCTTCATCATCAGATGTGCAAACACTGAAAAGCTCTCCACCAGAAAATAGGCCATAATAACTACCAAAATTTACCATACTGGAACTCAAAGACAAACCTGTCTTTGTAAGCTCTAGGATGTAATCTAGTATACCTGACAGAAGAGGACACAGGTGAAAGGTGTCTTAGGTCACACCGTGATTGAATCTCATCCACTTTTGTAGTTGAGTATCATGGGTAGACAGTTTTCTACTACATAATATTCTTTTCACTTCCTCAGAACAGGTTATTTCTAACCCCACAAAGCAATTAGCCATGCTTTGAGGCAAAGAACCCTGAGGTTTAGGATGAAGAATTTGACTAGCATCCTGAGAGAGAAGATGAGGGATGGTGGAGAGGGTGATCAGTTGACAAGCAGCCAACTGGATGAGGTAAGGAAACCATGTCTGTCTTGACCACACTGAAACCACCAGAATAACTCTGGTCTTGTCCTTCCTTATCTTGATCAACACCTTGGATATTAGGAGTTGAAGGAAGTGCATACAACAGACCTGACATCCAGCAAAGGAGAAATGCATCTCACAAGGGCGTGGCCCAGTCCCGCTCTCAAGCAGAACTGAAGCACTTCCTGTTTCTAGCCAGGGAACACACATCTATCTGCAGGACACTCCAACATTGAAATAGTCAGTGGAGTATAATGGGTCAGAAGCCGAACAGAAGGAGTTCTTCATCATGAGGAGGCACAATTTAATTTCCCTTTTCTTTCTAGCTCTCAATTTGAATGCCAGGCTAAAGATACACTTTTAGGGAATATGTGACTCCCCAAGGCAACAGATACACTGGGAGAGCCTTCCAGCATAAAGGCAATATTTAAAACCCAGAGTGCCAGGCATATCCTCCCAGCAATCTAAACTTCTCCTCGGGGAAATAAGCTGAAAAGAACAATGGTCCTTACACATACACACGCACAAAAATTAACTATGATTCTTAGCTTAATAGTAGTAGTAGCAGCAGTAGTAAAGTAAAACTATGAAAGAACCCTACAATTGAGTTAAGCTCAACGTGGACATTTCTTAGGCTCCTCTTCAGGCCAAGGCAGTTGAGAAGGAACAGAGGTTGGTTTACCTGCACAACTGTATAGAACCACAGTGCAGAGCACAAGGCGGAGTAGAGCACATGTGCAGGCGGAATGGGCACTGCTACCTAAAAATCTCTGATTGAAGGCACATGGGGTACATGCGCACCTGAAGTGGAGCACCCTTAGGGACACTACTCAAAGGAGGAGGATTACTTACATCTCGCAGTGAAAGGTCTGGGAAAATCTGAAGACAAGATGAGGATGGAAGGGGGTTCCTGTGTAAGTATTAGAATATCATTGATATATTAACCAATCAGACACTAGAAGAAGAGATTGTAGTTTACGTGACTAATATGCAAAAAGAACAGGAGTACTTGTGGCACCTTAGAGACTAAAATTTATTTCAGCATAAGCTTTTGTGGGCTACAGCCCACTTCTTCGGATGCATGACTAATGTGCTGTAAGATTACTCCAAAGGTTCAGAAGGGGGAAAGACATAGTGCCACACATGACAGAGGAGTAAGCAAACCTCTCCTACAGCTCCCAGTCTTCTGGCTTGTTCCACAAAGATGCAGAGGGCTGCCTGTGCTGATCACGTGCTGGATCAGGACTCAAGTGACAATATGACCTATTTCAGTTATGGAAATATTGACAGCACAATCCAAGATGAAAACTAAATTAGCAGTTTAGCAAGAACCACTGAAGTTACACTATCGTTTAGGTTATTATTTGGCCCCCTTTGCAGGAGTATCTGACCAACTAACGTGTCTGCCTCTTTGGCTTAAAAATACTATTTCTTCTGACAGAGAACATGTGGCATGAGAATCACTGCATGGGCTATGCGCATGATTTCTGTGGCTGCAGGGCACATCTGTCAAATGTGATACTATTGCTGTTTGACAAACAACCACTTGCATCAAGAAGTGAGTTTGGCAAATGAGAATAGAATACAAGTAAAAGTGAACTTGCGAAGCAATATGTAACTTTACCAGCAAGCTTTTCAGTCATGTCTTGTTTTGCTTTTCCATTCAAAAACTGGGCCTTTGTGCAGAATGGTTGGAGAAGCAAGTAATTATCTAAATTCAAATAAAAGATGTTAAAAACCATCAGAATAATCACATTTCTACAACAGAAAAGTATGTAGACAAGTTAAAATGACTTTATAAAATAAAATCTTCAGTTCACAATTTATTAAAATAAAACTATTGAACCAAAGTGACTTAAGGTAGAAAGTCTCTTTTTTTCACTGAAGATTAAAGGATTATTTTAACTTGTGAATTTTTATGAATAGTTACAAGAGAACTGATTTCTTGTAAGGACCAACTACTACATACTGCAGAGAGTTAGAAATGTACATGGCAGCTAAGGCCATGAACATCTACCTTCTTGCCCATTGGCTTAGTCCTCAAAGTTGCTTCAGACTTTTAAATTCTATAAAAGTCATTACAGTTAGGGCACTCAGCCATCTCAGCAGGAGAGCCTCAATTTGCAGGCCTGGGCCCTTCCTGAGTTATGTAACATTGTTGCATCACTTTATGTGCTGTGTAGGACTGATCAGGGCAAACAGCATAAGTGATGTGAATGTGCAAAGTGAAAAAGGAAATGGTTAGCCTCTGTTTTTTCATACTTCCCAAAGTCAATCTATGCTGAGCTTATCAATATACTTAAACCCTCTCCTACCCACCACACATATACAACGGCTTGGTAGAAACAGTTTTATAAAGACTGGCTACTTCAAACAGTTAATTACCTAAATGTTGACAAAGAGCTTGAATAACATTTGTGGCAGCAGCATAGATCCCTGGATTCTTGGAGTTCAGGTTGTTGTCTACCATGGCTGGAATCAACATGTTGATAACAGGTGATAAGTTCTCTTTCAGCAAAGGAATCATCTTGTACATTGTCTCTAGAGCTACCTGATTTACTTTGCTGTTGGAGTCATGTAAGCGAGACTTGAAAGCATCAAAGATCTGAAAAAGTGTACAAATATCACAGGAGTTGGAAAAGTTTCATGTTTTCTCACATTATTTGAGCAACTTGACTTGTGCATGTTACTCAAATACAATTTTGACGTGCAATTATCTGGGATTTTATCCTTTTTACCAAGGTAAAATGGAGTTTGATATTTTTTTATTAATTTTATCTCAGTTCATATGTATTCTACTCGTTCCCAGACAACGCAATAAGGTTACACTAGCCTTCTGTAACTTTTGATCTGATAGTCGTATTTTCTGTGCTAGTGATTTTTTTTTTTTTTTTTTTTTTTTTTTTTAAACAAAGCTACCCATTGAAACAGACTGAATCCCTAGATTTTGGATGAGAAGAGTACAATGTCCCCCTCCCATAACATTTTAGAGCCATGTTTGTGCAGTGTTTAGCACAGTGAGGCTTTGGTCTATAATTTCAACCCTACATGCTACGACAATACAAATGATAAAGAATAAGTAGGCCAAAGTGGTTTTTGCCTCCTGAAGCAAAGACAAAACAAACAATAACTATTTCTATTTATAGACTTAAGGCCAGAAGAGATTATGATGATCGCCTACTCCAGTGGTTCTCAACAAGGGGTACGTGTACCCCTCGGGGTACACCACGGTATTCCTCATCTAGATATTTGCCTAATTTTACAATAGGCTATATAAAAAGCACTAGTGTAGTCAGTACAAACTAAAATTTCATACAGACACTGACTTGTTTATAACTGCTCTATATACTATACAGTGAAATGTAAGTAAAACATGTATATTCCAATTGATTTATTTTATAATTATATGATAAAAATGAGAAAGCAAGCAATTTTTCAGTAACGTGCTGTGGCACATTTGTATTGTTATGTCTGATTTTGTAAGCAAGTAGTTTTTAAGTGAAACTTGGGGGTACACAAGACAAATCAGACTCCTGAAAGGGATACAGTAGTCCAGAAAAGTTGAAAGCCACTGTTCTAGTCTGACCTCCTGCGTAACACAGAACCTCACTTAGTAATTTCTGTATCAAACCCACAATTTTTGTTTGAGCTAAAGTGTCTCTGGGACACTGACAGAACAGCCAGCTTGTGGGTGACCCATAACAACTTAACAAGAGGCACTGAAATGTAATCAAGACAATCTATTTGTACGTGGATTTCAAAGAGAAGTACTAGACCAGGATCATTAACCCATTTATTTGTAGTAATAGAAATTAAGAGTAGATGCTAAGTGTATGTGTCTGTGTTTACCAGTATCTTGTTAGATGCTTAACAGTCTAGTTAGCTGTAGATGCTAAATCCTGTTCCTATCTTATAATTAGGGCTGTCAAGCGATTACAAAAAATAATTGTGATTAATTGTGCAATTAAAAAAATTAATCACAATTAATCACACAGTTAAACAATAAAAGAACACCATTTAAATATTTTTGGATGTTTTCTACATTTTCAAATATATTGGGATTTCAGTTATAACACAACAAAGTGTACAGTGCTCACTTTATATTTATTTTTTATTACAAATATTTGTGCTATTAAAAACAAAATAGTATTTTTAATTCACCTCATACAAGTACTGTAATACAATCTCTATCATGAAAGCTGAACTTACAAATCTGGAATTATGTAGAAAAAAATATCCACATTCAACAAAACAATGTAAAACTTTAGAGTCTACAGGTTAACTCAGTCGTACTTCTTGTTCACTCAGTCACTCAGACGAACAAGCTTGTTTACATTTTCAGGAGATAATGCTGCCTGCTTCTTGTTTCTAATGTTGTCTGAAAAGTGAGAACAGGTGTTCACATGGCACTGTTGTTGCAGGTGTTGCAAGATATTTATGTGCCAGATGCATTAAAGATTCATACTTCAACCACCCTTCTAGAGGATATGCATCCATGCTAATGAGGGGCTCTGCTCAATAACTATCCAAAGCAGTGCAGACTGATACATGTTCACTTTCATCATCATGAGTCAGATGCCACCAGCAGGTCGATTTCATTTTTTGGTGGTTCAGGTTCTATGTCATCATCCGAGACTGCCATAACATGAAATATATGCACAATGCGGGTAGAACGGAGCAGAAGACATACTATTCTCCCCCGAGGAGTTCAGTCACAATTTAATTAATGCCTTTTAAAAAAAACAAAACAAAACAAAAAAAAACCAAGCATCATCAGCAGGGAAGTATGTTGTCTGGAATGGTGGCCAAAGCATGAAGGGGCATATGAATGTTTAGCATATATGTGGCACGTAAATATTTTGCAATGCCAGCTACAAAAGTGCCATGCAAACGCCTGTTCTCACTTCCAGCTGACACTGTAAATAAGAGGCCAGCAGCATTATCTCCTGTAAATGTAAACTTATTTGTCTTAGTGATTGACTGAACAAGAAGTAGGACTGAGTGAACTTGTACGCTCTAAAGTTTTACGTTGTTTTGAGTGCAGTTATGTAACAAACAAAAAATCTACATTTGTAAATTGCACTTTCATGTTAAAGAGATTGCATTACGGTATTGTATGAGGTGAACTGAAATACTATTTCCTTTGCTTATTGTTTTTACAGTGCAAGTATTTGTAATAAAAATATAAAGTGAGCACTGTATACTTTGTATTCTGTGTTGTAACTGAAATCAATATATTTGAAAATGTCGGAAAACATCCAAAAATATTTAATAAATTTCAACTGGTATTCTATTGTTCACAGTACGATTAAAACTGTGATTAATTGCGATTAATTTTTTTTTGAGTTAATTGTGAGTTAACTGCGATTAATCGACAGCCCCACTTATAATGCTTCATTAGTATATTCCATGGACTTCAAGATCAAAACGGGATATTATCATTTAGGTAGGACTTGTGGTATAATAATATTATTGTCTTAACCTCTCCTTGAAACCTGTAATTCCACATAGTAAACCACTTGGCATCTGTCTTGTTAGTCTGAATGGCTAATTGCCTTATGTCAATGAATGCAACTAGTTTCCCTGTGTATGCACAGGAAAACAAGCCTCAAGGTAACAATCTGCACTGCCTATTCTTTCTTGGGAAAGGTCCTGCTATGATAAAGGTCCTGCTTGTCAGCTTGCTAGGGAGATGTAAAGGAAATTCAGGTTCAACTGGTTTTCCACCTTGACCCCCAAGTCCTTTTCAGAGTCACTGCATACAGTCCCCATTCTGTAGGTGTGGCCTGCATTCTTTGTTCTTAGATTAATTACATTCTTACAACTGGCTGTATTAAAATATGTATTGTACAAATGAACTGTGGGAATGAAGAACAATATATGTGCTTTGCAGTGTAAGTAATAAAGGGTTAAATTAGTTTTAAAAAGAATACACATTTCTGTAGGTCAGAAAGTGCAGGTCTGTTAGCAGTTGTGGGAAGGCCTTGAAAGTATGCAGCTTAATTGAAAAATTGGACCTGAAAGCTAACTGATAAGATAGAAGGAAGAAGAGGCCCAAATTATCAGGAATAGTTAATCATAAGGAAAGATTATATGAGTTGAACCAACAATGACCCCAAACCACCAAAACCTGTTTGTTAGCCAGTTAGCCCTTAGCAATGACATCACTTATTTGTTACTGGCTATACAAGGATAAGCTTTTGAAGGGTTCATTGCTAGTATTTAACAGAGTTGGAGCTGGCCAGTATTGGTGTAAGCACCCCCTGGGTTAGCTCTTTTGTAAGTGTTTCGATCAAATGTTTGTAAAGGTTTTTTTACAGTTTGAATGAAGTAGTTGCCTACTATTTAGGCTATTAGATGTGTTTAGAGAAATTGTATAGATATCATTCAGCCTTTGGATTTAACAAAGGAATTTACAGTTAAGCTATTGTCTGGTGGAATCCTACATTACTAATATTTATAATAATAAATTCCAACGAGACCCCACCTTACCAAGCAATCCGGATCAATCTGTATAACTGACTTTACCCCATCATTATTTATTTACCACTCTATTCATTTTTACGTCATCTGCAAATTTTACCAGCAATGGTTTTGTATTTTCTTCTAGATCACTGATAAGGATATTGAATAGCATTGGGCCAAGAATCGATTCTGCAGAACTCCATTAAAAGTAAAGGAATTCTGCTAGGGTTTTAACCTAATCTATTTTAGGCTGCTATTTTCCCCCTCAAAAATGGCATTCCTGAGTAAATAGACTAGATGCAGCTACCTCATTCATACTAACAAACTAACTCTTGGGAAAAAGTAAAAATAAACCTTGTTTCCTTCAAGTCCCAAAACAAGATAAGACAGACTTTCTGGAACTATGCTGAACAGATGGTACAGAGGAAGCTGAGGGAAGTCTGGCCGTTGCTGATGGGGAGGACTCTGGGGGTAAAGGGGTGCTGAATGGCTGACATCTCTACTGAGAGAGATTAAGGTTGTGGAGTGGTGTCTTGTTTGGTGATTGTTCTAGTGATGAGGCAGGCGTCTTGGGAGGGGTGTAATAAATGGTGTGGCATATCAGATGCATTAACTTTTCATTTCCTTGCTTTTTGCATTTTGTGTAAGTTATGCTCTGTACAGAGCAATCTTAATTCACACACACCACAGGGTTTTTTGGGTACTAATTTTGATCGCACATCTCTCATATGTTTTCCTTACTTTTTAGAGTTAAGATCTTCAGGCAAGTATCATGTCTTCCTTTACACAATGCTCATCATAATTATGCCCCGATCAAACTACCACAATAGAAATAAGCAAAACACTGCAAAGATTGCTTAAGCTGCTCAGGAGTTCTTTAGATTGATGCAGTCTACAACTTCCTAAAATAAGATTTGGCAAAAGGCAAGTGCTCACACAGTGGTGGCAGAAGTGTAATCAAAAGAAAACAAGAGAAAATCCAAAAACTGGGGAATAGATTTTTTGTTTAACTCTCACAAAGATTTAACATGGAATTAAGATGAGAATAAAACTGTTATTATTGGAAAAAATATTCCAGGATTAATTCTGCAATCAGGGCTTTGGCCTTCCCCAGTCTTACCAATCCCTTCTTTTTAAATCTCTACCTAAGACACAGCTCTAAGCCTCTTTCTTTTCCCATTTGTTTCCAACTATTTTTGTACCTCACCATTTCCTCATTAGACAGGCCTACCCTACTCCCCATTTGCTCTGGGATGCTCCTGTTCATCATTTTCATAATAAGAGAACAAACCAAAGTTTTTAGTAGTGAGAATCTCTGAAGCAGTACATTCTTATCAAGGCTTTTCCTACAGAGAATCAGGATGAAGCTCAATGGGCCTTGAAAGAGGATGTTTTTATATACAGTTACCTTCACAATGTTCGCAACAACGAGGTCTTGATTGTTCTCTGTGTCTGATAACAATTGTTTAATTCCATTAATTCTGTCCCGGAAGTCTTTTGCATTCAGTAAGCTTGTAATGACCTTAACATATTCTGCACTTTCTAATGAATTAAGAGCAACTGGTTTTCTTGTAATTTCACGTGCTTCTGTAATCTCTCTGTTGGGGTACCAAAAAAAAGGATTACTGTTATTCAGTTAACATTCAGACCAGCTGGAACAATAGCCTGATGTTTACAGGTAGTCAACTTTCTCAGTATCTATTTTATAAAGATTTCAAATATGCATCTCTGGAATTTAATCCTCCCCAACACTAACTCCATGCCCATGTGTGGCTTCCAGAGACAGAATCCTGCCTGCTAACATACGTCCCAGTGAATGGGGTCCACCACTGTAGCTGGACCTCTCCTACTTTGTCAGTACTCTGCTTGTCCTTCCCTAGCCCATAGGAGCCATGCTAAATGGCTCTCTTCTGGATAGCATTCCCGTACTCATGTCTAGCAGGCATAAAAACTTCTTCCATCAGGCAAAATCAGATCAGTATTTGCTTCCAGCAAAGAAAGTACAAGTTTTATGGTGAAAGCAATTTCCCTGCTTCCTGTTTAACAACAAACCAAGGCCCTCAGGCTGGGTGAACAGAGTTTAACTGACAGGAGTTTTGAAATGTGATCTTAATGACCAGGTTCAAATTAGACAGCATCACATTTTCATTCTGGGGAATGGAAATGAAAGAGGATTCTCTACAGCAGGCTATGGCTAGTCCAACTCCCACCACACACAGCCCTTTTAAAACATGTCTCAGTTAAATAGGTATCTTGCTCTTTCACAGGCTGTTATTTCCCTCATTCTGTTGTCTGAAGTACAGATTTTAAACCCCTTCCCCCCACTCCACACCTATCTAAGCCATTAGCAAATCAGGAGGATGAGAATGAGATCGGGGTGGAGGGAGGGGAAAGAAACAAAGAAATGGCTGCATGATAGGAAGTGTAAGTGGGAAACAGTGACACCCAAAGAATAGTAATAATTAACACCTGGCATTTCTCATGGCAGAATTCTGCAGTAATGGTGCAAAGCATAGCAAGAGCACTAATAGCAACTAGGGTCTGCTGGGTCTCCTGGGATGGGCACAAGTCTGGGAATCAGATCTGCCTCCCAGTCTTAATCACAGCAGCAAGTCATTCTGCCTGGTCAGTTTCTCCATCTGTAAAATGGAGCTAATGATGCTACAACTCCCTTTTTGTAAAGTACTTTGGGTGGGAGCCACAAAGGGACTTAGGTGTTGCCATGGTGAGTGTCACAGCACCTAGAAAATCACAGGAACACACCGTGATCCACAAAGCCCAGTTAGATGCACAGGGAGAGAGAAGTGCCTAAGAATGCCAACCATTCTACAGCCAAACTGCATTGAGGCACCTCTCAGTTTAGCAATCCCCAGACAGGAACTCATCCCTAGAATCAGATAGCTGAGGCACATACTTCATGGATCCTATCCTTTGAGAGCTAGAAAATGCAATCTACCAGCTAGGAGTGACCATACATGGTAATGCTTTAGATCAATGCTGCAGGACATTTCAACATAGCTCCTTATGTCCTCAGGACATAAGTCAGATTACAAAGGATGAATATAGGCAAATAACAGGAATGCAGGGGCAAGATTAGAAAGGCAAAGGCACAAAATGAGCTCAAACTAGCTATGGGAATAAAGGGAAACAAGAAGACTTTTTATCAATACATTAGAAGCAAGAGGAAGACCAAGGACAGGGTAGGCCCTCTGCTCAGTGAGGAGGGAGACACAGTAACAGGAAACTGGAAATGGCAGAGATGCTTAATGACTTCTTTGTTTCGGTCTTCACTGAGAAGTCTGAAGGAATGTCTAACATAGTGAATGCTTATGGGAAGGGGGTAGGTTTAGAAGATAAAAAAAAGAGCAAGTTAAAAATCACTTAGAAAAGTTAGATGCCTGCAAGTCACCAGGCCTGATGAAATGCATCCTAGAATACTCAAGGAGTTATAGAGGAGGTATCTGAGCCTCTAGCTATTATCTTTGGAAAGTCATGGGAGACGGAGAGATTCCAGAAGACTGGAAAAGGGCAAATATAGTGCCCATCTATAAAAAAGGGAAATAAAAAACCCAGGAAACTACAGACCAGTTAGTTTAACTTCTGTGCCAGGGAAGATAATGGAGCAAGTAATTAAAGAAATCATCTGCAAACACTTGGAAGGTGGTAAGGTGATAGGGAATAGCCAGCATGGATTTGTAAAGAACAAATCATGTGTCAACCAATCTGATAGCTTTCTTTGATAGGATAACGAGTCTTGTGGATAAGGGAGAAGCAGTGGATGTGGTATACCTAGACTTTAGTAAGGCATTTGATACGGTCTCGCATGATATCTATCGATAAACTAGGCAAATACAATTTAGATGGGGCTACTATAAGGTGGGTGCATAACTGGCTGGATAACCGTACTCAGAGAGTAGTTATTAATGGCTCCCAATCCTGCTGGAAAGGTATAACAAGTGGGGTTCCGCAGGGGTCTGTTTTGGGACCGGCTCTGTTCAATATCTTCATCAACGACTTAGATGTTGGCATAGAAAGTACGCTTATTAAGTTTGCGGACGATACCAAACTGGGAGGGATTGCAACTGCTTTGGAGGACAGGGTCAAAATTCAAAATGATCTGGACAAATTGGAGAAATGGTCTGAGGTAAACCGGATGAAGTTCAATAAAGACAAATGCAAAGTGCTCCACTTAGGAAGGAACAATCAGTTTCACACATACAGAATGGGAAGAGACTGTCTAGGAAGGAGTATGGCAGAAGAGATCTAGGGGTCATAGTGGACCACAAGCTAAATATGAGTCAACAGTGTGATACTGTTGCAAAAAAAGCAAACGTGATTCTGGGATGCATTAACAGGTGTGTTGTAAACAAGACACGAGAAGTCATTCTTCCGCTCTACTCTGCGCTGGTTAGGCCTCAACTGGAGTATTGTGTCCAGTTCTGGGCACCGCATATATTTAAGAGTAGGTTAGATAAACGTCTATCAGGGATGGTCTAGACAGTATTTGGTCCTGCCATGAGGGCAGGGGACTGGACTCTATGACCTCTTGAGGTCCCTTCCAGTCCTAGAGTCTATGAGTCAGTGAGATCTCCTGAGGGAAACAGTGGAAGCACATTTAAAATATGACTGGACCAAATATTAATAAATGCACAAGCGGGCAAAATCCTGTGCTGGCAGGGTGAAGGACTGGATGCTCCAACAGGTCTTTTTAATCTCCAGAGTCTGTGATTTACAAAACACTGAATCCACAAGTGTCCAGTGTGAGTGGAGAGGGGACTGGTGTTTGAGGGACATCACCAGTGCAGACTTGTTTACTAAGAAGCCTGGGTACTGCAGGAGTAGGCAGTATGGCTGCATAGATTGGGAACTGGTCTGAGAGTCAGAGCCAGGAACTGAGCTCACCACTGCTATCACTCACCCACCACACAATCCTAAGCAAATCCCTCAAAACGTTGTGTCTCAGTTTCCTCATCAGTAATTACACTTACCCGTGTTTGTGACATGCTCTGAGATCTTTCAGTGACAGGTGTAATCTCAGTGCTGAGTATTTCTAGGTAGATAAAGACTGTAAGCACCTTGAGGCTGCACTCCTAAGTCAGTCTAAATCAGAAGCACAATAAAGATGCCAGTGGGGGATGGCTTAGGGAGAAGGACGATGACTGCAAGAGGCTGACACAGAACAAACTACGCTTGCTGCACTTACTCCTTGCATATTACCTCTGTTTCACTAGATTGCTGTTAGCCTGGGTGTCCTTAGCAGGTGAATTCACAGCAGCCTAGCACCTCAGCAAGCAAAGAGCCTCTTAGCTGTGGTGTTCCGAGGCAGCACTTCCCCTATGTCTGAGGTAAACAACAGCCCTGTGCTGATCAAAACGTTACATACAAATCTGCCGACCAGTGATTTCACAATTAAGCCATCAATCCTTGCTGCTTTTAACCTCACTCGAGGACAAGCAGGTATTAGTCCATTGCAAAGGCCACAAGTAATGTTTCCTACCATCTCCACTTGGCTAGGAGACTCCATGCCATTCCTGGCAGACAAAGACCCAGCCTCAGTTATTCAGGCCTTCACTTCTTGGCTGGACGACAGCAACATGACATACCTCTAATGCACAAAAATTCTTTCAACACTGTTTAGACTCAGACTCAGACTCTAGACTGGAAGGGACCCGGAGAGGTCATTCGAGTCCAGTCCCCTGCCCTCATGGCAATTTGACCAGATACTGTCTAGGACCATCCCTGATAGACATTTACTAACCTACTCTTAAATATCTCCAGAGTGGAGATTCCACAACCTCCCTAGGCAATTTATTCCAGTGTTTAACTACCCCTGACAGTTAAGAACCTTTTCCTAAGTCCAACCTAAATCTCCCTTGCTGCAGTTTAAGCCCATTGCTTCTTGTTCTATTCATTAGAGGCTAAAGTGAACAAGTTTTCTCCCCCTCCTCCTGATGACACCCTTTTAGATACCTGAAAACTGCTATGCATCATGTCCCCTCTCAGTCTTCTCTTTTCCAAACTAATAAAACCCAGTTCTTTCAGCCTTCCTTCATAGGTCATGTTTCTCAAGACCTTTAATCATTCTTGTGCTCTTCTCTGGACCCTCTCCAATTTCTCACACATCTTTCTTGAAATGTTGTGCCCCAGAACTGGACACAATAATCCAGTTGAGGCCTAACCAGCGCAGAGTAGAGCGGAAGAATGACTTCTCGTGTCTCTGTTTACAACACACCTGTTAATGCATCCCAGAATCACGTTGCTTTTTTGCAACAGTATCACACTTTTGACTCATATTTTAGCTTGTGGGTCCACTATGACCCCTAGATCTCTTTCTGCCATACTCCTTCCTAGACAGTCTTTCCCATTCTGTATGTGTGAAACTGATTGTTCCTTCCTAAGTGGAGCACTTTGCATTTGTCTTTATTGAACTTCATCCTGTTTACCTCAGACCATTTCTCCAGAATTTGTCCAGGATCATTTTGAATTTTGACCCTGTCCTCCAAAGCAGTTGCAATCCCTCCCAGTTTGGGAGTATCCTCCTGCAAACTTAATAAGCGTACTTTCTATGCAAAATCTAAGTCGTTGATTGAAGATATTGAACAAGCCCGGTCCCAAAACAGACCCCTGTGGAAGCTTCTGCCAACTTCGTGATCATACCTTAGTATGCCCGAGGACTAGGATTTGGGAGCCATTTAATAACTACGCGTCTTGAGTACGGTTATCCATGCCAGTCTAATGCATCTAGCACTATCTGCCGCTAGCCTTCATTTTAACGGTTATCCAGCCAGTTATGCACCCACCTTATAGTAGCCCCATCTAAATTGTATTTGCCTAGTTTATCGATAAGGATATCATGCGAGACCGTATCAAATGCCTTACTAAAGTCTAGGTATACCACTTGGGAAACTCCAATACAAAACGCTGCAGCACATCTCCTAGGCAACATGTATTAGCATGAGCACGACACCTCTCCTCCACTCTCAACTATGGCTTCCCATAGAATTTCAAATCAAGTTCAAGGTGTTGGTCCTTATCTTCAACTCACTCTATGACTTGGGCCCAGATCTACTAGACCGTCTAAAGCTCCAGGGTAAAGACTGCGGTTGACAGCTGCACTCTTTTGGCACAATGGAACTCTTAGAAATAAGATTAAAGCTCATCTGTGTGGGAGAGAAAATCTTCTCCTAGAATGGTCCGAGATTAGGGAATGAACTTTGTCAAGAACTAAGGACCATCCCAGATCTCACCACTTCCTGCATTTCTCTGACCTGCCTTCCTAATAAATATACCTGTTGCTACATGACTATTTAATAAATATATGTTAATAAAAACAAAACCTTGCCAAAACAAGACATTACACTACATGTGTTTCTCATTCTGGAGAGAGGATGAGAGGAAAAACACCCCATGACAGATGCATAATCACTTTGCATATTGCTTTAATAGAGGACGCTCAAATAGTATGGTGATGAGTTTGGTATAAAAACCTATACAGAACAGAATTTGTGATGAGATGACCTATCCCTTGGAACCGCCAACTATATCCAGGAGTAAATGGGGACACTGCCTGAATGGGTTGGTTCTGTCAACATACTAAACAAAATTCTGGAAACATCCAGTAAGTGCAACTACTCCCCCAGTGAAGAGCAGGGAAAAAACTGGAAAACTCATGAGACCTTCTTTGTAGCCCCTTTCAGAATGCTCCTAGCTTCATCTCACTCTGAAGATAGTCTTCCTTCACTTCAGTCAGAAGAGTGAGTGAGTGTCGAGCACTTAAGGCTGACCCTCCTTACTGACTTTCAATAGGGTCATGGTGGTGTGGAAAACTCACACCAAATTCTGTGACTGAGACATAAGTTTCAGAGTGGCAGCCATGTTAGCCTGTATCAGCAAAAAGAACAAGGAGTCCTTGTGGCATAAGTATTAGCTGTGATACCGAGGCTGTAAGTGCTGAGGCTACCAGTGCAAAAAGCATGTCAAAGTTGCTGATGCCAGATTTGATAGTGTCCTCTTCATTGCCTTTCTTCTGTAGCCTGACCCCAGGGCATGGTGCCTGTTCGAGGGAGTGCTGGCCAGTGCCAACTCTTTCATAGCCAGTTGGGTAGTGGTTATTTCCTCTGGATCTGAAGCGACCAGTATGGATTGTTCAACCAGATGTAACTTGAGCCAAGCCTCCCTGGACTGCGGGTCCTAGAGGAAAACAATCAACACACCACGCACTTTGGGATACAGCACTCCCACAGGAAGAATAGGAAATGGCTGTGTCTGTCAGTGAGGGGAATGATGCCAATGCACAGTGTGAACCCTGATGGCTTAGAGTCTGTCATGTTAGCACAAAGAGCCTCGCCCCACCACACGGGTGTGGGGAACTCCTCTTTTCTTCCTGCAACATCCAAAGTAAAGAAAATAGGGGATAAAAGTGAAGATAAATTCTCTACACTGAAGTAATCAAGAAAATGATGAATTTGAAGTGCTATAGTAATGGGTTAGACACTTGCTTGGTTCTATCTCACTGCCACAGGCAATTCAAGGGAACAGAGATGTCTGCATCCACCCTTTATGACCTTCACATGTGGCTCCAATGGACAACGCTATTTAAAAGACTCCAACCTTGTACACATGAGGTGCATGCACACCTGCAGGGGGATCTACACTGACACATACTCAAAGAAGAAAATTATATTTAACAAAGGAACAATAAAATGTTACAAATTCATGTGCAATTCCTTTTACTCGGTATACTTTTAATATTGCTTTCTTCTCTTTTTTCAAAATAGTTTCTAATGGTATGTCTACAAAGCAAGTGAAGGTGTGATGAGTTTGTACTCAGGTTCTAGGCTACGCTGAAGACCGTACTGTCACATCTTTAAAACTACTGTTACCCACACTGGCTAGACTAAAGCTAGCATAAGTATGCCTTCTTGTGCTACAATCACACCTTCATCTGCTGTGTAGATGTAGCCTTAAAGAGATGATTAAAACAGGAAGGAAAACTATTACACTTTCCATGAGTATCCAAAATATCAAACATCACATTTCAATCCAATGTGGAGTCCATGCTCTGTGCATTATATATAAATGATTTATATTTCAAATGGTTATTCTTCTACATGGCCATGTTTACAAATTAGGAAACATAGACTAAAGGCAAAACAGCTGTTGAATATTTGGTACACAGATAGCAGATGTTTTGGATACAGAAAAGTTATCTAGCGTATGTAATGCAATTTTCCATATATAATTTAGTACGCTGTTCATGTGTATTAGTTCAGGATCTATACTGCTTTACTGGGTGCTCAAGAGTATTGAGTAATTGGTTTGCTACAGTTTATATGCCCTCAAGGGTCCAGAAACTGTTTGCTTCTACTTCCAATTTGTTTTACGCCTGTAGTTTTAAAGTCTATTTAGCCACACCTAATTTTGTGACATTTCCTAACAATTATCAGTATTTTGAATAAGTATCTGTCTTCTCAATGCTTGGGGTAGTAGCTCCCAGAATGTAGCATTCCCCTTGTGAATCTAAATAGTTTATACCAATGATGAATCTGGATTGTCAAAAACACAAGGGTCAGTATTATAGTGATTAATATGAGAGCTGTGTAAACTTGAGGCATACTTCTCTATTTTTATCATGTGACAATACTGCCATTTAGTGATTTTTATCAGACATTATCCACTGACCAGCTCAATTACTTATGGACTAACAGGGTATAATCAGAATACTGTTGACAAGAGTTCAAAGAGCCCATTGTAGAATTTATATGCGACTTATTTCAATTGTTTTGCATTAGCCTCCCAGCCAATAATTTAATTTCTCCAGTGGAGTTTAGCCATTATCAGATTAATGATTAAACACTATAAAACATATGTACTGATATTCTTACTGATATGGTCCACCCCTAAGAACTTCAGTTAATCCAATGTCATATACAGAAAAAGTAAAACCTTTAAACTACATTGATAGTAATAGTGAAGCACTGTATGTGAACAAAAGGCATGACAAATGCTCCTTCATAAGATACGTGTGTTTTCATAGGCAATCGGTGAGTTAATTAGCACCCAACTGCACAAAGCAGTAAGTTAGCTATTAGTAAGAAGTGACAGCCTAACTAAAAGTATTTACTTGAGACATATCAAGTTCTACCAACTTTTTTTTTTTTTCTAAGTTCCATTCAAATCTGACAAATATTTCTATGAACATTGCTACAATCTCTCTCCAGTGGTACTGCAAAGAATATTCCCTGGAGATTAATTACTAATAGAGTATGCAATTTAGCAAGACAAGTCTACCTTTCGGTGATATTGAGAGCATCTCTCGAAATGGACGATGACCTTGAATGTCCAATGCTGCCAGTATGAGAACGTCTTCCTTTGGCTGACGGTGTGTCTAGAGGCATCTCTCCAAGGCCCTGCAAATATGACAGTAAATAGGAGGTTATCCAGTACTGTCATATGGTGTTTGAAGCTCTTTAATAGCAAGCCTATTGGTTGATCAAACTGCAGTAGCAAATAGTTCACTTGTTGCAGCCGACGCAATTACAGATTAGATTCGCTTTGTGTCTTTTCATTAACTCAATCTGTTTTGATTGTACTCCAAAGCAATAACATTTTACATTACAAAATAAAATGACCATTTATCCACAGTATTAACATTATTCACCATTGCGAAGATTCCAGACTGTAAACTCACTACTTTTTCCTACTTATGTGAATTTAATTAATATGAATGATACTTAAAACACTGCTATTTCACCTCTTCATTTCCTTTTTTTAAGTTATCCCCTCCTCCAGCCTTCCTGATTTATATGCCAAAGTTACATCCACTGATGATAGCCAAAACTACCCAAAGCTAAACTCCATCAACTGCCATTGCTTGAACCCTGTCCAGGTTTAAGTCCTCAAAGGAGAAAGTCACAGACTTTTCCCCTATGCAATTTATTGAAAGTGATGAGTCAAACTGCCATCTTCACATTTAGAAGCTCCTAATTATTCTGCAATTATTGGGTTAAATGTCTGAGTTGTGCAAATACCTAGAATAAGGAGTTTTTTCTATCCTATTAAATATGTTACAAATTTCAGTGCCAACTATCAAATTTCTAATTCTTCCTTTTGGGAAGCTGTTAACTACTTGGTTTTATGGGTCAATTTTAAATTAATCTACTTGTTTTAAGAACCAGGATTTAAAAAGAATACCTGCTGTAATCTGTTAAACCCTTTTGAAATGGTAAGTACAGTACAGTCATGTCTGGATGCCAAGGCCTTGACTACACTTGAGAGTTACAGCACTGTTAGTGGCTTTATAGTGCTGTAACTCACTCTCGTCCACACTGGCAAGGCACATACAATGCTATATCTCCCTGGCTACAGCGCTGCTTGTACTCCACCTGCACAAGAGGAATAAAGAGTATAGCGCTGCTGCTGCAGCGCTGGGGTGCCAGTGTAAACAGGGAATAATCTTAGTACGCTGTAACAGACCTCCGGAAGCTTCCCATAATCCTTTTAAGTAAAGATTACTCTTTGTTTTGTTGTGATGCCTCTCTTTATTTTCATGTGCTTATCAAAAAAACAAATACAGTTACTGTTTGCTGTGAATGAGCAGAGGCAGGCAGGGGGTTCCCTTTGGAACGCGCACAGCTAGTGTTTGCTTGAAGAGAGGGGGAGGAAGGGGGCTTGAGGAGAGAAGCGGCCCGGCATGTGAGAGGGAGGGAGCAGGGATCTGTTTCGGGGAGGCTGCTTATCAGCAGCTGTTTGCTTTTAGTGAGTGAGAGAGAGGAGTAGGGGAGGGGGTCAGCACTTGCAAGGCAGCATTCTGACGGAGTATCAGCTCCAAAAATCCACTCACTCTCTCCCCCATGCTCTCTGTCACACTCCACCCCACCCCCCACTTTTGAAAAGCATGTTGCAGCCACTTGAATGCTGCGATAGCTGCCCATAATGCACCACTCCCAATGCAACCGCAGATGCTGCAACTGTGGCCACGACACTGCGCTGACAGCTGTCAGTGTGGACAGACTGCAGCGCTTTCCCTACTCAGCTGTACAAAGACACGTTTAAACTCCCAGCGCTGTACAGCTGCAAGTGTAGCCATATCCTAAAAGGGATGGACTAATGTTGGTTGTAAAACTAGGTTCTCCACGCTAAACTTAAAACTCTCAGCAATTTAGTTTGCTCTCTCAGCATGGGACCACACTGGCAAAAACTGGACATGCGATTCACCATTGCTGCAGCTGCTTAAATGTTGACAGTGGTGAAAACAGTTGTGTAGACATTATTTAGGACTTATTCCCTGTCATCTGATCTTGTTCCATAGTACTGAAACAAGTAGTTACACCAAAACACTGAGGGACAGTTACAATAAAATAAAATTGCAAGAGATGTAAGTCACTTTATGCTCCTCACTGTAAATTAGTCATTTGCTTTACATGTAATTTCGCTTTTCAAGTCATCACACAAGGTACAGAACATTGGGCAGTCAAAGGAACTGACTACCACAAGTCCCTTAAAAGCAGCAACCTACCAGTGGTTGCATCCCCCAGGGTGAATCCGTAAGAACAAAATATTTTAATAAATTATTCAAGATTTAACTACATATTTTTCTAGCTAAGAATTCATTACTGAATATTAAAATGCCAGCTATGTGCTAGGAGCCATAGAAGATAAAGATAAGCCCCTGAACACTAGTCATCAGAAATGTGAAATACATCTCCTCTCAAAGAAGTTGCCTAACATGCTGCGAGACCTCTTGGCAGCAGTATTTCTGAACATGGTAAAGGGTTTTTGGTATGCTGGACGATGGACAATGGAAGCTCTTGGGTCCCACAGATTTGGTCTTCACCCTAGACAGTTTCTGGGTAATAAAGCCATCTAACTGTGCTGAAACTACCTTATCTTAAACCGTGGCAAAATGGAGGCTGTTGTAGGAGGTTTCAACTGCCTATTTGTTGAGGGAACTTGTTCAGAAGTCGTAAACCAGATTAAGAAACCCGGAGAATGTCTACACTGCAATTAAAAACTCGTGGCTGGCCCATGCCAGCTGACTCAGGCTCCCGGGGCTCAGGATTTGGGGCCGTTTAATTGTGATGCAGATATTCAGGCATGGGCTGTAACCTGGACTTGAAGACCCCGCAAGGTGAGAGTGTCCCAGAAGCTCCAGCTCAAGCCTGAATATCTATACCTCGATTAAAATGTCCCCTTAGCCCGAGCCCTGCGAGCATGAGTCAGCTGTGGGTTTTTAACTGAAGTGTAGACACAGCCCAATGTCCTTTTTGATCAGGTCCTTTCTAATGAAAGCCATGTGTCAGAAGTGATTTCCAAGTGTCTATTCTGGTTGTGCAATCTGTGCAACCTATACCCTTACTTTTTCTGATGTGCCCTCTGCAAAGCAACATGCTCCTTCCTAGCCATGAGGCAGGATTATTGTAATCCCATTTTAGCAGGTCTCCTCTTTCATTTGTTCCTGGTTCAGAGGCAGCAACACATCAGCTCAGGTTTAAGCAATGTGAGCATATTACACTGTCTCTGCATTCTGTACACTGGCTGTTAAAGTGGCAGACTGACTATAAAGATGACTGGTTTCAAAGGTTGTCCTCAAAACTTAGAGCCTCATCTTGCCCATCATTTAAGGATCCCAACACTGTCGGAAGCCAGCAATCATGCCTTAGCTGAAGTGGATATTATGGCGTGAGACTTGTTCCAATGACGATCTAACTCAATCCATCTCTTTCCTACTTATAAAAAACACCTAAAAATAACTTCCATCTCACATGTCCTCTACTGACTCCTTATTAATTATTTTATTTATTACATTATACCCATATGTTTGCTCTTTGGATTTAAAGAGGATTATAATTGTTTGTGTATTTTAACTTACTTTTATGTTGTACAGAACTCTGTCTTGCTAAAAGTGGCATTTAATAAATAATAATGAAAGTATTTCACTGTCTTTTCCTTTCTTAAAATTGGTATGCCCATTAGTTGTTTTTGAAGGGTGTTAGACTGACACCACTGGATACTGAACTCTTAACAAGCTTCCGCAACACTGCACTGTGAAATGTATGCCTCCATTCTCTTCAGAAGGGAGTATCCCTTGCAGAGAAAGAGGACACAGCAATTTTTAGACCCAGTCTTTGGCCTTGCCACTGAATCAGTCAACAAGCAATGACTTGATACCAACTGTCATGTTGCTCTGTGCAATGTGGACTACTCTCCACAAGGAGAATGGCTATTCATTGGACTACACAGCAGCAGAGATTGCTGTGTACTACTGACCTGGGCCAGATTAGAAACAATGACCTGCAGGTTCACAGATTTTTAAAGCCAGAAGAGACAATCATGACAATTTATTATAACCTGCTGCATAATGTAGGCCATCGAACTTCATCCAGTGATTCCTGCACTGTGCCCAATAACTTGTGTTTGAACTAGAACATATCCTTTAGAAAGATATCCAACCCTGACTGAAGGCATTAAGTGATGGATAATCTATTGTCTCACAATCTGTTCCAATGGTTAAATACAATCACTGTTAAATTTTTCCAGTGGTTGGATTTGTTACGCATTTGTCTGCTCAATTATATAACCCTCTAGTAGGAGATAACCTACACAGGGTGAGAGTCTACACATGGTAGGCAAGCTGTGGCACGTGAGCTGATTTTCAGTGGCACTCACACTGCCTGGGTCCTGGCCACCGTTCTGGGAGGCTCAGCATTTTAATTTAATTTTAAATGAAGCTTCTTAAAACATTTTAAAAACCTTATTTACTTTACATACAATAGTTTAGTTACATATTATAGAAAGAGACCTAAAAAATGTTAAAATGTATTACTGGCACACAAAACCTTACAGTGAATAAATGAAGACTCGGCACATCACTTCTGAAAGGTTCACGACCTCCGTTTTAGACCACGATCAAGTCTTCTTTCAACTTTCTCTTTGATAAGCAAAACAGACTGAGCTCCTGAAATCTCTCATTGCAAGTGGTTTTCAGACTTTAATTTCTGAAGCTCTTTCATGAACTTCTTCCTGTTTTTCAGTATCTTTTTTCAAGTGCCGATACCAGATCTGAACACAGTAACATGTAATGGTCTCACTAATCCCATATACAGAGGTAATACCACCTCCTTACTGCTATATCCCCATTTATACATCCAAGGACTGCACTGACCCTCTTAGCCACAGCACTGCTTTAGGAGTTTGTGTTCAGTTGGTTATCGAGCATAAACCTGAAGTCCTTTTCAGAGCCACTGCTTTACAGGAGCAGATCTATCTGGAAGGTATGGCTTACACTCTTTGTTTTCAGAGGAATGGCTGTATTAAAAAGTACATCTGACCAGTGGCTTACCAGTGGCCTTGTATCACCTTATAGATCCCATAAGCCATTTAGTCTCCCTACATTTATTTTTTCTAACGTGTTAGATGAAAGCTTTTCCATATACCTTTTGACGTAGACTGGTGATCGACTCCATAATGTAAGGTAAATCCTTAGACGGCACATACTTTTCAAGCATTTTGTCAAAGTCTGGGTGAGTCATCATACTGAAGAGCATCTTTCGACCATAGTACCTAAAATCGTAGCAAACCATTTCATATTAACCTAGAAATATTAGGGAAATTTGGACCATTACCATATGTCTAATTGATCACAATAGAACATATCTTAAAATGTAATTTTCTAAGTGCAGAAAGACTGTCAGATATTCATATGCCCTCACCACCTCCTTCAAAGAAACCACACTCAAGAGAAGCTAGTTTAGGTACACGAAAAGGTGAAAAAATGCTAGTTTAGCAAGTTAAAGAATGAAACTAATCTTTAGTTTCCATCTGGAACAGTTATTTGCTATATATAAAGTATACTACTACCTACTGACCTTGTTTCTTGTGAGCCATCCTGCGCAAACTTGGCTACGGCAGGTAAAATCCTGTCAGTAACATCCTTAATTCCAGATAATATCCGTCCCGGTCCCATTCGTTCCACCACATCTGATAAGTGCTGGGCTGTGCATCTTCTCACTGCAGTGTGCAAATGACTAAAGAAGAAACAGTCAGATACAAATGGTCACTAATGACCCATGGAAAGAGCTAAGCTATATTTTCTCACTTTCAATGCTTACTGAAAGCCCCGTGTTTTAAATTCATCCACTCAAGCTGCAACTCTGCTCTACTGATCAACTGCTGAAATTCAGATACTTATTTTAATTTGTACAAAGAGATGTCCATTTCCACTCGATGGCACAAAACTTTTTAACGGGAGACTGTAGGATTAAACTTCATTTTATTCCTACTCTCATACATACCACATACACACTAGAATGCACAATTAAAATAGAAGAATAAATTTCACTTTTGTTTCAAGTCACTTTAAAACTTCTGGCCCTCCTACACTGGCACACTGCTGCGACAACCAGGTTGCAAATGGTGACGGAAAACATTTTTTAACAAGTGCCTTTTTAAAGCAAAGTGAACATTAATTTAAAAGTAATCTATTTTAAAGATGAATAGTAAGAAACATACCTTCCAACATAGTCACTAACTTTATTAGCAACAAATTATTGTGCTCTAAAAACATTCTACACAAGGATACCAGAGTCATTTAAAATAAAACAAATCAGCATCTTTATTATCCTTTAAAAACTCCACTCAAGTCTATTTTCCCACCAGAGGAGGTGCCAGCAAGTCACCGCCTTCATGCAAACAGAAATTCTTACCCAAAATTTCAAAAGCACGCACCCAACCATGTATCTACATGGAAGCACAACTGCAAATTAGACACATGCAATTCTGAATATTCGGGCCTATTTCCAATTTTGTTATTTTAGCCTCCAGATAGAAATTGATACTGGGGCTAGCACACCGCTTACAGACCTTAGTTGTGAACAGAGCAGTACGACATTCTAAACAATACATAGATAGCTTGTCAGTCACACACTAAAGAGAAAAAAGGACGTTTAGAAGAGAGACTTAAAGAAAAGAAGTGACTTGTGGGCTTGGCGGAAGTAAAGCACAAGTAGAGGAGGAATTCCTATTGCATGGACTGGAGGGGAAAGACAAGGACTAGATCCAGGCTGGGGGAACTTAGCAAGCAGACAGGGAAGGGAACAGATCAAGGGACAGATTGGAGAGAATCTATGGAATGCTATCAACATTAAGAGGGCAATTTTTAAGTGGATTTGGCACTTGATAGGAGTCTCTGTAAGTAACAGAGTTGCAGGGGATGATGCAATATGTAACAGCAAGAGTAATGTCGCAGCATCAGCAAGCAAAAAGTTCTCCATTCTGGAAGGCCAAGCTAAACAGAAGTGCTCCTAGACAAGTAAAAGCATCATTCTGCCTGGCAGACAATGCAGCCAGAGCAGAGATGGGCTAAGTGATATTAGGCACAGCAGCTGAGCTGCCCATCCTCAAAGGGGAGAATGGAAGTGGTGCAAAGGACTGAGCTGACTCTGGCATAAAAGGACAAGAAGTGGCTGAGCAAAGCAGTAGAACAGAGCTCCCAGTCAGAGCAAAGGTAATGAACCCAGCTGATGTCAGTTACACAAGAAATGCCCTAGGGCATAACCTGAGGTTGAAGCACAGTTTGAAGGCCCTGTCTGTTAGTGCTCAGATCAGTGGTCTGTGGTGACTGAAACATGGAGAGCTGATGCAAGCTTTTCAGGTAGTCAGACAGTTCAAAGGCGAGCAACAGTTTAATTTTCCAGAGACAGTAGCAAGTTTGTGTAGCACATTTAAGGGTATATCTACATTGCAGTAAAAACCTGCGGCTGTCCCGTGCCGTTACTTGGGCTTGTAGGGCATAAGCTTAGGGGCTGTTTAACTGCAGTGTAGGCATTTGATGGGCCAGTCACGGGTGTCTAACTGCAGTGTAGACATACCCTTAGAGTCTTGCAAACTTGGCAGCAATGGAGCTGCTGCAAGACAGAGTTTCTTTGATTTTATGAGGAAGCACAAAGACTGTAAGCTGCAGTCATGTAGTTCAAAGATCTTTATTTTTGCCCAAAAGGTAAACAATAGTGTAAATTGCCTAACCAAGACAAAACATACTACAACTTGATTACTTACTGAAACTGCAAAAATACAACTTGATTTGATCTTTGGTGGGAGATGGCCTCTCTAAATTAAGGGGGTAACTACAATCTTGCAATTCCAGATTTAACTGCTGTTGCCAGGGTCAGGCATTTAAAAATCAATTCTTTATTTACACACTAATTTAAAACATGTTTTTATAAAATTATTTAGACAGACTTCATTTTTTAAAACTGTCAATATTTGGATCAATTGCTCTTTTTGGGGGGGAAGGGGTGTGGAAGGACGGGGTGTTCAAAATTCCATCTGAAAGCCTGGCCCACTAAATGTAAAGCACATGACACAGAAGAATATAAAGAACATGAGAAACTTAGACCTAAAACACTCCCCCAGTAGGCATGGTTTTCATGTCTAAAAGACTGAATGTTCTGTTTAATTTGCAGAAAGCATGAAGGGGTTTCTGATAATGGCAGTGCTCTTGCAAGATGATGTAAAACCTTTCTAGATTCCCCTATATGTTCACAACTGCTCTGCTTCTTGGGTGAAATGCATGGTAGCAAAAAACGTCACTCTGTTCTCAAGAAGCTCCAATTACTCTATATAAAATGTAGCATGAAGAGATTCCAGTGCTGGCTCTTGTTTAACCTTGTTTACACAGATGCTAGACATGATTTCAAAATCTCTAAAATTGAAATACTTCAACTTGCAAGGTACAAGTGGTCTAACCTTGGATAAACACCCACTCACAGCGGTAACTACAATGTCTTTTGGGAAAAAATGTCTCCGAAAAACTATACCAAAAGTAGATTTATTACAGTGCTTGCTGATATACTGTGCTGAAAGCTCTGTCACTGAGAGTCAGCATACATCAAATTTGCTCAGGATGGGGAACCTTATACGCTCTTTGCTGATGTAACAAATTTGGAATGTCGACAGCTAATAGCATCATACAGGGAATAAAAACAGCCTTCCATGTTGGCTCAACTTCTGTTGGTGATAAAGTTCTCGAGCTTCACAGAGCTCTTCTTCAGATCATGGTCCTTCCTCTAATCAAAACAAGCACATGCACATATATGCAGCGCAGTACATTCCAAGACTGGACATAGGTGGGGAAAAAGCTCAAGTGAAGATGCTTTCCAGAACCCTCAATCTATTTTCTGCTGGCCTGATTGATGACCAGGAACAAAACATACTGGTGGACAGAGTCACAGGTATCACTCAACAACAGGCAGCACTACTGCAGGACTAATCTAGTGCTATTCTGTATGCTCTAATCTAGCTTTCAAACTAGAAGGATTTGGGATTTTTTTGTATTATAAATTTTATCTGAATCTGAAATACTTGATTGCACAGTCTCAGTTCCAAGTAACAGTAGGAAACAGATGGTGCAGCGGCATTTTGTAATTACATTAAAGCAAGGATACAACTAAAAGTAAGATCAAGTGAAAGTCAAATACACTAAAAACAAGAGAACAGACGTGAGAAACTGTCACAGTAGTCCGAATCAGGACAAGCAATGCAGAGCAATGTCTTTCGGCCAGTGGTTCCCAAACTTTAACAACCTGTGAACCCCTTTCACTAGAAGGTCAAGTCTCACAAACCCCCTCCTAAAAATGAATATTTCCTGAGTATAAATTATAAAAGCAGTGATCTTGGAAATACACAATTTGTTTTTATGACATGCTTATTGCACACTATTTATTATTATTTATCATTACAGTATTTTGATTACATTATGAAAACAGCAACACTCTTCCAAGATCTCACTTTCGTAGCTTATCATCACTTTGAATAAGCCAGTTATAAGACAAGGCTCCTATGTTTCATCAAGGAGTATCAGATGTGACACAGCATGAAGGTATTTAAGAAGCCAACTCAGAGTTCCTCCTATACAAGCATTCAGTTCTTGAGCAGTCCACAAAAACAACACACTTTACAACAAAGCTTAAAACTTCTTTATAATCATTTTAAAAACAAGACTAGCTGCCTATTTAATTTTAAAAACAGCATAAAATATCCACCTCCCTTTCCAGTGACAGATAGGTTGCTTTGATCTGCTTAGCTCCTGGAAGTCTAGGGGCTCCGGACTGCTGGCCCCATGCTGCCCGGAATCCCTAGGAACAGCTGTGTCTGCCATTAGGGATTTTTTTCCTGAGAACCCCCTGTAACATTTGCGAACCCCAGTTTGGTAACCATTGCTTTAGGGCATCACAGCAGATACCATGTGTTATTTTAATTTATCCGAGAGAAAGAGACCACAGACCAAATACAGGGACAAACCACATTTTCTTGTTGGACACCAAATTACAAGTCTTAGCTTAGCTGAGGGATAAGCAATTGGAACATTTTTTCCCCACAGCCTGGGAGACAGTAGTTTGTACCCCCAGAAGTTTAGTCAGGGAATTACAATAATCCTCTGGGAAGTAAAGACACAGAAATAAGGATTCCAGCAGAAAAAGAATCAGATTCTGGCAGCATTCCGGAAATTGTAACAGACCAACTTGCCGGCAAGAAAAGTAGAAGGGAGAAAAAAAAGAAAAGAAAAAAAAAAGACTAGAATCAAGAATAAACCCAAAATTTTTAACTCTGGGACAAAGTTAAAGTTTGAGTTAAGGAGTATGACTGTCAGAGACATTGTAGAAGGAGAACTTAGCACTGAAAATTCATATATATCCAGAAGCAGGCAGAGAGATCACAGAATGAGATGAAAAAGATATCATCACTAGATGTCTAAGACTGAGGCTAACTATTAGAGGTCCTATAGATGAAAGATGGAGAGAGGATATAAAAGATCAAAAGATATGCTTAATGAAAAAGGGAACGAGTAAACTTTCTACCAAAAATAAAGGGGGGGGGGGGGGGGTTAGGATTCAAAGTATGAAAAAAGATGGAGAGAAGTTGTCTCATTTAAAGTACTCAAAGAATGATTGATAGAATGAAAACTCAGGCCAAAACCAAGCAGGAAGTCGAAATTCAGGTGCTGAGACAAAGAGCAGCTTGTTAGCCACTCGGAGAAGTGTAGTCTCAGTACTGTGAAATTAGTCAAGAAGGAGGTGTTCAGAGGTAGCCAGATGTGAAAGAAAACCATTCCCCAAAACTGCTGAAGAGAAAAGTTTATGACAGCAAAATAGGTGGCAGAGGAGGATGGATTAAATAAGTTCTACCAGAAGACAATGAATGTTATCAGGCTTCTCAAGAATAGGGCAATGAACACTACTACAGATTACTGCAGTCTTATGAAACTATCATAAAATGTACCAACCAGACAAATTTTACTAAACTACCTTTCACCATGATAATGGAAAAAATCTTACATCTTACTTGTCTGCCAAAAAACATTGCTCTGGATAAGCAGAGTTTTGTAAGGCTGGAGTATTTCATTTTGAATGTTCTGCTTTGATAAGAAAAACTAAGTGCCTTATGTGATGCACTGAATTTTTTCTTAGTTATTTCATTATAAGCTCTTTAGGAGTTACCTTTGACCTCCATTTATAAGAGAACAAAGTGCACGTGCTGGAGTCACATTATTAACCATAGCGTTCAATGCTTTGTCGACGTCTTCCCTTATAAAGGTGTTGGATTCCCCGGCTTTGTGCAACAGGACTTTTACAGTACTGTCTAGTTCTTGATCCATGCTCTTTTTCAGGTAGGTGAACAAATCCCCTAAACAGACTACAGCAGCTCGGGAAACGCCTGAGCGTAAATTCTTCACCTGCAAACAGGAAAAACCCAAATAAACAATGTGCAAGTAGTAACGCTTAATTTTATTTTCCTCTTTGTAAATTTTTAGTCATTTAGAAAAAGAAATTCTCATCTTGATTCCTGATGGGTGGGAGTTAATATGCATAACATATTAAAATGCTATCAGGTTAGATCTTAATTTTCACGGCTTTCAAGCAAATTTAAAAATATTGACTATCCTAAATACAGGCTGCTTTACAAAACTGTGCACCCATCCTTTCAAAGATGGCCAACATACAGAAAACAGCAGCAACTGAACGTAACACCTTGCCACTCAAATGTTTACTCAGTCCTATCAAAACAATATTTTTGGCATAAGATTTTTATATGAAAATTTAACCTCTTGAACTACAGCCAGACTTGTTTCATGCAGTTTTCCAGTCAACACATCAACATGGTAGGCAGACAAACATCGAACAAAGTTCAGTCCTTCGATCTTCTTCTCCCTATATAAAACAGATATTTAAATGAAAAGCAATAGCTCACAAAAACCACAGAGACAGCAGATAACTAGAATGTCTGGGGTGACAATGGATCATAAATTGAGTATGAGTCAACAATGCACTGCAGCTGCAAAAAAGGCTAATATCCATCAGGGGTATATTAACAGTGTAGTAAGATGAGGCCCTGAAACAAACTCATGCGTCAGAGGCCCAGCCTGAGACCTGAAGCCTGAACCAAAGTACTTCCAGGCATTGCTAAGCAAAAGCTGAGCTGTGAGCCAGAGGCAGGCCCCACTCACAGAAGTTGGCGAGAAGAGGGCTGCTAGACGCAGGTGCATCCATAATAAGTGCTAATAAGAGGAACTTGTGCCAAGATATCAGGACACTCCAGAGATAACGGGGAACAGGCAGGTGCATCTTAAAGACAGGGTCAAAAGGACAGCACAACGGATAGATCTGTTTGAAACAACATGATCAAAGGCGGAGACAGCACCCTAATGAGCCATGGGGCTGCACTTCAATACATCGTAGGGATGAGTAATTTGTCCCGTAACTGTATAAAAGTAGGTCCCAGAGTGCACATCTTTGTCTGGCCTAGGGGGCAGTGGAAAGTCACACCACTGACTGAGCCGGTCCATTGCCCCGGGGCACAAATTCGTAGCACGTCTTGCAGAGTCTACGGGAAACTATTACTGTGCTTCGTTTGACAATAAACCTGGCTCCCGTTTCTTCGTACCTTACTAGAGTCTGTGGTCTTTAGGCGTTCTCTCAGGGTTTGCTGTGTCAGCTATCTGCGCAGAACTGGGGCAGCACACAGAGGGAACATGCACACAGACTTATCATCGAACAAGAGCAGAGCACCACACCAGTAGCTACTGACAACAAACAGGCCTGTTGTAAGTCCTGCTCTACTCAGCACGGTGAGGCCTCTGCTGGAGCCCTGTGTCCAATTCTGGGGGCCACACTTTAGAAAAAAGACGTGGACAGACTGGCGAGACCCCAGAGGAGAGCAACAAAAATGATAAAAGGTTTAGAAAACCTAACCTATGAAAAAAGATTAAAAAGCCTAGGCATGTTTAGTCATGGGGAAAGACCGGGTGAGGGGGAGACGGGGATGACCTGATAACAATCTAACAGTCTTCCAATATGTTATGGGTTGTTATGAAGAGGATGGTGATCGATTGTTCTCTGTGTCCACTGAAGGTAGGAGAAGCAGTAATGGGCTTAATCTGCAGCAAGGGACATTTACACTAGATATTAGGAAACTTTCTAACTATAAAAAGATAGTTAAAACTCCGGAACAGGCTTCCTAGGGGAGGTTGTGGAGTCCCCATTATTGGAGGTTTTTAAAAGCAGGTCAGACAGGGATGGTTTAGGTTTACTTGGTCCTGCCTCAGTGTAGGGGGATGAACTAGATCAGTGTTTCTCAACAACTGGTCCTTGGACGGGTACCAGTCCCTGAGATTTCCTTGACACAGTTTAGGAAGCCAGAAAGCCAGTCCCTACTATCAAAAAGATTGAGAAAACACTGGACTAGATGACCTCTGGCGGTCCCTTCCAGGCCTGCCTTTAATTCTGTGTCCAAGTAGCACAACCATCGGGATTATTAAGGAAACAAATAGTGAATACAAATTGTTTCCCAAAACAGCAATCATTTAAACTAGAAGCTCTCAAAAATGTTCCTTGGTACAGACAGTAGCAGGGCTGGATTAAGACAGGACAGGGCTGTAGATACATCACACACCCACCCACCCACCCACCCAAAGAGAGGCAGGAAGGGAGCAACAGGGCCATGCCACTGCTCATCTCTGGAGTTTCAGTAGGGGCCCATCCTCACATCTGGAACAACACAGTGATGTTGGTTGGGAGCTCTGCAACCCACTGGGTCTTGGAATTAACAACCCACTGAGATACTTGTCCCACCTCTCAGAGCTGTTGTCTCAGGCTATCTGCAAACTCTGCCAGGCATCACTCTGATGGCTATGCCTGGTTCACTATTTCAATATTTTCTTTGCAACCATGAGGACTTGCCCTCTTTTCTTATATTTTACTAAAAACAGACAAACTTTTTTGACCAAAATGCTATGTACATTTCTTTTTTTTTTTAAAAAGTATTAACAAACGCTGCAAATTATAATCAGACTCCATATGTGTATGTGTATACATATACACACCAGTCATCATCAGCTAAAAGTCGCAAAGCTTCTGTCAGTGCTGTTTCAGGTTTTGAAAAGGGTCGCAACTCTGATGGATCCATTATCTCTGGACTATGCGTGACTGACGGGGTTCGATCTTTATGCTGCCCTCGCAGTCCAGGAGATGTTTCATCTGTAAAGTCATGAAGTGTTTAAGCAATAATCAGTAACCATCTTCATAATATGAAGAAAGTGACTAACAGTAAGACATGAATGTAGTTACCTACAGTAAAGCTGGTGTCTGGACAGATTACTATTGCTAAAGGGCTGAGTTTTATAAAAGGTCACCACAGTTACACCCACAATATTTGCAAGTGCACCATTTGGTGCATGTACATGAAAATTTGTGCACACAGACACTCATTTTGAAGACCGTAACTTGAATTGCACACACAAATGCAGGGTTTTACATGGACAAATAGATGCATTCAAAGATATTGTGGGCAAACCTAAGCAGGCTATTGCCTGCATTTGAATTTATTTATAAGTCTAATTTGAAAATTATTTATATACTCATAAGTCAGAATTTTTCCAGAATTCAGAAGAAATGATGTGCTGTTTCTCAATTACACACTTTTTCTGATATAAACAGGTATTTGGTTCTATAGTTTGGAGAGGCAACAAAATCTTGGCCTAAGGACTGAATAGCTCCCCAGAAATCTCTAATGTTCCAAGCTATGCAGTCATAAAAATACACAAATTCTGCAATTAAATGTTCCCAGCAGGAATAGTTAACACCACTGAATCATTCACTAGCAGTAAAATTCAAAGGAATGATTCATTTTTAATTTTAATAAGCTATTGCTCAAATTCAGTTTATCAGTATCACACTACCGATAATTGCAAAGACAGCTGTAGATTTTCAATGTTTTACTAGCAAACTAGAAAGAAGAATTTCTAAATCATTTCACAATCCAAAATGCATTTGTTTTTTAGTTTCTGTGTTGCTACTGTTCTAGCCTATTGATAATGGCTAAAGAACTACCAGCATAGCAGCTATAAGCCTCCAGTCTGAAGGGCTTTCTATCAAACATTAACACTGCATCAGAGTTAATCTTCCCTTAAACTGACAAAGTATTTGGGTTTTTTTAAACTTTGTTTTTACTCCATTAAATAATTTGAGTCACTAAGGGGGGGGGGAAGGGGGGGGAGTGAAATGCCCCTGGGG
The DNA here is from genome assembly GCF_003597395.2 of Chelonoidis abingdonii. Taxonomy (NCBI): domain Eukaryota; kingdom Metazoa; phylum Chordata; order Testudines; family Testudinidae; genus Chelonoidis; species Chelonoidis abingdonii. Next base: position 142,048,079 of record NC_133772.1, on the reverse strand, counting down.
TTTTAAATGTCTCTGTTTGCCAAACCCTAAATAAAAAATATTTCAAGAGGGCAGAGACCACCTCAGTGACTCAAAAATAACTTGTCTAAAATCGTATTTTCCTTGCAGGTCAGACATCTAATCATCTTCAACTCTTGTTCCTTTGGTAAAGTCATCAAAAACTAGTGACCCTGCACACTCCCTGAACTACAGCCTTAGCACCACTCTGCTCACTTTACAGTGTGAACGGAACAAAATGCCTGTAGTCAATGTAGTCGGGATAGTTGGTTCCTATGCCACCTCTCCTGAAGTCCCCTGTACATGGCACTCTGACTATCCACACTTACTGGAGCATCCCTGGGGACCACTGACAGTTGGCAAACGCTATAGAATCTCCCAGCTTCTTGTAACCCCCACCTGGGCTGGACTGGGGCAGAGCTTTGCAGAAACTTCGGGAGCTGCCAGCTGGAGAACTGAGCTGCAGCTGCACCGTTACTCTGTCTTCATCATGGAATATTAGGAAGGAGATAATATATTAAGAGCTAAAAACATCAGGATGGTAGGCATGCCCTGACTGGGAACAAACAATACACTTTATGGGGAAATGGCTGTGTGCTATTCTGGAAGAAGCTACTGAGACCGAGCATTGCAATGAAACTCATATCACAAAAAAAATAAAATAAAATCCTAGAACCCTTCACCCAATAACGATTCTTACAATGTCTGTGCAGCTTCTCAGGTATCCTGAGTAAAGAGGGACTAAGGAGTAAAAATAGTGGTCATGTTTTAGGTATATTTATTCTACACTCATAAGTACAGCATCTAAGACTTCAGTTGCATGTGCTTAGTTTTTACTGATTTCAATAGGATTACTCATGTACTTAAGTATAAGCAGATGTGTAAGTCTTTGTAGTATCAGGACCTGCGTGCCTTAGCAGGTGTCAGGGGTGCAACTTTAGCACCTAAGCTTTAGCAATTACCGTATGATAAACTTTGGGTGAAATCCTAGCTCTATTTGAGGTCAGTGGAAGTTTTGTCATTGACTTCAATAGGGCCAAAATTTCACCCAATGTGTTTGTCTTTTTCCCCACATTTGGTTAACAGACAAACAACATTGGGTCAGGGTTTTATGCTCAATGGGGGCATACAGTATTTTAATGTGGGTTTCAATCTATTAATAAAATTTGTCTTTGTAACTGCTTGCAGTTTTGGGATATGTATCTGCCTCTTCCACAAAAGAAGATAAAGATGTGAAAAATGTATTAGAAATGTTGTTCTATACCTGCAAAATGTAAGTATTCTCTGTAATGATTTATTAGTAATAAGAAGTGGTAGCTAGCATTGAGCTAAAATGTAAGAGCATACACAGCTCTGCACATTATTCCTGTAATAGAAAAAAATAATGAAACTGCAGTTTTAAAATAAATCGTATTAAGACCGATTACACTATGGGTTTGTCTCATCTGCCAGCATCCGAACATTTTAAATACAGTGTTTTACATTTAATTAACTGTAACAGCTTACCTGAATCTAGCAAGACTGAAGACTGTGTCTTTTTTAAACTGGATGTTCTTTTTAGTGAAGTACTGAAGGCAACATCTTCTAAAGATAAAGACTCATGCTTGGATGTTATTAACACACCTCCATAAAAACTTAGACCTACAAAACAGAGAAAGAACAGGAAAATCAGAAAAAGGAAAGAAGTTGCTATTTCTTAGTACTTTGCTGTACTCTATAAAGATTTCAGAAACAGTCAGCTTGTCAGTCATAAATTCCTTCCTTATTATTGTTAGTATTTTATATCCAACAACAAATAAAATCATGAAGATTACATTGTAGCATAAAATTTCAGCAACACCTGATATCATTTTGGGCAGTCATAACCTTAAATAATTAGTGTTATTATACCAGATTTAGAACATACTTCTTAGTCAACACCATTCAATAGTATGCCATTAAACTGACAAAATACTAAACATTACTTTCTGTCGCCATTTTCTCTAGTTCACTATGTTTAAGTCGTTCCCAGGGATTTTGTTCCTTTTTTTCAACATCATTGACTTCCGGATGTCCTTTATGACTCTGTTCTTTTTCTTCTTTCTTCTTCTGCCTCATCTTATCCCGGGCAGATTTTGACATGGCAACTTTCATCTGCACAAAACAGGGAAAGTCCCACTGTAAAATGTAATTGAACTGAAATAGTTCAGTCAATAACTTAGCCCTGGGAATCTTCTTTGCTAAACAAAGAGGCTCACAACTACTACTCCACAGTGTGTTTGGGAATTATTTATGCTAATTTAGGACCCAATCCTGCAAAGACTTGTGCATGTGCTTACCTCTATGCACTGTGAGCAGTCCCACTGAAGTCACTGGGACTACTTATATTCTGTAAAATGAGCATGAGACTCTTTGCTGCAAAGAAATAATCACTAGTGGTAATTTATGAATAATTAAGTTATTAGGGGGAGCAGGACTGTGAATCCATCGATTTAATGGTACTACTTGTGTGAATAACTACTCACTAATTTGAGTAAAGGGTATGGAGTCCAGCCCAACTTCAATTATTTGACTTTTTTTTTTTTTAAACAATTTTTTGATACAGCAGTCTTCAAACTGTGAGACCTGATTATTTTAAAAATTACTTAAAGGGTTCTTGTGATCCCCTGTTTATGCTTAAGGGTAAATGGTGGATTCTCTGTAACTTGAAGTCTTTAAATCAAGATCTGAGGACTTCAGTAACTCAGCCAGAGGATATGGGGCTATTGAAGAAGTGGGCAAGTGAGGTTCTGCAATGTGCAGGGGGTCAGACTAGATGATCATGATGGTCCCTTCTGGCCTTAGACTCTAGGAGTATTTTCAGTTACTAATTTTCTCCCTTATCTATAAGGAAATTGTGAAACTGACTATTAAAAGTGCAGTCAAGTGCACAGATTAAATGAAGTGAGAAAACAGATAAATGGTCATTAATTTCTTTAAATTTTAGCAACCTTAGAGGTTACTTGATATGCATTTTCAGGAAGAAATGTGATTTTCATTTTGAAGTAGTACCTTGACTTTGTGTTATTTTATACAAATAAATATTAATGTTCAAAGTCATAAGAAAGCTGAACAAGATGTAAGTAGCAGCACAGCTCTTCATGAAATTTCTCCACAGAGCAGAAACTGAGACAAGATTATTTACAGGGATGTATGGTTTATGAATGGTGCTGGATTAAAAGTCTGCAGTCCTCTTTGTCCACACAACAGATGATGGTCAATAACACCAGCTGGTTCCTCACACTGCCTTGACAAAATATCCTGAACATGGAAGGAAGGAGTAGAGAGTCCTGTGGCACCTTATAGACTAACAGATGTACTGAAGCATGAGCTTTCGTGGGTGAATATGACATTCATCTGACGAAGTGGGTATTCACCCACGAAAGCTCATGCTCCAGTACATCTGTTAGTCTATAAGGTGCCACAGGACTCTGCTGGTTTACAGATCCAGACTAACACAGCTACCCCTCTGATATATGAAAGGAAGGGACTACCTTAGGGGCCAGTGGGAAGTTCATTTTCCATGTCCATTCAATCCCTGGTCTCTTTGCTCAGAGTGTTAACAAAAATTGCTAAATAATAACAGTTTTAATGGCTATTATGTGATGTTGATACATTTCAGTACTTGCAACAAATGAACAAACTGCATTGAACTGAACATTTGCAACAATCAATTGAATTCTTTCACCAAATGTATCCCTTTAATATATTTGAATTGTCATAAAAAGACTGATGAAATTAAATACATCTCTATTTCAGGTCTAAAGACAACTTTGAGTGAATATTTGTACAAACAAAACTAGTCACATGAATGTTTACTAAAAGTGTGCAAAGAGACAAAGCAACCTTTTGTTCAGAGGTTATCAAGATATTGACAAATGATTCCTCATTATTCACTGAGTTTTAGCATCCAGCCTGTGCTGGAATTAGACCAGAGACCAAGAAATAAAGAGCTCTGTATCCCATTATCAGCCACCTGAGATATCAATGACTGTACTTTAATCAAACATTTATTTACCAGAATCTGGACAGCATAAAACTATATTCACTAGCGACACCTGAAAAACAATCAAATCTGTTTTACACTCTTACATCTTTCTCACGTTCAGTATCAAGGAAAGGTGCACTGTTCTGCTGGACAGCTCTCCCATAGATCCCTGAGAGAGGCTCAATGCCTTGTTTGAGAGAAAGGACGTCTCCGTTCTCCACACACGATATCATGGACTGGCTGTATGTTAATGAAGCAGATGAGGGACTTCCAAAAACACCTGAAATGGTTATCATATTGTAACCTGACCAAGAGCTCATTTGCACACAGCAGAAGTCACTCAGTAACAAGCTAAAGCAAAGCAAAAATAATTCCAGAACATAAAACTTGAGTTGCTATAACGTTAGTGCCAAATTCCATCCAAAGTTACATTATGCATTTCCGCTGACTGCAATGGGACTTAATGGGTGGGCATACATGCAAAATTTGGTCCTCAAATTTTCTCACTGTTCTTTGTTATTTAATGCTAATATTGTAGTACAGTGTATATTACATTTCTCATTAAGAGTGTAAAAATATACAGTAATTCCAATCCTTTTTTCAACTTTAATACTTCTAATTTATTTTAAAAATTGGGGATTGTTTAATCTTTAAATTATAAACATTTGAACGAGCTCATTTCAACTCCCCTTCTCCTGACTGTCCAAAAATACAGGCTTTGTTTCTATACTAAAATTGTTTGGACATATAGAAAATAAAATGTTATTTTAAAATAACCTTTTCCAACAATTACTACAGAATCTTCAGACAGGGCACTCGGTGAAATGAAGTCCAAGTTGTTAATTTGCTGTAAACTAGATGTTGACCCTGTAATTCCTAAGAATTGCACACAAAGAAGAGCTAAATCATGTAGTTTATTCAATACTATATATTGCACTCTTCCAAAGTATCATCTTACCAAACTTAGTTTCAACTGATCAATCAATCACTTTTATGTAGGACTGTATTTCTAGAGTATTGCAAGGCTTAATTAATGCTGAAATTCTCAGAAGTACTATATCACAAATACTAAATCTCATTACTTTCAAATATACTAAATACCAACTAGCTTAACATAATTATTTTCCACGCACCTATTTTTCCAATAATTCAGCACAATTGTGCCAATTTAGCATCAATTGAAAATCACTGATTTCCTGTTCCAAAGAGCACTTCGTGTTGATTACTACACAGTTTAGCAGTTCTTCAATTTTTCAGTTAACATACCTTTTATATTTTAATTCTAGTTGCACTGTTTGCATATATGGCAATGTCAATCAGTAACAATGGCAGACTAGCATTACATTATTTAGCATTAAATAACTCCCATGGAGTTAATAACATTTTCAGCTTGAGGAAAGTCAGACAGTCACTGGAAAAAAATCACAAATACAGTCAAAAAAATATTATGGCAAATAGATGCTGATGTGCTGCAAGCCTGACTTTATCTTATTGTTGCGACTACATCTGACAGTTTATAACAGACTTTTGAGCACAGAGGATTGAGACCAAGCCACGCCAGGGCTACACAAATTGGAGAGTCAAAAGAAATCTTAAGCCCTTTAAGACTCTGTCCCAGAAGAGCTGTTCTGTTTCCTGACTCAACCTCTACCTAACTCCTTCTCTATGGAAAGAGAACTTTAGGGAGATGGGGCTGATGCTGTTGAAACTGACTGGCAAAATGATTGGTTTTTGATTCTGGATTTTTGCTTCTACTCTCCTCCCCCCTTTTTTATTTTACATAACATAATAGAAAGCCTGGAACTGGTTTGTTTGGGGAGAGGGGTTAATGTCTCCTCTGCTCCCCCTCATCCCCCCCCCCCCCGTTCCTCCAAAAAAGGGTTATTAGTTGCTATTTATTTTATCAGGTACATCAAGCCTGGTCGTCTCTCCTTTAATTGAATCACTTTTGAGGTTCTAACAAGCTGTTTAGTGCGAGCTTTTATACCTTAACCAAACAGGCATGGGAATTGTATCTTCAGCCAAAACAGTACTTATATTACAGTAGCAGCTAAGAACCTAACCAAGGATTGTCCTACATGTTGTACAAAGAAGCAGCCAGTGTCTGTCCCAGATGGCTTACAGTCATGGTGTTTCATAGGCAACAGGAATTAAACTGGTGTTAACAAAAGTGTTAAACAGTCTGACTAAAATTCCTTTTCCCCCCTTCACTCCAATTGCTCAGCTTTCAGTCTCTTGTAATGGCATCATGCCACTATATCTATGCTGACTGGAGAGTCTGCAGGGTAGATAAGTCCCCAAATTTTTAATGTTAAAAAGAAAAAGAAAAAAGGAGCGGAAAACCATACTCTTTGGGGACAGATTCTCTTGGAGATTCTCTTTATACATCACACGTCTATCAGGCTTTGAGATAAGACCAATACATTTCACATCAGACACTAAAATACTGCCACAGGATATTTACTTTAGCCACTACCAATCAGCCAGATTTTAAGTGATGTAAAAGGTGAAGACTGTATCCCTTAATCTGACTTTCATTTTTAGCTTTCTTGGTCAAAAAGAGACACTATCATGGCTATATGCTAACAATGGCCAGAGTCAGAGAAACACATAAAAGCCATAATCCTTTCACCATAGGTAAGCTGGTTACGATGCACAGAGCAGTAGCTTTTATATATTACTAATATGTGCCCAATGCTAAATCAATGCAACTTTTCAAGACTTCATGAGAACTTAAACACAAAAGCTTATGATTTATCTGCCTGAACTTTACCAATAACGATGGCTTAATTTAAAAAATGAAACATATATAGCTATATCCATATTTTGTCTGAGAAAAGTGAGATTCTGATAATTCATTTCAAGTCTTTTTCTATCCCGGAGACAGTTATCTAAAACTATTTAATTAACTGCTTGTTGATTTCACAAATATATCTTAGTAAGATAAATAGCGATTGTAATTACAGGACCAAGCTGAATTCCATGAAATATTTGATTTATAAAAAGCTAACAAATGTTTGGGATTTTTTTGCCATAAATAGGACATCACAGGAACATAGGAAGCTCACTAACCTTTTGTAGGTTTACAATGCCTTTGATGCTCTTTGTTCTGACCTTTAAAAACACAAGGTGATACTTCTCTCTGCTTGTCATCTTCATAATCACCAGATCCATTTCCATAGTTCAGACGTTGGCCAATTATACTCACATTAGAGGTTGCTTTATCATGAAATGTTACCCCTGAACAACAGAATCCATAGCGAACTGTTCAGTATGTATCACTGAAATGGTGTGTCACCATTTCATAAATAAAACCCCCCTCAGATCACCACATTTTTTGACAGCTTTGCAGGGCTGAAGCCAGTTTTAATATGCCCTAGCTGTGTTACAGGAAAAGGAAAAGAAACAATCCCAGAAGTCTCTTCTCATACCCAAGCCCACAGTATGATTTCAAAATGGTCAATTAAAATCTAATACAGTAAAAAAATATTATATATATTATACACACACACACTTCTGCGCTAAGATTTAATAGGTCAACTAAGACCAGATAAAATTAGATATTACTTAAGTAGAGCTCGTTATGAAAATAATGGACACTTTGACTGAATTAGTTATATCTTTCTTTTTATGCACAACAAATTACCTGCACTGGTGTTCTGTTCTACATTAGTAATTCTATTCCTTGCTGAAGACAGTCTTGCTGGACGTGATTTGCATCCAAGCAGAGGAAAGATGTCTGAGCTGCTGCAATACAAAATCATTTCTATAAATATATTTCTGAATGGCACTAAGATCCCTGCCTAAGAACATTTTTCATCTCAAGTGAAAACAGTACACGTTGGGTACAAAACATTTTCAACACATCATCCCCTCCACTATGGAGTAGCTCCTTTTAAGAGCAAAAAGTGACACAAGGCAGGTATATGGGAGAAGTTTCCATTTCTCCTGCCCAAGCTGGTATTTGTTCTGTGAACACAGAATTTCAACCTCCAATGCTGGAAAGCCAGCTGTAGGCCCAACTGGAACCCTAGTACCATCTCTTGTGGGCATTTGTGTAGTTACTTGAGAACTCTGGGTGTCCTTGTACCCTCCTCTCTGGTCGGGAATGTGCTCACTTGGTGCACAGACACCTACTGTGTTACTGTTCTGCCATGGCCAGGCCTACTTTGGTTCAGCCTGTCAGCTATGCCAAGGGCTCCAGCAAGGCCCACATCAGCATCTGAACTAAACTCTCTTAAACATATAAAGAAACTTCAAGGTATTTAATGACTCCTGGGATGGCATTCTGTCACTCTTGCACAAATTCAAACTTCTTTAGATAGGTCATATCCTCCCTGGTGGATTAGACAGACTTGCATTAGCTGTGAGCACTGTCATACATTAAGGCTGCAATGTCGGGGACTAATGGAAAGGCTTGGTATTATAGAATACTGTTTCCAACACTCCTGGTCAGACCCAATGCTGCAACATGGCATGCCAGAGGTTTTTTCTGCTGGATTTTTGCATTACGTTCTTCAAGCCTGAGCTGCATGCAGCTTGGCCATGTGCCTAGGAAGAAGGCAAGGAGAGGCTGTACTTGCAACACTCAGCAAAATATTTCCCACTTCATTTTACAAAACTAAAAATAAGTACATACTGCAGCTAACTGCTCAACCTAGTGCAACATAAAAACAAATTCCATCAATACACTATCTCTTTGCAAAGGAGCTGAGAGAATGAAGGCATCACATAGAAAATAGTTCTCAGCAATTACTACTACTATGGAAATGCTGCATTAGTTGATAATTCAGGTTTAGCAACAATGAAAAAAGTTTATATTTGTTACATCCCCACTCAAAAACCTGTTTAAGAAAATGCATTCCTGATTAACTTTCTAGGTTGCAATAAGAAACATCTTCCTTCTCCTCCTGACATTCTCTGTTTTACTCATTTGTTTTGCCTGTGGTTCAGCTTCATTATAAAATATTTACTAGCAACTGCAGGGCTTTAACAACTACTTTGTGTTACTATAGCTAGAGCTTGGCACTGGGTCAAAGAAAAAGCAGGAATGAATTAAACCACAGCAGCACAGTACAATGTACGTTAAGTGGGAATAACTTTCAGATAAAATCTAGGCACTAAGCAAACCAATGTCATATTAAAAAAATGCAGATTTCCCACCATTCAATATTTAACTAACCCCAACAGCGATTATGTCAGAATTCTCAATGTGGGTTTAACATATAAACTACACTCACGTTATCTTTCCCTGAGGGGTTGTGGACACTGGCGAAGTCAGAGATTCCTGACTGTAAACTCCACTTTCACTGTAAGAGCTCACATTTGGAGAAGAAGTGCGGGAAGGGAAGTCCATAGTTAGATCAAGTTTAAGCGCAGAATCGGGGCTCTCAAGATCTGAAGTGCTGCCACTCAGTTTTGCCCTCTTCTTAGCCGCACTATTACGGAGAGACCTAAGTGAACTCTGCATCTAAACAGAAATGAAAACCATGTCAGAGTTTACATGCTGCATATATAATTCATTTAAACACAGGAACAAGTTGTCAAATACTAGCCTGCTTCTAAAAATGTAATTCTTATTTACTGTATGATGACAGTGCTGTGTCTATGCTCCCTTTGGGCAAGGTAATCTATATGGAATCAATGTATCAGTAAGTTATTTATTAGCTTAATGTCAGAGATCATTATTATTCTTAAAGTGAAACAGACATGCACAATTTAATAGGACAACCAATGCAAATCCAAATGCTGTATGAATATCATATCTAGTGATGTTTTGCAAAGCTTAAAATGAAAAGTTTCTCACACACAATCAATCCTTTCCTTTTAAAATAAATTTTCTTAAATAGGTTCACGTTAAACAGAAGAGTTAGCTGGCTCAATGGCGGTCTGTGGAAGGGAGCTCTATGTCAAGGGCTGCAGCAAGGATGTGCTGGGCTGCATCAGTGACAGAGCACTTCAATAAACTACAGGTGAACAGAGTTTGAACAAGAGATTTCTAGAAGTTAAACAGAAGTCACAGTAATCAAGCGCTTAGCTTTTTGGTATTTTCTATAAAACTATTAAAAAAATAAAGGATTAATTAAGTCCTACATTAAAGGTAGCATTGTGGTTTCACCTTGGACAAAATCAAAGAGTTGAGGCTGTATAAATGTGTAACTCATGCCACGATACAATAATGGAGAATGTCAACATGCTGCTCTGAGAACCTCAAAATAGGAAAGTAAAATGAGGATATGCCCAGGGCACAGAGAGTGTCCCTCAATACTGACTTTTACTGGAGATATACCTACCTATCTCATAGAGCTGGAAGGGACCCTGAAAGGTCATTGAGTACAGACCCCTGCCTTCACTAGCAGGACCAAGTACCAATTTTTCCCCAGATCTCTCAGTCCCCTCAAGGATTGAACTCACAACCCAGGGTTTAGCAAGCCAATGCTCAAACCACTGAGCTAGCTCTCCCCTCATAATTCCCCGCATTGCTTTAGTTAGTTTCTGCCAGACACGTAAAACATGGTTACTCACCTTTGTAACTGTTGTTCTTCAAGATGTGTTGCTCATATCAATTCCAGTAGGTGTACGCGCCGCGCGTGCACGTTCGTCGGAAGACTTTTACCCTAGCAACTCCAGCGGGCCGGCAGGTCGCCCCCTAGAGTGGTGCCGCCATGGCGGGTAATATATACCCCTGCCGGCCCGCCCTTCTTACCGCCTGTCGGTCGTTGGAACTTGATGGAGCTGCGACATAGCTGTCCTCCACGTCCTAGCTTCCTTTTGTTCATCTAGTTCTAGTTCTAACTAGTTTTAATTTATAGTTACGTAGTCATGTATCAGTCTGTCAGTTTATAGTTCTAGCGTTTACTAGTTTACGGCTCTTCGGGGCGCTGAGCCCTTGCTCCCGCGCCTGGCGCCGGGCTCCAAATGCCTGGTTTCTCTGGGATTCAACCGTGCGTCGGCTGTAAAAAGCCGATGTACCCACCAGCGATCCCACGGACGCCTGCTTGAAAGTGCCCCGGGGAATCGCACCTATCGAGAAAGCTGCCGCATTTGCAAGGCCTTTCAGATACGGGGTACCAAGAAGGAGCGACCAGCGCCTCAGATCCTCTCTGATGGAAAGCGGGACTTCAACCCCTGCTGTCCTCGCAACCGGATGTGGCCGCTTCGGCTCCGGCATCGGGATTCTCCCGGCGCCATGGACAAGCGCCACCACCGCCTTCTCGGCACCGAGCTCACGGAAGAGGCTAACAGCCGGAAGGAGAACCCTGTGCCTGACCCTGCGGCCGTGTTGGCTTGCACAGGGACTTCGTCGACTTCCGGGCCACGAATGGTCCGTCGAGGTCCGTCCCTCCCCAGCTTCCCCGCCAGATCTGGGGCTAAGAGCTGATAGGTCCCGTCCTCGCCCAAGACCTCATCTGCCAGGGACCCTCATCGCTTTAGCGACCCTGTCGCTGCCCCAACCCCGCACCGCTGGTGCGAGTTTCCTACAATCTGAAAGGGCAAGCGCTACACGATGCTGAGCCGCTCCTGGACTCTCCGGCTCAGCACCGTCACAGATCTCAGGCACCAATCTCGATCCCGAGGGCTGTCTCGCTTGCGGGCCGCGTTCGCCGGTCCGCCACTGCTCTCCATGACGGTCAACGCGTCGTACATCTGCCGCGGCGCACGGTCCGTTCTCGCTGCTCGGTCTCCCAACTCTCCTGGCACCGTTCTGGCTCCATGCCTACCATTATGGCACCGGGAAAAAGTGTCGACCGAGGATCGTTCCTCTGGCCATCGACGGTCTCAGATCCGGTCGAACTCCCGGCATCGAGCTGGTGAGGTTCCCGGTCCTCGATCGTGGGCACGTGTATGACTCTAGCAGCACCGATTCGGCGCACCTGAGGAGGTCTTCACTGTTCTGCAGACACGGGACCGTACCACTTCCAGCTCGGCTCTTCCCATGGCTCATCTCGCAACGGCTCTGTCTCTTGCGCGGTCGGAGCAGTGTGTACTAGAAGCTGAAAACCCGCCGTTCCTTCTTTCCTGGAGGTTCAGCAGGAAGGCAGCAGTTGGGCTTCTGACCCCCTGGGCGTCATCATCAAGCCCAGGGCCCTCAGCTAAATTCCCACATTTCGTTCTCAGAGCACAGGCTCCGGATGGCAACTCTTCACGTCCCCCTCTGCTCCATCCCTTACAGGAGTGCGTCATCTCATGGCCTCGGTGTGCTTGAGCTCCCAGCAAGAGTCTCAGAAGCGGTGTCCCAGTCAGTAGCTGCACCAGACCCGCTCCCCTGCCAGGGTCCTCCTCGTCGTCCGTCTTCCAGATGAGGCATGGCGGGACGATTCATCGCAACAGTCCCCCCCACCAACGTGGAACTAGGGCACACAGGATTCCTCCAGCGTGTGGTTGCAAAATTATGAACATCCCAGGCTGAGGAGGTTCCTCGAGATCGAGGACCCGGTCGTAAGCATACTTCTCGGCAGACGCGCCCACACTCGTGTCGCCACTGCCTTCATTAAGGACCATCCAAGCCAATGCACCACCATCTGGCAGTCACCGGCTTCCGTTCCCCCGCTGCTCGGCGGCTGGAGCGTAATACATGGTCCCTTCGAAGGGCTATGAGTACTTATATGTCCACCCGCCCCCGTGTTCCCTCGTCGTTCAATTCTGTGAATGAGTAGGGAACGCCATGGACAACAAGTCTGGCCCCAGTCTAAGGAGGCAAGGCATATGGACCTGCTTGGCCGCAAGGTCTATTCTGCAGGAGCCTGCAGCTGCGGGTCTCATCACCAGCAAGCTCTGCTCAGGCTGCTACTCCTACAACACCTGGGCGGCGGAGATAGTTTAAGGAGCTCCTCCTGCAGACGCTCATCAGGAGTTCGCCGCTCTCCTTGACGAGGGGAAAAAGTCGCACGCACTTCCCTACAGGCGGCTTTGGACGCTGCAGACTCGGCCGCCAGAACTCTGGCCTGCCGAGTCACTATGCGCCGCATTCGTGGTTCATCTCTCGCCTTCCTCCGGACTCCAATATACAATCCAGGACTTCCATTTGAGGCAGGGCCTGTTTTGCGATAAGACTGACCCTCGTCTGCAAAGCCTCAAAGACAATAGGGTCATTATGCGTGCCCTAGGATGCATACGCCGGTAACCAGCGTAGACCATTCAGCCTCAAGCAGCAGCACGGCCTTACCCCCAACCAGCAAAGGCAGGACTTTGCCAGGCGACGAAATAGAAACGGCAGGCACAGACAATCGAGTAACCAGGGGGGCCAAAGCCAAGTCCCTCAGCCTTCCTCCGGGCCGAAGCCCTCGTTTTGAAGGTGTGCCGAGGGCGCTGTACCATCTCTTCCTCGGATCCATCTCCTCCCTTCTCCAACCGTCTTTCGTTCTTACTCCCGGCGTGGTGCCAGCTTACTTCGGACCGCTGGGTCCTCCGCAACCTGCGGCTTGATACCACCTACAGTTTGCTTTGTACCTGCCCTCCCTCCCTTCCCTCGTCCCTCTTCAGGACCCCTCTCACGAGCAGATCCTCCTCCAGGAGGTGCGAATGCTCCTCGACACAGAGCCATAGAGGAGTTCCAGGATGAACGAGAAGGCAGGCGGGTTTACTCCCGTTCCTTTGCCTTGGATCAGAAATGAGTTTCAGACCCCAACTTTCCCTGGGGATGTGGGATTCCGGTATGGTCGAGCAGCGTTAACACAAGTCACCCGGTGTCAGCGTGAAGGTCCGCATGACGGGGGGACCTGGCGAGACCGTATATATTCACATTCGGGATCTCTGAGGGGAACTAAGCATAACCCAACACACTCACGCGTATCATCATGAACATCACCATCTCCCCCGCCGGTGCCCACCCAGCCCCTAGCGACCAGCAGAGAACGCAAGTGTATCCTGTGTCCATAGATGAGCGCTATGCGAGAACAGTTCATCCACGCCTTGCCGCCGCCGCGCTTCCTCTACGCAAGGGAGGCGCGAGCAGGCCTGTGTTTGTCTTGTCTCTCGCCGCGCGCCGTAGGCGTGCTCCCGGCTTCCTGCCGCGCTGAGACTGTCTTCAAGATGGCGGCCGCGCGCGTCGGGCTCTGCGCAGGTCGGATCCCGCGCAGCCGGGTACCGAGACATGCTCCCGCACCTCCCCGACAGCTGCTTCGCGCGGGCTGCAGACAGAGCGAGCCTGCTGCTGCCATGCGCTCGTGCAATGCATGAGAGAGCTGCCGCAGCTGCTCCTGCTCGCCGCGCGGCTGCCGCCATGGAGGAGCCACCACCACCACCGGCCGGCCGCCGGGGCTGAGCCCCGGGGAGGTCAAGTGGACGGGTGCTGCAAATAACGAGCCACACATAAACAGGGGCCCCGGCCGCCCGCTGCCACATAGTGACTCATGCCTTCCTATTGGCGGCATCGGTTCTCCCTGCTCAGGCGCCCTCTCGACCCAACTGCTGCCGCTGCGCGAGCTTCGCTGATCAGTCCCAGGCGGGCAGGCCGCCTATCCCGCGAGGACGCCCGTGGGGCGTGGATTGGGAGGCTCCCTCCCCGCCCCGCCGTCTGGAGCGCTTCGCAGGAGCGGCCCCTCAGCCCCCGCTCACCGCAGCGCCCCACGTGCACACCGCACGCCCGCGGCTGCACGGGATCTTCTCCCCTTCGGTGGAAAAGCGCAGCTGCTGCTTCTTCACCCTTCTGCTAAACGGCCCTCCGGAGTGAGAAACTCTTAGACAAACAAATGCTCGCGGCGGCGTGGGAAATCACACTTTGTGGGTAAGATCTGTGAAGCGTTAAACAGCGCCGGAGCAGCAGGAGAGCGGTGAATGATTTTGCATTCATTTAAAGAATACAGGCGTCCCCGTTCCATGTCCCCCCTCGCAGAGCTTTACGATAACTGCAATATTTCATGAGGGGCACTCCCTGAGATCAGAAAAGGAGGGAAAACCCATTCAAATCACTTCATTGTTCAAGAAGGGGGCACAGGGTGTACCCTGTCCGTAGCCGACCGAAATAAAACATGCAAGAAAGATTTGGGCGGTTTTGTAGCAGTTTTGATAAGAATAGCTAGTTAGGATCTCTCGGCTTTAGAGAAAACAGCAAAGTGTCTCAGAGCAAGCACTCTTTCGTTAAAATATTGGTTTGGCAATGTTGTTAATAGATAACTGCAAATAGAAAAAAACATTTAAAAATATCTAACAGACTTCAAGCTTTTTTACTAACCTCGCTCCTGAACAATGCTGAACTCAAACGCTTCTGCAAGTTCCACTCAGCCCCACTTGAGAGGAATGAGGATGCACCATCACGTAAATGGGTCAATGATTCCAACTGGCTGCCAGAACAGTTGCATAAACTTCAGTTATTAATTCCCAGCATTATTTCTCTCTTAAATAACATCCGCTCGTTGATTAACATTACTTTTCACACAGGAGGCCATGCAGGAAACATCTTTAAAAACACTTCAAGTGTGTAGAATTGTACCATAAGGGGAAGAGTGAGGCACACTCCATCAGGTGCACTGTAAACGAAGAACTAGCGTTTCAGTCACCTTCATCGAGAATCCTTCTGGCCTTCTGCTAGCGACTCTTTATAACCGCGCTGTGTTGAGAGCGACAGGTTAGTTACCTTCAGATATAGTTTGGACTAAGGCTTATGGATGGATGCAACTAGTTGGATTTGCTTTAATATCTTAAAGTAAAACAACAAGTTTGTCATAAAAGCCTGCTATTGTTATATACTGTTAATAACTTTGTGTCTAATAACTATTACAATTGACATTAACAAGGAATATTAGTTATCCCAAGTTATCTTTTTCAGAGGATCATTTTAATAGTCACGCAGTTTAGAGTAAGCAAAAAAAAGACTTAAAAACAACACCAGTCATACATCAGAACCAACAAACCTAAGAGCAGTCCAAATTTAGTGTTTTCAATGTACAGTAAGATTTACATTTCTCACAGGAACACGAAGCCAACCATGCATTTCCTGCTTAGGGTCACTTCTGACTCTGTGGATCTGCTTATTAAAATCCAAAAGTTATGTCAGTTGGATGTGGTGTGTAGATAGTGTGGTTTGGCAACTATTTTCAACAAATAACGGGTAGGAGTGTCTCAAAACAATTGGGCTATTCTAGATTGTATAGGCAATTGCATTTCTCCCCTGTAATTCACCTCATAATGACTGTAATATTGACTTACCTTTCAGTAAAAGCAATTTCCATGGTTCGTAGGGAATTTGTTGCTTGTTGTTATTCAAAAGTGAAAGCAGGACGTAAACTTTTGCTAGCAGAATTACAGGGATTTAACCATTGCTGGGACTTTAGACCCTCATCCTCCGCAATCAGAATGTACACTGACAGAACCCTGTTGAAGTTCGGTGAGACTCGCACCAGACTCAAGAGTCTCCCATTAGTGGATCCTGATTGAGCCTTTGGTTGGAAAACAAGATAACTTTAAATCAATTGCTCCTTTCACTTATTGCCAAACTTTTATTTAAAAATGTACAGGCGTTTCTCTAGAAATGATTTAAGGTCACTTGTGATGACATACGACACAACATTGAGAAACTGCCTATCCAGTTCTACAGCAGTTTGAAGATGCCTCTTACTGTTATTACCTGCCTTGCAGGTTTGTGTTGAGGCACATTTCACTGTTGTTGACTTGTACTTATACTCTCTTTTGGAATAAATAATGAAGTCAGGACTCTAGGCATTTTTTCAATAAACAAAACAGCCTGCATTAATAAAATAAAAGTTGACCCTTTTGTCATTGTGAAAACATTGTTTGGTCTAAGCAAAATTACCAAAATACAATAAGGTATTCCATAGCCTTGTTCAGCGCGATAATTAGCATTTTTATTCGGATAAGATCAAGCACACACGTGCAAAGCACATATTGTTGAATTACATAAGCACAGTGTTACTGACCCAAAGATACTCACTTCAAAATTGATTAGAACCTTTTCCAAAAACACCACTCTTCTCCCAGCTCTTCTGCTGTCCTTAAAAATACCCACTTCTCCTCTCCCCTTCAGAAAAAGACGTTTTCTGGGCAAGAAAGGAAAACTGATGGCTGGCAGCACTGGAGTACTCAGAATATACCAAGTGAAATCCATGCTGCTAGTGAGTTGGGCAGGAGTTCAATGTGGTGGCATTTTTTTTTTTTTTTAAGAAGACAAGAACCGAAATATGATTGCATTAAAATTCTTTAACAAGTAAAAGAATGTGCATCATTATATGATGAGAATACTGTTCAAAAGCATTCAAGTTGCTTAGCACTTTTTGAAATCGTTTAGAAGCTGTGGCTGCAGGTGTTAAACTGTTAGGCCCAATTATCACGTGTGTCCAAAAACTGCCCTGCACAAAATCCAAGACCAGAGGAAACAAGGTGTCCTTAATTCACCCTATCCTTCTTGATTTGCATGCCAGTTTGGTCCTTGGCAAAGGGGAGACAGGACTTAGAGATTCCCCAACTTGCACTTTGTTGTTCTGTAAGCCCTCTCTTTCTCCCTGTCACTGTCCCTGGTGCATTAGGATTTGGATTTGAGGGGGAAAAGCAAAGGAAAGGGCTGCGCAACTGAGGCCATCCGAGAACAGTTGTGCAGCTTATGTACCAGGTGGAGACTGAGAAACGTTCCCATGTGACTGATCTCGAAATTTTATTGGCCATAGGGCAATCGATGAATTGAATTCTTAGTCTCTTGGAGAATCACGTGTTTGGGAAGCTCCAGTGTTGTTCATGAATTGAATTCATCATTTCCAGGCTGATAAACAACATTTTGTAGGCTGATAGTACAGTTCACTCGTGAAAAGAATAAATAAACTAATTTCTATCCCTCAATTATATTTTCAAGTGGAAATTAATCTGAAAGACATCACTCTATTTTTTAAATGTATTAAAGAGACAAAAACTACATCTCTTTGTATCCATAGCTCTTGTTTACAGGGTGTGAGACTGGGATCATATGATTGCTCCTCACCCTCACACACATACACAGAGTGCTATGTGGAGATGTCTTGGCATATCATACAGCAACAAGGATTAGTTTGCGAGAGCGTGGCGCTTCAGTTGTTTTCATGGTTGTTAATTATCGCTTTTCTGTGTCAAGGTTGGCTTTATGTTAATGTAAGCTGGTGATGTTGGCCCTGTGGAATGCAAGCTAATGCTGCTTGCGAAAAGACAGATCCACTGACTATATAGAAGGCAATAACGATTGGGGGTAACCTGGTAAGTTTTTAATGCTGATAGTAGTAACCAGGAAAGCGCCACAGAAGGTGCGGATACGGTTGCGCAAGACCCTGCCGCCACGTCCCTGTCATCTCAAGCCCCAGCCCATCAGCCTGCAGCTCCGCCACAAACACCGCAGGACCCGCCTAGAGAAAGGCCGTGACGCTGCGCCTGGGAGAGATTGCCGTCACACGCACGTCCCCGTCACCTGGCAGCCCTCTCGCCCAGCAAATCGTCGTACAGAGAGGAATCAGAAAAAGATCATCCTCGTTGATATGACAATCCTGTTCGAGGCAATAGGACCCCAGCCTTCCGCAAAGCCTGAGCCCGCAAACTCGACAAACGTACATCTCGCCCTGGCTGCACACCTCCTAGCGGACAACAGCGCTATGAAAGGTCATACACTGACGCTCTGATAGGTCGGGGCCCTGGTGCCTGGACACCCTTAACGAGTGTGTACTGAGGCACCGTGCAGGTAGGTGTTGCTACGTGCTGTCTCATGTGAGTCTAATGCGTCTCGGACAACTATCCAGTGTCATGGGACATTTACAACAGAGCAACACCGGCCACCCGCAATCGACCGAGAGTGAACCGCGTGACTTTGGCATCGCCAGCAAATGAGGAAGCGAGCTGAAGACTTATCTGCTGGAGCCTTCCGTGAACCCTGAACCCACCAAGACAAACTGAACTCCACCATGAAGGGTCATTCCTATCGCTCATTACTTCGTCCACTATATATGCCTATGATTACCTGTAGTTCCTGTATGAGTGATGTTACCCTCACTGCTTACTGACCGACCTTGATTCATCCAACCTAAAGCCCGCTCCATTTGGGATTACTGCAGACTGTATGTGTATGCGCTATCCGAATGTCAAAATACTAACATCCGCCCATATTCTGTAGGTACCCCCGATGACTATAACTGAATTTCAACACTCTTTATCATTAGTTTTGACATTTTCTAATAAATTTTTTAAATATGTTCTTATTAATATAATTAATCTTCACCACATTGCCCCTTGCAATATATATATATTTTAAAAGTTCCGTACAAACATATCCTGGAATATTGTTCATACTATTTAATAATCATACTTGCTTCTTTTAAAACTGCATTTTTATTTATAAAACTCCCTTTGATATAATTGGCTTCCAGGCAGCACACAGTATTATATCAGCAAGATACAGCTATCTTAGCTTCTTTCTTTCTCCAGTCTGTGACTTAGCTTGTTTACACACACCAACATTACATTGCTAACATAGACTTTAGAGCAACAGGTTTCAGCAATTTGTCCTAAAAACATGTTAATTGCTTTAAATTATTTGTTGCTGCCTGGCTTTGATGCATAAGTTTTTGAAACTAAAATACTTTTTCAGCGAAAAGATTGAGGAACACCCAATCATGTAGTTATATATAAAGAAAACTTTAGCATCTGTATTATATTCCTCTACAGGGGATTCGAAAGCTTTACCTGAAACATCTTTTTATCTAGAGGCCATGTGGAAGATCTGGGGAACGTGGTCAGTGAAGTTCCACGTGCAGTGCCTGAGAAAAAGCCAGACACTCTCCAGGTTCCACGCGGCTGGGAAAGGCAAGAGCTACTGATTCTTACCAGGGTGCTTCCTGTACTCCCTAATTTGAGGCCTGATCTTTTCCAAGCTTATTTAGTAGGGACTAATGTGAATCTACTTTTACAGTAACCTACATTGCCTTACTGACTGCTGGAAGAGAGAAGCTGTGTATCTTTTTAATTCGATAGTATTTGACTTGGTGCCAGGAGTAGGTGGATCTCCATTACCCTCTGCTCTGACTGTTCAGGGGAATTAGACCAGTCTCTGCTACTTTACCTCTTTTCTAACTGGCCGTTTTTTGAAGGCGTGTGGGATGGGGACTCTTCTCGTGGAGAATTATTCAGCACTTGACTTCTGGTTATCTCATAAAGCTTTCCCTGCACAACAAAATGAAAGGACCTAATCTGTGTCTGTTTTACTGTACCCCTGGGTCTAGTAGGCACTCTGAAACTGAACCCAGTGCTTTGTTCAATTTTCATTTTTGTGCTCTTTGGGTTGAACTTTTTACAATCTTCCTCTACAAGAGCCATTTACATGTACGGTGCAATATAGTGTACAGACAACTTCACGCTCAGACTGGCATTGGTGTTAACAGCAAGTGTAGACAGTGGCACTGGCTATCAGCAAGTAGAGTGTCCTCATCCTAACCTTGGACCATGCACCCAACATGGCTCTCTATAAGCTCAAGCGGGCGTCTCCCACATCTACCACGTGCTAAACAATAGGCAACTGTAGGTCAACTCCCTCCACACTGGCTGAGCCTTTCCCTGTTGCCGTCCCTCTCCTCTTCACTGGAGCTTTCGATTGATGTGTGTAAGCAACCCCAGTGACTAGTGTGGATGCAGCTGCCCTTTAGTGCAGTGTGTAGCTACATGCAGCATTAGCTAGGGTCAGTAAAGAGGTCTAAACTGCAAAGCATTACTTTCCAAAGGTAATTCGCTAAAATGATACCATTTATGACAGTGTATCTCCTTGGCACAGACACTCCTTTGCCTGCTCACAGACCAAGTCGGAGAGAATGTCAAGGATAACAAAAACGGGCCATAAGAATTCAGATTCTGGACAGCTAACAATCTATACCAGGGGCCTCAAACTCAAAAGACCATGAGGGCCCACATGGCATGAGTACGGTTGTGGCCTGAGGGCTGCATCACTGTTGTTCTCCCCCACTCCTCGGCCCATCTCCACTCCACTCCTTCCATGAAAGCCCCCTGCCCCATTCCCACCCTCTTCCCACCTTCCCATGCTCCCACTAACACACTCTTCCTAGAATCCTACCCCCACGCCTCTTCTGCCCATTCATCCAGGGAGCAGCCGGGGGTGCAGGAGGGGTGCAGGGGCAGCAGGGGGTCCCAGGGCTGCAGGGTAACAGCAGGAGTCAGGTGAGAGCGGGGGCTCAGGGCAGTGGTTGGGGTGCAAGGAGGGTTGTTGCAAGAGGAGGGTGCAGGGTATGGCAAGGGGCTCAGGGCAGGCGAGGAACAGACCAAGGGCGGGAGCCCGCGCGCACCCAGGGAGCCCCTGCTGCTGAAAGAGCTCCGAAAAGTGGCTGGAACAATGGGGAAGCAGGGGCATAGGAATGTTGCTGTTTGCTTCAGGCACCGGCCCCACATTTCCTCATTGAGCGGAAACTGGGAACTGCGGCCAATCGGGAGTGCTGGAAGGTTGCCTGAAGCAAACACAACACACACACCCCATGCCCCTCCTCTCAGATTCATCTGCAACACACATACACTATATATATATATATATATGGCAGGGTAGGTCAGGGCAGGGATCCTGCCTGCCCCGCTGCGATCATCGGGCCGGAGCTGCTTCTAAGGTAAATTGCTCGGGGGAGGGCGGGGGGCCCGTGAGGAGCGTCGCAGCGCCAAGAAACATAACCTCACGGGCTATGCGTGTTTGAGACTCTCTGATCTATATACATGCAAAGGACAACTCACCTAGTATGGGCAGAAGTAGATAACATCAATTTTCTTTCTGTTGATCTTTCTGAGCAAAACAAACATTACAACACAACGATGTATCCAATATATTGCATGAATCCCAGTAGATCTGGCTAGATGGATGATCCAAGTCCTCTGCAACTCCCGTTGTTCCCACACCCAAATGTTCATAAACTTCTAAACGGACAGCAGCACCCACCCCAACACACACAGAATTGAGGAACTGTGAACCATTATCATTGGTATACTATTTCAGCCGTGACAGCTGGCCCCCAATGCCCATTCTAAACATCAATGCAGATCTCCTTGGTTTTCTCATTCCCTGCGCTAGATTAAGAGAAGAGGTGGAACCGTCACGTAGTGGTGGAAATCACACCACCTATACCACACCCAACAAATGAATTCTTACTAAGTCAGTGCTGGGCTGTATTATCGCCATAAACACACCTTCCTTTAAGTTTCCATTAATCTCCAAATTCCCTGCCCCCAAACACACTACAACTGCATCAATGTTAGAATGTAATACAGCTTGCAAGCGTACAGAAAAGGAACGATCATTGTACTTAGCTGAAAAAGAGGTCAAACACATTGTGAGAATGCTTGCTTCCCAAACACCTGATCGCCCTGTCTGCTCCCACCACACACCCAATTCCAGAGTCCAGTACATTCATTCAGACGAAATCTGGATACGGTAAAGGAGCCTCGACTCTGAATGAAGCTCTGGGGAATCTGAACCCAGGCCTTTTCCTGGTTTTGAAAGAGAGACACCACGTGCATACAGATAGAAAAGCCAGTTACTGCCCCAGTATCATAACGTCCCCCATCTTCCGCATTAGCCAAGGCCACATTCAAGCTCATTCATATTGTGTTCTAGTCTAAGTTTATAAGCATAATACTGGATTCCGGCCACATGGAACTGAAACCGCTTTAGTCGGCACTGATGATGAGCTCCTGCTGTCAAGGGGTAAGGAACAGGACATCCATTCTCATACTTCTGAACCCACAACATTAGTGAGTGGAAACCACAACTTTGCTACTAAAGCCTCTCACTTGTCGGAGTCCTCACGAAGAGATCAATTCTGTTCCCAGTTCTGTTCACATCTACATGCAGCCACATCAGGTGAACGGCTCATGTAGACATGGGTTCCAGTGCTAGTAAGTATGCCAGGGAAAGCATTCTAGCTGCATTACTAACCACTACTGACCGACGAGGCCCGAAGTGCTTTGATGAATCAGCTCCATTGATGACTAAACTGACCAAGACAGGTGGGCAGAGATAGCATTTGAGGGTTGCAGCCCTGGTGGCAGGCTCCTTCGGCTTAAAAGTGCACACCCGCGAATTGGGTCAAAATTCTTCTGTAGGTGTAGGAGTGTCTCTGGCGTTCCTCACTGATGCTAACTCTCCCCCCATTTCCATAGAGAATATCTTCTGCATCCTCATTACCTCATGGAGACTCATCATCCAGTGAATGTGACTCACTCAGTTATTCATGCCTTCATCACCTCTCTACTGGACTACCGCAATGGCATAACCTAGGCATCGAGTTCAGTGCTAGGAAACGCCAAATAATACAACTGCTTGCAGGTATCTCCTCGTAATGCTGGCTGCTGATAACACTGTCTTCGCGCTCCCACACTGTCTTTCTATAAGAATATTTAGATCATGTCAAGGTGCCAGTCCTTTATTCCCCCTAAAATACCCTAAGCAGGCCATTAAGTAAGTATCTAAACGAGAGACTAAAAACTCTGGGGTAAGATTGTGATCAAGCAAAGTCACTTCCTCTGGCACAACCGGAACTTGTCCTACTGTAAGCTTCTGGGCAAGAGAGAGAAGCTTTCTTGGTTCTAGCCAAAACTGTGGAGTGAAACTCTCAGGAACCAAGGACCATCACACCTGACCACCTTCCACTCAAGAGCAGCAGGCAAATTTCTTTGACCTTCGCTTTCTGTAACATAAACGACGATAGCAACATATGTGTTTAGGGTTTTTTTTAATATGCGACAATGAACAATGATGCATCACTCTCTCTCACCCCCCCCCCCAGAGATGAGAAGCAACACATGCACAGACTATGTTATCATGTTGCTTAATGTCAGCTCTGGAACGTCTGGGAGCTATGGTGATGTACAGTGTATAAAAACCCCTAGTGTATAGAATAGAATTATATAGGCAGAGTACATGGCAGTCTTTGGGCGAGGACATGGATTAAAGAGAGATGTGGATCCTTTAACAATTGTTGTTATAGATGCTTTCTGATTCTTCACAAGATAACA
This sequence comes from Chelonoidis abingdonii, assembly GCF_003597395.2. Taxonomy (NCBI): domain Eukaryota; kingdom Metazoa; phylum Chordata; order Testudines; family Testudinidae; genus Chelonoidis; species Chelonoidis abingdonii. The sequence continues at coordinate 142,024,111 of NC_133772.1, read as the reverse complement.
TTAGTGCCAGCATTGTAAGATCATCATAAAATTTGCAAATTAGACATAAACTTCTTGTACCACTCTGCACCAGTATGAATAAAGCTGATATTTGGCTGCATGTCAGTTAACAAACCAAAGAATAACTAGTGGTCATGTGAAATGAGCAAGTAGATATTTGTAGTTGGGCTAGAATCATAAGCAAGGCTTGACAACTTCACCAATACTTAGCTCGCCAAAGGATGCAACACAGTGGTCAATTGATGCCGCTCCAGACTTCAATGAACTTCATCCTTGGCATACGGACGGGGAGCTAGAGTGGTGGAGTTGAAGGAACTGAGTGGAGCACAGCTACAGCTTGCTCGCAGCTGCACAGTGCCAGCTGGTGATCCATTGTGTTCTCAACAGCTGATAAGCTCATAGTTGTTGGTAGGAGGATTTGTAGCTGTGCAAACCAACCAGCCGAAATCTACCAAATTTCAGGGCTTCTTTATATATCAAAAAGAAATTCCTCCTACCTCCTCACAAATGGTACGGCTCTGTCTCTTTCCTTTTGCAGGTTACCATTTGAACAGTAACAATTTATTCAAATGGACCTTTTTGCTGAAGAATCAAACTCATAATTCTCTAATGTACTCCTTTACATAATATTCATGCACAATATGGCAAAGCTCAAGCTGGAATGAAAAAATATAATCTAAGTGCACGTCTACACTGGCAAAGTTCCAGCGCTGCCTCAGAGAGGCCAAGGAAAACCCTATTGTGTGTACGCTTGCTGACTCGCATAGACCAGTCAGAAGGGACCAATATGATCATCTAGTCTGACCTCTGCCACAAGGCAGGCCACAAAACCCTACCCATCACACTTTAAACAAACCCGAACCATGACTGAGTTATTTGAAATCCTCAAATTGAGATTTGAGAGACTCAAGCTGCAGGGAATCCCACCAGCAAGCGACCCCATGCCCACGTCGCAGAGGAAGGCGAAAAACCTCCAGGGCCTCTGCCAATCGCGCCCTGTAGGAAAATTCCTTCCCGACCCCCAAATATGGCAATCAGCTAACCTGAAGCATGTGGGCATTATGACTCAACCAGCCAGCACCAACGAAAGAATTCTCTGCAGTAACTCAAGTTTCCCATCCCATCCACATCCTCATCCCCAGACAATTTGAGGGCAGCTACTTATCTGCCGATAATCCAAAATCTAATTGCCCAACTAAACTATCCCATCCATACACATCCTCCATATTAGCTTATCAGCTTCTAGTCTTACGCAGATCGTTCTTTTGCCCCCACTACTATCCCCGGAAGGACGTTCAGAACTCCATCCCCTAATGGTTAGAAAACCTCATCTATTTCAAAGCTAAACTTCTAATTCCAAGTTTGTACCCATTCGTCCTCTGTGCCTACATAAGTGACTACTTAATAATTCCTCTCCCTCCCTACGTTAATCCCCCCTGATATATTTATATACGGAGCAAGATATCCCCACCGGAGGCCTTCTTTTGGCCAGCTAAACAAGCAGCTCCTTTGAGTCTCCTTCATAAGGCAGATTATTCATTCCGATCATCCTAGTACCCGTCTCTGATCTGTTCCAGTTTGAAATCATTTCCTTCTTAAACATGGGCACCAGAATGCACACAAATATTCCAGGTGGTCTCAACCAGCGCCTATATATAACGGCACTAAACCTCCTCTCCTTGGCTGGAAAATACCCTCGCCTGAAGCAGTCTAAAACCGCATTTTGTTTTTTAACGCCATATCAACATTGCGGCTCATAGTCTCCTGCTATTCAACCTAATACCCCCAAGGTCCTCTCCTCCTCCATCGTTTCCAACTGACGCGTCCCCAACGTATCTCTAAAATTCTATTATTAATCCCTAAGTGAAATGACCTTTGCCCTTTTCACTATTATATTTTTCATCCTATTCCCTATTACTCCAGTGTAAACAAGGTGGTCCAGAGGGGTTCCTGAATAGTATCCCGGTCCTTCATCCATGTTAGCAATACCCCTCAGCTTTTGTGTATCCGCCAAACTTATTAACACATTCCCGGCGCCTTTGTGCCAGGTCATAATAAATAAGGTTAAATAAGATCGGTCCCAAAACTGTATCCTCTGAGGGACTCCCGCTAGTACCCTCCTGTCCAGCTGACAGCTTCAACCCTTCAGTACGACTCGCTGGAGTCTCCCCTTTAACGCAGTTCTTATCCACCTCAACTTCCACATTCATCCCCATCTTTTCCAATTTAACTAACAGTTCCCAGCGGAACCGTGTCAAAAACGCCTTACTGAAATCGAGGTAAATTTAGATTACCGCATTTCCCTCCTTTGTCTAATAACCGACCCTCTCAAAGAAGGAGATCCAGGTTGGTTTGGCACAAAATCTACCTTTAGTAAATCCATGTTCAATTCGTCCCAATTACCATTGACCCTCAATGTCACTTAATCATACTTTCTCCTAAAATTTTTTCCAAGATCCTACACATGACAGTACGTCAAGCTTAAACACCTATAATTACTCGGATCACTTTTATTCCCTTTCTAAAAATAGGCACTACGTTAGTATGTCTCCAGTCGCTACGGCTACACCCGATTTACCGATTGCTTAAAAATTCTCCGCTAACGGGCTCGCAATTTCACGCGCCAGTTCCTTTAATATTCCTCAGGTGAGATTGTCCGGATCCTCCGACTTTGTCCCATTAAGCTGTTCAAAGTTTGGCCTCTACCTCAATGCGCGTAAACTCACACCGCTCCAATCCACAATTTCGTTTGTCATATCCCCTCCCATCGCCTAAAACTCCCTCACTAAGTCTGTCTTAAAGACCGAGTAAAGTACTATTAGAATTTGGGCATGCCTAGGTTATCCTACCTCTCCGTCCATCTCAAGTGTATAGCGGCCCCACTCTCCCTTCTTGTTTTCTTCTTATTTTATGTGGCTGTAGAAACCTTTTACCTATGTTTTGATTCCCTTCGCAAGGTCCAGTTCTACACCGGCTTTTTAGCCTTCTCACTTATCCGCTCCCACGTTTGATCTCCCCTAAGGTAGCTTCCCTTGCTAATCCGCCTCTTCTATTCCACTCCCCTGTCAGAGCTTTCGCTTTTTCCTATCCTCTCTGAGTTGCTTGCCTCAATCCAGCTTTGGCCTACAACTCCTAGCCATGTTTTTTTCCCCTTTCTTGGATTGCAGGGCTATCCGACAGTTTCCGCCGCTGCGACTTAAAGTAATTCCAGGCCCCTCCGCAATTCAAATCACAAGTTCCTGTCCGCCAATCCACTCCCTAACTAATTTCCTTAACTCTCTTAAAATTAGCCTCTCGAGAAGTCGAAAACTAATGCCCAGATTCTACGTTTGTGTTATCCTTCGCATCTAATTGAATCTGAATCAGCTCATGATCACTCGAACCAACGGTGCCCCTACCACCATTCCTCTACGAGGTCTCACTTCACCAAAACCAAATCTAAAATGTAAAAGCATCCCTCTCGTAGGTACTCAACTCTTGATGAAGAAATCCATCCTGCTATCACATCCCAGAAAAATCTGGACCCCTATTATTCTTGCACAGCACCTCGTCTCGCAGTCTCTATCCGGGAAGTTGAATCTCATAAATACACACATTTCCCTTAGTGTTTACTTCATAAAGACATTAAAGGAGGTTCGTCTGTCCATATCCAAATCAATCCTGGCCGTCTGTAGCACACCCCCAAGCACTATCTAGGGGAAGCTCTAGTACTTTTTACCCAGCGTGAATTTTTACCAGAACAGACGCTCCCGTCTTACTCAATTCCATCATTCTAATTTCATTACAGTTCACCCCATCAATTGATGACACTGCTGCGCAAAAATGTGTTCACACGTGGGTACATTTGATGCAGTGCACTCTTGCAACTATCGCCGCAAGCACTGCTCTTTCCTCTTTTATCCACTAAGAACTTGTGGGAAGGCGGAAAGAGTTGCGGGCATCCTGGCGCCTGTCCCAATGCCCATGATGCCTTGCTTTCATCCTACAATCCTGTGCTTTCCGTATGCATGGCGCCATTCTTTC
>NC_133772.1:141963711-142020063 GCF_003597395.2 Chelonoidis abingdonii | reverse complement strand
AACTGAGGAGTGGGCGGGCTGGCAGGGGTATATATTACCCGCCATGGCGGCGCCACTCTAGGGGGCGACCTGCCGGCCCACTGGAGTTGCTAGGGTAAAAGTCTTCTGACGAACGTGCACGCGCGGCGCGTACACCTACTGGAATGGATATGAGCAAATCACTCGAAGAAGAACATTATCTTAATGTAGTTTTTTTGTATTCATTTCTTCTACACCTGAGGTTTTAAAGGGGGTTGGCTTTAGTGTCTGCATGGGCAGGGGTGGTGGTTTTTTGTTTATAAAATACATATTCTAGCATCTTTTTGAAGTATGTAAAATCACATTTAAATCCAACCTCTTCCTGGTCTGACTCCTTATCATGGACATTTAATTCTGAAAGATCAACTGTAAGTTTCTTGTCTTTTTCACTCTTCCAAATATTATCAGACACTTCATTTTTCTGTCCCGCTGTGTTTAATACAGATTTATCAGGCAACGGGCTTGCCCCCCTCGGTATTGGGGGGACAGGTTTGGTCCCATTCAATCCTCTCCGTGAAGCTGGCGATCTCACCAAGGCTGGTTTAAGCTGAATTGGAGAATGCTTCTCCTGTGAATTTTCCCCTGGGTAAGATACAAACATAAATCACCATTTCAGAAGAACAGTGGAAACACATCAGTCATTAGTATAAACACATTCAATTTTCATGAAACAAAGCAAAAATATTTTTTTAAAAAAGGTGATTTATTCTTACTAAATACACATTTGTGAAATGAAGTTTAGTTATTATTTCAATATTTTAAGGACAATTTTCATTGAAACAGCACAGCATTTTCACTAGGAAATTTTACATGTAATTTTGTTGCACACAGAATATGCAAATAGCTCATGATACAGATGATGTGCAGAAACCTAAATGACACCAATAAGAGGATAAATTTGTTTAGACCTTTCCTTTGAGATTTCCTAATTTTATTTACGGAGACACAGTAAACCCTACTAAATCACACTTATTTGTTCCCATGCATTATAACCTTCACATAAAATTGGCCATATCCAACTGCCTCTCCGGAAAAAAAAAAAAAGTCTCGTATTACTAAAATGTCATTTTTTTTACAAAATATGCTGAAGTATATTAGCATACCATGAAGTATCAAATAATTAATACTAAATTACTGTTGATAAAATTGAAGTACATTTTGTGATGCATAATCCTCACTTCTTTATTCTAGGTTTTCAATTACTTGAAAGTTTGCAAAATTCAGTAACTCACAATGGGTTTTGAGAGTGAATTCCTTAATTAAAACTATACATATGGAAAAAAATAATAATGTCCTGTGTGTATACCATACAAATTTCATGGAGGAGACCAGTTTCTCTCAATTAGGGGGTCCTGATCCAAAAGGGAGTTGCGGGGGGGGGGGGTCACAAAGTTATTTTAGGAGGATCAGAGTATTGTCACCCCTTACTTCTGAGCTGTCTTCAGAACTGTGTGGCCAGAGAGTGAGGCTGTTGGCCAGCTGCCCAGTTCTGCAGGCAGCAGTGCAGAAGTAAGGGCAGCAGTACCGCAATACCTCCTGCCCTCAACTCCTTTTTGGGTCAAGAGCCCTACAATTACAACACTGAAATTTCAGATTTAAATGGCTGAAATCGCAAAACTGACAATTAAAAAAATCCTGTGGCAGTGGAACTGACCAAAATGGACCGTGAATTTGGTAGCGCCCTATTTATGATATGTGAAAGGTCATAAAGAACTGCCAAAAGTAAATCTTTGATATTTTAGTTATGCATCCATGTTTTTCAATGTTGTATTTTAGTTTGTTTTACAAAATGTCAAGCAATACTATACTGAACATCTTTGGCTCCTTACTCAGGAATTTTCACTGCTTGCCACCTTTCTGGCACCTTTGCCCTACACTCTACCATTACAGTAACACTAGCAGCGGCTTACAAAAGTGTTTTCCATTTGTCCGGAATACTTCCTCTTAGGAGATGTAAATTGGTCTATTTTACATATGTTTGAGAGGAATAAAATGTACACATTAAATAGTACTCTAAATTTATCTTTCTGAATCTAGAATAAGTAAAAGTTTTCTGGTTCCACGATAAATGCTGTTAAAAGCTGCTTTGCTAAGAAGACTATTCTAGTGAAAAAGAACAAATGGCTAGGGATGCAAACAATAGGCTAGGCATGCAAAAAATCAGTTATCAATACTTGCGCTTCATCAGGACAGTCACTTTAGTGGGAAAACTGCCAAATAACTAATTTAGGGCTTTTCTACAAAAGAAAGCTACACTGGTTGAACTTAAATGTTATTTTAACTTGCTTTAGTCAAACCACTTTACAAAAGCTGCGTGATCACTCTTCATTTGGTTTAAACCAGAACCATTTTGTTTTAGTTTAAATACGTTAAAGCTATGTCTACACTACACAGCTTTTAGTGACATGACTGCATCCTTACAGCAGTGCCACTAAAAGTCATGCAGTGTAGCTGCTGTTTGTCAGCTCTCCTGCCAACAGAAGACTTCCACCCCCAACTAGCGGCGTTTGCATTGTTGGCAGGAGAGCGCTCCTGCCGACAACATGCTGCTCACACTGGTGCTTGCTGCAGGCAAACCTTTTGTCTTTCAGAGGTGTTAAAAACAAAAACAAAATATCTGAAAAATAAAAGTTTTGCCATGTAGCTAAAAGCTGTGTAGTGCAGATATAGCCTAAGAATCAGCATAAGGGCTTGTCTACACTGGCACTTTACAGCGTTGCAACTTTCTTGCTCAGGGAAGTGAAAACACACACTCCTGAGTGCTGCTAGTTTCAGCGCCGTAATATGCTAGTACAGACAGTGCTTCCAGCCGTGCTCCCAAAGCTAGTAGCTACACCCCTTGTGGAGGTGGTCTTCTTAGAGCTCTCCCAGCTATGCCATGACTACACAAGCAATGTTGCAGTTGCACTTTAATGTTGTCATTGAAGACATGCCCTAAGAAATTGAAATAAGCTGCCCTTAAACTAAAAGAGTGTCTAGACAAAGGTTTAACTAAATCCATTTAAAAACAATTTCAGTTTAAACCAGTGCAACTTCCTTGCACAGACAAGGTCTTACTCTGAGAGTTAATGGCAATGACTGATGTTGAAACTGGGATGGAATTAGCACAAAAATTCCAATTACAGGCACATTTGGCCTTAATTAGATATTAAATGGGTGCGAAATTGTGAGAACTTGTCACAGAATACAGAAGTTTCCAAATAAAGATTAAAAGGGAAAAAAGGCAAAATGCAATGAGTATCATTTTCCTTTATAGTCATTCGGGTATTTTATAGCATTTAAGTTTTTTTAGATAGCATTTGTAAAGAAAAACAATCTCCAGCAGAGAATTCTTGCCTAGCACATTACATGTGTGCACTTATCTTGAGTATAAAAGCGGAAATATTTAGATTAAAAAACAAAACACTTTGCAGTTAGATTAATGTATAAACAAACAAAAGTGCCAAATTTTCAAAAGCTGGCACTTGACCATGTGCTTACAACAGTCCATATACAAAACCCACTTCACGTGCGCAAGCGGGATAAGTGCACATTTCCCAATGCATTCACACAGATGCAGGTTTTGCATACGCTTTTTTGAAGGCCACTTTCAAAGTGTGACCATAAACTTTTATTTTTCTGCAACATTTTTACCTGCATTGTCTCCTGACTTTTGACTGAGAAGCTTTTTCTGAGGACTTGGCTTGGGCAACCCTTCAAAGCTCTTAAGTGGCCAGGAATTTGAAAAGCTAACAGCATGATCTTGAGACTTCTTTGGAGATTCAGCAGGAGGGGAGGTGTGCTTTGGACTGTTTCTAGGTGATGAGAGTGGATAAGATGGAAGAATGAAGGCCCCTTGGCTTGTGTTAGAACTTGGAAAGGACAAAGTACGCTCTGCTGGACTGCAAAAAGTTCGTTGAGTCGTGGTAAAATTTAGGCTGGCACAAACTGATATTAGAAGGAATGAAAAAATATTACTTATACTAATTAAACTCTGTAACAACCAACAACATTTTAATTTTACTTCTCTTTCTATCCAACTTGTCCTTCAATTAGGCTTTAAAATACTCTGAAAAATACTAATTTTAGGAGGAATCAAGCATTATTTTTTCAAGAACTTGTCTACACATTAGAGTTAATCCAGAATATACCAGGATGCTCTTATTCCAAAACAAGAATGCCTTATTCCGAATTGGTTTATCCAAAATGGATTAAGTCAATTCAGAACACACACACTTTTTTCCGGAATAAAACCATTCCCACTTGGAGGTAATCAGGAACAGCTATTCCAGAATTACTCTCCATGTAGACAAACCCACAGTTGATAATCACACTCAAGTCCATGACAATCATCATCTTTAAAATATCAGTCTAAAACAGTCAAAATGCTAGATTCAATAGAATACCATTAAGAAGACAGACATTTAATTCTGGTTGGGTATACTATTATAGCAATAATTTGCAGTGAAATAATACATTTACCCAAACTACTACAAGTGAAGGTCAGAGCTTTGACCTGAGCAAAAGATGCAAGCTAATAGATGAATTGTTCGTATCATCTAATTTCATGTGTGCAGTACAAGCTACATGGTCTCAAAAATTCTACTTCCATGTTTCTGTTTGGTTATGCTTTGACTACAAACTATTTGTTTTTTCATCTCATCTATGTTCTTTTACTAAACAGAGAAAATTGCCAGATCATATTTGATCCAAATAAAAATAAAATATGTACTAAGAGGCCTGATACAAGATAACACAATAATACTTTCAATGTCTCCGAAATGTGGAGTATGGTTATAGTCCATGTACCTTTATCTTGCCGATGGTTATTTAATCCTAAAAGTTGTAAATCAGAACCCACACTACCACTCTTTCCACGTATCTGTGAGTATCCAAGTTGTCCACATTTCCCTGAAATATGTGGCTGATGAGAGCCCACAGCACCTTACAAAAGGAAAAAAATTAATTTCAGCAAGTACCTCCATATGCAGCTTATTAAAAGACTAAAAGACCACAACTAAAAGAACTGAAATAAAAATGTAAAACCTTCTTTGAATAGTTATAAAATTAATATAATTAATTAGTGATTAAACATACTTTTAATTTGGATAATAAAACCTAAATGAAAAGTTTGAAAGTTTTCAGTGCTGCACTCATGGGTTTCTAAGCAACCTTATAACATCCTTCATGCACATAAGCTAGAATAATGGCTGGCACTCATGCAAAGAAGCCTGTGGTTCTACAAAGGCACATTACCAACAATGGGATTTGTAGTAGGTGAAACAAAAGCCAAACAAATAATTTCTTCTTGGAATATGGAAAAATAAAAGGGAGAAAAATACCTTAAAAGCAGAAAAATAAGTTTTTCTTTAAAATGACATTCTTAACATAACAGTAAATACACTTGGAATTCTGTCAGTGCTCCCCAAAGGGAGTTGAATATACACAGTGCACTGCCAAGAAACAGGAACAAATCAAGATTGGTCTTGCCCAGTGTCTTCACGTGCCTTTTCACTATTATAATACAAAAGATAGCTATCATAGGTTAGGCACTGCACTGAATGCCCAATCTTCTATAGAATTGATCTTTAAAAAGGTTCCCAATTATTTTAAAAGGGAAAAAAATCTCATTCTTCAAAACCGTTCTCAAAAGTCACTTTTCGCCACCAACAACTATTCAGGCACTTTCTAGTTTTATGTCTATCCCTGACTAATTATAAAAAAACACAACAGAAAAGGGAAAACGTGAACATACGGCATAGAAAACCATTTCACTGCTAACCAAAAAATATTTCTGAAAAGGCTACATTATATAAACGTAACCATTGCTGCATGTTGCCCAATTTATAGTTTAGTGCTCCATTTATTAAGGTTACTATTCAATAGGGTTGCATGGCAATAAATCACTATTTTCTCAAATTGTTCCCATAGAAAAGTTGTCTCAAATTGTTCCATTGCTCTTTAATTTACTATTCAATCTGAAGTTTGAACTATATTTTACACAATGTCCAAGAATACTGGTCAAAACTATTTCCTTGCTGATCTACATAGAAACTGTGATACAGCATTTTTTCTACATTTTAAAATCAGGAGAAAGGTCTTGACTCAAGGTCACCCTGAAATTATGTCATTCATTTAGCTGTTAAAAGACTGAACTATTTCCTATTAATCATTTCTTAAATGGCCAAATTAAATTACATATTTTGAAACTAAGGGCATGTGTACATACACAAGCTAAACTGATTCAACAAAAGATGTGATGTTAAACAAATTTAGTTAAAACACTGCAAATTTCTGTGTAGACCAGGATTAAGAATCTGTGAGTGTAGTTCTGAGTTGGTGTAAATCAGCATTGTACCAATGATTTCAATATAGCTATGCCAATTTACTGCAGCTGAGGAAATAACCCTGTTTTTATTTACTCAATACTGGTGCTTTCCTGTTATAAAAAAAAAAAAAAAAAAAAAAAAAAAAAAAAAAAAAATAAAAAATTTTTAAAAAAAAAAAAAAAAAAAAAAAAAAAAATCACCAAATGATTAAACATTCTCAGAATGCTGTAAATGAGCACAGATGTCTTATCAAGTTATTCTAAATCCACCTGTTCACTAACAGATCTTCTGTGTATTTAAACATAATTATCTACAAGGATACTTACCAGGCCAAACAGCAGAATGCTCAGGGTTAAGATCTAGACTATTCTGAAATAAATTCCTTGAAGCTTTTTTTCTGCTAAAAAATAAATCACCACTGACTGGCATTCCTTGAGAAGATCTTAATTTTGGAGAATGAAGGAAATCATTGTATGGACAGAACTGTAAGAAAATGGAAAATGTAAAGAAACATTTATTCATATCAATAATTGCTCAATCTTTTTTCTTTATAAACAGTGGAATCCATAATTATTTACTGTAACATTATATTCAGAAGCCACCCTCCAATAGTAAGTGTCTTCATTTAGGATCTGCACCATTGCCAGGATAGTCATAGGGGATGTAATGTACTACAAACTGTGTTGTCAGATGGAGGGGAACAGCACTGAAACCAGCAGCCACTGCTGCAGTCCACGAAGCGGGCAGGAGAGGTCAGGAATGAGAACCTTACCCTGGATGCTCTCAATGTGCAACTGTGTAACAGTGTTTCCAGGCAATTTACAACTCCCTGCACCCACAGAAAGGTATCTGGCCCATAATGTGTACATTCTAGAACTAGCTATGCTGAATGAAAAGGGCAAAAAAACAGAAAGATTCTCGCCTCAGCTCTGACCCTTACATGCCACTCTGGTGGTGAACAGGACACACAGGAACAACACAAGGCTGGCATAAACCACTACCCTCACAAGCCCCAGTGAAAGCAGTATAATTGTGCATGCCGGAAAAGGAAAGGGACGTCTACCGACACTTGAAAATTCTGGGCTCTGACACAGCTCAGACAGCAGTGAGGAAGCTGTCATTTATAACAGCTCTAATTTACATGATCGGCTGCACAGCCTCCAGCCAATCCAGAATCTCTGTGCACAACTCTAAGAGGCACAGCACAGAATTGGACTCAAAAGTCACTGCTGATTTCTGTTATTCTGAAAATTACAAATGTCATTTTTCCAATTACCTTACATTTAAGACAAGCTTTCCTGAAGTGACCCAGATACGATGATTCATCAATATACAAGCAGGGATGAAGCAAGAATAAAATCTTTTATGCAAGTAAAGGTATTCAATGTGTTAGAATTTAAATTTTATTTTAAAATTACAAACAGAAAATCAGAGAGTAGGGATCCAGATGTAACTCCCCACTTTTATTTTTTATTACTGATGTTTCAAATCCTGCTTTCCAAGAGTCCTGGCTAAACAGAAGAAAACTCAGATAACTGTTTACTGGAGGACTAGAAGGCTCAAGGGACTGATAAATGGGATATGGAGCTTTTTGGTGGCCTGAATGCAGCATGCGCTGGTTGCAGTATTGCTAATCCAAAGTGTTATAAATCATAAATCAGACTCCCCCCCCCCACACACACACACACACCAAGAAATAATCATGAACCCCTACAATCTAAATCTGAGCTTCTAGGGATCATATTTTTTAAATTTCTTCTGCAAGCATTAGGATTAGATCGGGTGGCCAACCTGTGGCTCCAGAGCCACAAGCGGCTCTTCAGAGGTTAATATGCAGATCTATGCATAGGCACTGACTCTGAGGCTGGAGCTACAGATGCTAACTTTCCAATGCGCTCACTGCTCAACTGCCTGCTCTGCCCCAGGTCCTGCCACCACTCCACCCCTTCCCCCATAGTATCTCCCCCTCCCCCTGAGCCTGCCATGCCCTTGCTCCTCCCCTCTCCTCACCAGAGCCTCCTGCACATGGCAAAGCAGAAGATTGCAGTGAGCAGGAGGCATGGGGAGGGAGGGGGAGGCACTGAATGGCAGGGCTGCCAGTGGGTAGGAGGCACTGGAGGGGGTAGTGGATCGCAGGCTGCTGACATATTACAGTGGCTTTTTGTCAATATTCATTGGTAAATTCTGGCTCCTTCTCAGGCTCAGGTTGGCCACCCCTGGACTAGATTAATTTTTTTTTAGCAAAATATGAGATTCTCATGTAATTCCAGGAGCTGAGGCTTTCAGAAAACACTAAATATGAGAACTGCTATAAAATTACAAGAATTGGCAACTGAGTTGATCACTGCATAGTGATCAAAAGCCAGTCTATATGAAGAATAAGGTGGTCTCAGTCCAGTTCCCTGTGAACATGTGTCTCACAAAAACTACTATAACTGGCACCTTTGACTTATCTGCTGAGATGAGTGAATAGAGACTAAATTATTCACTCAGCCCTGAAGTTCACAGCATTGTTCGGAACGAGGTATATTTATTAGAGGGGTAGGTAGCATCAGAAAGTCTCTATTCAAAGTTTTTTGGATGAAGGACTTCTTCTCCAAGTCCAACAAGCCAGTACCTTTCTCAAGCAATACATTCACTTTAGGAAAATCTTGACTTAATTTCACTGCAAGTATCAGTTTACCTTTGCGTCTGAATTCTGAAAGCATGAATCTCAACTCAATTTTTTTCCAAGTCATACTGAATACATGGAATTTCAATTAGTCTGATAATTCAACTTCTCTGCAATTTACAGCCTAGGCTATACATTATAACAGACACTACCTAATAAAACCTTAAACGGCACATCACTTGGACTGGACAAATGAGCTCAAAATAGAGACTGCAACCTAATACTGCAATTGTCACTATCTAAAACTTTTAGATGGAGACACTGATCTACTGCATACCTACTATGTAAGCTGTAAAACCTTACAACAACTGAACAAAAGATGCAGTGTAAACCACAAGACAGTGGACAATTCTAAAGTTTATTAAATGTGTACTGCTGTAATAATTTGACAGGTAACAGGGAGTCTTGAAAGTGAGACCATCTTGGCCAGCATACACAAGGACACATTTTGTCCTCATTTACACACGTAAAACTCTACTGAAGCTAAGAAGAGTTCAGAGACATAGCAAAGGGCAGATTTTTCTAACAGATCTGCTCTAGGAATTATTTTGGGGAAGTTCTATGGCCTGTGCTATACAGGAACTCAGACTAGATGATCACAATGGTCCCTTCTAGCCTTGGAATCTATTAATTTGGCCCAGAATCTGTTCACACAGTGGATAACTGTACCTGAAGTGGTATAATTTTGAGATGTATAGTGTGACTGTGAGCATGTCTTGAATTTTTAAGTTAAAACATTTAATTGTGTTTCACAAAACGTCTTAAGAAGCATTCAGCTTAATTTCTGCAGCTATAGCATGCTATCAAAAGTTATTTAAAGTTTAAACACAAGCTTGAGAGTTGTTTTTGTAGTTCAAGAATATCTGCAATACACTTTAAAAAGCCATAACCCCACCCAAAACAACAAAAACAAAATTATGACACCTCTCTGAAGTGGAAAAAATGTTTAAATTCTGAAGTTTAAGTTCTCTAGTAAGCTGCTTTTCCTCAAAATGAAAAATCCCTTACAGCCTGCATGTGGGAAGTTTGCAGCGAATTCTAGTCTCTCTAAATTCCAATGAGTCATTTAGCTTATTTTGGTTTAAAGTGGAAAAAACAAAACACTTTTTTCAACTGGTTTATGGGGGAAGGTTGTTCATTTTTGTGATACTATTCCATGTACACATGCAAGCATAGCAGTTAAACTGAAATAACTTCTACATTTGCTTTTGACTTTATTAGCCAAAAAACCCAAACCTCAAATTTCATTTTAATTTTATCTTTTGCATTTTATGCACTGCTGCCACACAAACTATACTTAAAAGTTAATCCACAGATCAATTCCAAACCTCCATATTCAGAGGCTTAAAACCAGTCCATTGGAAAAAAGTCAGCAGCTTAAAACATGACTCAAAATCTTTGCCCAGGAATGAAAGCTTTATAAATAATTTATAAGAATTAGTTTCTCTTTTGTTTAACTTGTAGATATTCATCTGATTTGAAATGTATATCATTGAGATGAGTCTGTACAAGTCTACATGCTTGAGTCTTCCACTGAGACTAGATCCACTTCTAATTAAAGTCTCTGGGGAAACCCAACTTGCTAGAAGTCCTTTGGAGCCACCGATTCAAATAGAATTAAAAACAAAGTAAGAGACACCTCAATTTGCTACATGTCAATTGAAAATAATGGCATGAAACCCTCAATGATGTAGAATAATGACAACACATAGCATTATTAGTGCTATTTTCAACATGTTTGTATTCGCATTATTTGACTAACGAGGAAACGAATACAGAAAGGCTAAGTGATTTGTCCAAGGCTACCAAGAGTCAGAGACAAATCTGGGACTGGAACTCAAGAGCTCTAGTTTCCAGTCCCCTGCTCAGACTACTAGACCAGATTCTTCTCTAGATGAATTTACTACTTTTGAAAACTGTTAAACAACTTTGGAGCTTGAAGTTCAGACAGGAATCACAACAGTGTACAGCACAGAACAAGCAATAAACTTAGAGCTGCCACAGTTGCCAGCTAAACAGAAGACAGCTTGGAGAACAGAACTCAAGGCCTTCAGCTCCAATTACAAAGGCATCCACTAGTAGTGCCAACCACAGAAGTAGAGCCCAGCACAGATAAAAATGTGCATCTGCATCTTATCCACAGATATAAAGTAGTTATCTGCAGATATGCAGAGCTCTAGACATAAAATTTGGATCTGCATCCATCCGCGATCTGCAAACATGGTCCATGGAATGCAGATATCCGTAGAAATAAAGTGAATATCTGCAGGTTTGCAGGGCTCTACACATAAGGATACTGGGTTCCATACTCCATGACGAAAATTAAGAGGGTTAGCAACCCCTTTTAACTACCAGACTGTGAAAGTGTCAGATTGACAACTGGAGAACCAGCAGAGAAAAAACATATCCTTACCCACACTGTCCAATCTGTATGCCTCAACTCTGACTAGAAGAACAAGTTTTATTGTCATACAGATAGTTCAGCCCTCTTTCCCGTTTAATCTGTGCCCTCTTTGTTAAGAAATGGAAACCAGGGTGGTGGTTTTAGTGCACAGGTGCTTTTTCTACTGAGAACAAGATACAAACTGATTTCATAAAACTAATTTCAGAGGACATTGAACAGCTAACAGATTATGTGTGTCATTACTGCCCTAATAGGGCCCAGCCACCAAGTCCCCCAAGGACTTCCCAACTTAATAAGAAACCCTCCTCCCTTTCTGATTATCAACTATATGTATGAAAAATGAAGCTACATGAAAATTAAATATGGCTCATGTGTACTTCTCTTCTAAAGTGATGCATGTTCAGGGCTATGAAAAACGCATCATGGACTATGAAATCTGGTCTCCCCTCTCCTCTGAAATCTGATCTTTTGTGTGCTTTTACCCTATACTATACAGATTTCACAGGAGGAGACCACCATTTCTCAAACTGGGGGTCCTGACCCAAAAGGGAGTTGCCGGGGGGGAGGGGGCACAGCATTACCACTCTTACTTCTGCGCTGCCTTCAGAGCTGCGTGGTCAGAGTGACAGCTGTTGGCCAGATGCCCAGCTCTGAAGGCAAGGCCCTGCAGCAGCAGTGCAGAAGTAAGAGTAGCAATACCATACCATGCCACCCTTACTTCTGCACTGCTGCCTTCAGAGCTGGGTGGCCGAAGAGTGCCAGATGCTGACTGAGGGCTCAACTCTGCAGGCAGCAGCGCAGAAGCAAGCACAGCAATACCATACCATGCCACACCACTTCTGCACTGCTGCTGGCAGTGGCTCTGCCTTCAGAGCTGGACTCCTGGCCACCAGTCACCTCTTCCCAGCTTCCCAGCTCTGCAGGCAGCGCCGCTCCCAGCAGCAGTGCAGAAGTAAGGGTAGCAGTACTGCACAACCTCCCCCCTCCCACCACACACACAACCTGATATTTTTTGCTATTTTTAAAATTAAATAGACAACTAGTATTGTTTTTAAAAATATTATGAAGAACAACTTTAAGCTTTGTTGTAAAGTGCGATGTTTGCCTGGACTGCTCAAGACCTGAATGCTTGCGTAGGAGGAACTCTGAGTTGGCTTCTTAAATACCTTCATGCTATTTCACATCTGATACTCCTTGGTGAAACATAGAAGCCTTGTCTTATAACAGCCTTATTCAAAGTGATACAAGCTACAAAAGTGAGATCTTGGAAGAGTGTTGCCATTTTCATAATGCAATAAAAATATTATAATGATAAATAATACATTGTGTATAATAAACTGCCACAAAAACAAAATTTTATATTTCCAAGATCATTGCTTTTATAATTTATACTCAGGTAAAGGAGAAAATCCCTGGAAATATTCATTTTAAAGAGTGGGTTCATGACACTTGACATTTTAGTGAAAGGGGTTCACAGGTTGTTAAAGTTTGGGAACCACTCACCTAAATAAAAGCAGCATACGGTCTTGGTTATCTTCTAGAAATAGGCAACATCCTCGGTGTTATTTTTAGAACAACAATTTGCAGCTTTAAAATCAAAATATTTTGGCTGAGTTTCTCCTTTTTTACTTGATCTAACCTGTGTGGCTCGGCATATTTGAAATAACTGATTAGAAGAGGTATTTTTCTCAAAAACATGATCAGTACTGTACCAAAGAGAAGTAGTCATAGTAATAGGATATTAAGTTCTCTGGAGTCCAAAAATGTGCTTTAACTCAACCAGCTTTGAATGTGTTAGACCTGTACACGAACACAAATTTGTGTGCAGCATTTAGAGGTGTAATTTTATATTGATTTAGTTTAAATGTTGCAACTCATGTTACCCTTCTTAGCAGTTTGAACCTGACTTACAAGAATTTACCTTGAATCTGTAAATTTACAGCTACAAGTTGAACCCAGAAGTTTTAAAGTGATATATGAGTCCAAAGAAAAGCTGCACCGGTTTAAGTGAAGTGATTTGTCAAACTGTGGCAACTCGTGCGCAGGCAAGCGCTTTAACACAGGCTACATAAGACTCTTCAAACATGTCCTGGTCTACACCTGAAACTTTGAACGACCTAGCTACATCACTCAGGGCTGCGAGAAATTTCACACCCTGCGGGATGTAGTTAAGCCAACCTAAGCCTAATGTAGACAATGACACATCTATGGAAGATTCTTCTGTTGACCTAGCGCCAAACACTTGTAGATGTGCAGATTTACTTCAGCAACAGAAAAACGCCTTCTGTCGCTGCAGTGTCTATGCTATAGCGGTACAGCTGCAGCCCTACAGCTGTGGCAGTGTAGCATTTGTAGTGCAGACGTACCCTTAGAATTCATTAGTTTACACATTCCAGAATCCCATCTTTTATCCTTACCTATACAAGTCTTGGGGGTCAATAATCACCAAAAACTATACCGTGTGTCCCTAAAAACACCACCACCAGAGAGCTGTAAATATTAAACATTAAACTGATTTAATAAGTTTTCAGCTACGAAATGGCTCCGACAGTTAATTTTTAAACTGACTCAGCTCAAAGGAATGTCCCTAAATCAATAGTTAAACATTATATTTACACAAGAGGTCAGATATTCTAAATATTTGTCTGTGATTTTTGTAGTTTGCAGTTTTATTTTTTATAAAATCAAAACCTAAGAATTAAGATTTATCCAAGCCTTTTTTCTTTTCCAAGTCCTGAGAGAGTCACATCATAAAGAAGTCGAGCTGATCAGTTCTTTCAGTTAGCAGACAATGTCCCCAAGGACAGGAAACAAAGGGTCAATTCAGCACTGGCATGAGCATATGCATCTTCACTGAAAAGCATGGAGTTCATGTCCTTACATCAAAACCGAACTTTCCCCAAAGGACACGAACACTTATTTTTTCCAAGTATTTAGGACCTCACTGTGTCAAGCACCAGAAAGCAAGTAATAAAAAGAGTCCCTGCCCCAGAGAATTCATAATCTAGGTTTCAGACAAAATGCAACTCAGACAAGAAAAGAAGGATGAAACAAATAAATAGGTTGGAATGTGAGGATGAACTAACAATAAAATTAACAGTTTACAGCAGCAGAATTTTTAGTTTATCTAATAAGCCTAATATGTCATTGCTTAAAAGCAGCCTAGCAACTGACAGTGTATCAAAAGGTAAAGGTCCATCAGGTTAGAGTGAAATTAAGCATGGCTGTACAGATCCGCTCCTAAGAGTACCCAATACATAGTCTAACAGGCAAGAGGCGCTCATGGCTGTTTCAGTGAGGGGTCTTCCTAGTTCAGGGGTTCTTAAACTGGGTGTCAGGACCCCTCAGGGGGTTGTAAGATTAAATGAGGGGGTTACGAGCTGTCAGCCTCCACCCCAAATCCCGCTTTGCATCCAGCATTTATAATGGTGTTGAACATATTAAAAAGTGTTTTTAATTTAGGGGGGCGGGGGGCACTCAGAGGCTTGCTATGTGAAAGGGGTCACTAGTACAAAAGTTTGAGAACTATTGTCCTAGCTCTCTCTCCTTGAAGGATCTGCCCTCCTCTCTCTCTCTAGGTTTCTCCCTCAAGGGGTTACTTGTTATTTTCTTACACTGGAAGTGCAAGGAAGAGGGGTGGAGAGCACACAGCAACTCTTCGCAATAAACATAAGATTAAAAAGAATAAAATTCTATATGCTTTACCTATTCCACTGGAAAACTGATACAGCCCACAGTGTCGGAGTATTCAGGTACAAAGAAGTTTAAAGAGGACCGGCACACTTCTAATGCATCAGACATTGATACCTTCAGTCACCAAGTGAAGCAGTGGTTAGATGGGAAGGGGTGTGATTAATGACTATAAGCAAGAGCCAGGGCTGAGCAGGTCTAATAGTGGAAAAGGAAGATGGCTATTCCCAGAATCAGGATCTACTCGCATTTTGCTTTAAGTCTGACCTGAGGAAGTCTATCTAATTTTTATCAACAGGTAAGCTGGGAGTTTGTTTTAATTATTAAAACAATCTAAGTAGTAGGCATGTAAATAACATTTAAAAACAGTAACTATCTAATGGAAGAAAATTCTATTGGTTACAGGGTTAAATGTTCACTCAGGGAACTAGGCACACAGGAGGTGCTGCAGCACCCCAATGGTTTACGCAGGGCTAAGCTACTGTCCCCATGCCCAGGGATCCTGGCTGCCAGCCCTGTGTCCGGGTCTCTGCTGCTACCCAGCATCCTGGCACCCCAGCTGCTGGCCCCTCACCCAGGACTCTGCTACCCAGCATCCCAGCGCACCTAGGGTCCCAGCAGTCAGGACAGACCTTGGGTACAACGGGATGCCAGGCAGCAGCATGGTGGCAACCAACACCTCAGGAGTGGGGCCAGCAACTGGGACGGACCCTGGCAGCCCAGAGGGACCCTGGGCACCAAGGACAGAGTTTAACCATTAACAGGAACCAATAAGCATCAAGCTTATCAGTTAACCATTTAACATAGTACTTAGTAGAGATGTGAGAGTTTAATGATGGGCACTTTCCGCAGACAATTCCAAAATCTCACAAATATCAACATGCTCCCTTTAACCCACTCAACTGGTGTTGGAAACGGTTTGCCTTTCAGTGAAAGGTAAATGCCTTTTCAAAACCATTACAAGACACAAGACATCATGCTCTATCAGTTCTAGCACAGTTTTTGTAATTGTGTGGATAACAGTTTGATACATTCCATATTAGTGGTTGAACTGTACCCAGCACTTCACTCAGAACATGGCTAAATGAAGCAGATCTGACTTGCATGTTTTGATTATATAATCATAGAATATTAGGATTGGAAGGGACCTCAGAAGGTCATCTAGTTCAACCCTCTACTCAAAGCAGGACCAATCTCCAGACAAAATTTTTGCCCCAGTTCCCCAAATGGCCCCCTCAAGGACTGAACTCACAATCCTGGGTTTAGCAGGCCAATGCTCAAACCACTGAGCTATCCCTTCCCCCCCAATGTCACGTTAGCAAGCATCATAATGTCCATTCCTGGCTAAGGGTCCTTTGGCATGGCACACTCCATGGTGGCGCATGGGAATGCAGCCTGAGAAGCAGCACCTTGCACTGCTAGAATGGCTTTCAACACAAGGATCCAGCACGTCATGTGTATCTAGGTCAGAAATGAACTCTTCAGAATCACCAGAATTTGGATGCTGACTCTTATTCTGGCAAGTACTTAGCAGTGTATAGGTATAACGTTATGTGGGGAAGAGTTCCATTTTATAGCCTGACTATTCTTATGTTTTAGTTGTCTGTAAGGCAGAGTAATGACTTTGAGGTATTTGAATTTGAAGATTTTGTCAGTCACGCTCTGACTCTGGTAAGCCCATGTGCCCCTTGTCCAGTCTTACTTGAAGGGTGGATGAAGAGCCAGAAAATTCCTCGACCATAACTCACTTTACATTAAAATGTAAGTGAGGCAGGACAGTTCCAAGTCATGGGGAGGAGAAAGACAGGAACAGAAAACATTTCCAGAGGGACTGAGTGTCCCTGGGAAAGGCTTAGGAGATGCAGAACATACTGTTTTTTAAAAATCTAGTTCAAATACAATCCAACAGGCTGCATCTTCACTCTGGAAGATAATCCTATCATACTAGCCACAAAATTCTGAACAGCAGTAGTAAAAGCAAGTAGAGTCTTTTTAGTTCCACTGAACAGCGCCTTGGCAAAGCCTTGAACACCAAAAGTAATGGAGCTGTCTGCAACCTCATGAAAGATATATTACATTGGTCTACATGTTCAGAATGATGATTTTGTAACCCAAAGGCTAGAAACTTGGATGCTTAAATCGCACCGTGGATCTAGCCCCAACTGCCATTTGGCAACTAAGCCCAATATTCAGATCCTAAAAACTCCCACTCAACTGCCACCTAACCCCTGTAGAGGCCTGAAGTCCCCAGGTACCCATGTTTCCTTTATCAGAGGGGTAGCCGTTTTAATCTGGATCTGTAAAAAGCAACAAAGAGTCCTGTGGCACCTTACAGATTAACAAATGTATTGGAGCATAAGCTTTCGCGGGTGAATACCCACTTCGTCAGATGCACTCTTTGTTGATGTTTCCTTTAGGCATCTAAAAATCTGCCTCTGGCCATGCACAAAGCTACCTCAGTCCTGATGCCCACATGCCTCGCTCACGCCTAAGCCCTGACAGGATCCTCCAACTAGGCATTCTCCTGATTATTTCACCTGCAGGGCCCAATCGCAGAAGTTACTTTACCGATCGCACCCTAAATCTAAACAAAGTGACAGCACTGGAGGACAAGGAAAAGATGTCCCCCTTATAAACTTTAGCCCAGCATTGAGAGCGCTCATCCAGAACATAGAAGTCCTGGTTTCAAATACCCTCTTTGCACAATCTGGAGCAGGGATGTGAGAGTGCACTAATGATCGGGCTATGAGATATGCTGGGGTGGGTCCCTCAATCTCTCCTGTTGAAGCCATTCCACTTCATGTAAAACACTTAAATACTCATTGGAACAGAGAATTGAAGGTGGATCTCCCACAGGCCAGGAGAGGGTCCTGACAACTCAGCTAGCTACTGAGTCAGCCTCACTGTCTCTGGACCAGTGAACATATATACAAAATGAAATGGTTTCACCAGGAGAGAGAAATAGACCTCCCCACATCAGAATATGCCATGGATAGATTCCATTGGCAGATTTCTTTTTTTTTTTTTTTTAATAATTTCAACAAATATTGATCTTTTCTATTTGTATCATTGAAATTTTCAATTGGACAAAATCACAGGGCTTAAACACTTTTTATGTTTATCAATTTATAATCTCACTGTTGTGGGAAATTATAAGGTCAGACAATTATTTAATGACAGCAGACATTGAGATTAAAAAAGTTACAGCCTTATAACCATTACAATAAACTGTTAACATCACATGTCCACATTATACAGAATAAATATAATTAAATCAAACCAAAGTTCTCGCACACCATTTTTCTTATTTTGCCTATCTGTAAACTTCAGTTATTACTGATAGAAGTATTTTTAATGAGTTTGTGGGTGTACGGTGAAATTGACATTTACAACAAACAATAAAAATCTAAGCCTTCCAAGGCTATCCACAGACCAGTGGTTAGGGTACTGTCCAAAGATGCAGGTTCACATCCCTGTCCACATCAAACGGGGGGCGAGGGGAATTTGAATCTGAGTCTCCCACATCTTGGTGAATGCCCTAACCATTGTGTTAAAGGGAAGAAAGGGGCACCATCTCTGTCTTTTTGTTCCTCCCTAGCAAGAAAGGTTTCAGGCACATAACTCCAGGAGATGTGAATCCCAGACAGAGGTAGGCCCCCAAGTCCGTTTCAGAGTCCAAGCTTAGGCCACATCTCACACAGGTATTTCCTAAAAGCTACTTCAGACAGCTCAGTCCCTGCTCAGCTTGCTGGCTTTTGTTGATCCCATTCTTAGGCACCTAACCCACTCCATGAATTATATAGACAAGGTGGGCAGCTAACTAAGGGCTGAGGAGTCCACTGGCAGAACAGGGCCTAAAATTAGGTACTGCAACACTGAGCCTAAACCCCTTTGTCAATCTAGCCCCTTGTATTTTAAATATAATTTTATTTTGTGAAGAAATTGTTGGTGCAGCTGTAGGTTTCTCATCTGCCACACACTTTTTCAAGTTCTAGTCTACAAACATTTTAGGTGTGCTAACACCATGAGGAAAACAGTACATTTACCGTGGTATAAGATGACATTACTAAGAATGGTGGGATAAATATAAGAGGAAAGCTTGTGCTAAAAAAATTAAGGTTTCCTGTGCAAGTTCTGTGTAAAATAAGAAATTGTAGCGAACAATTCACTACCATCTGAGGCTGTTTCTCCAGGCCAAAGCAAGCACGCTGATGGGGCGGTGTGGGGAAATTTTACACCATTCCCGCCCATACTTTACTGATTCTGTGGTCAAAGGGAAGTCTTTAGTCTCAAGTGTTATCAATATGGCCACATTTGCCCACTGTTTTTGAGAGTCCATTTCCCCTTTGAGGGCTCCCCCTAATCTACAGGTATCAAATATGTCCACTTTTGCACGCACACTTGCTTTAAAAAAATTGGAACCATTTCACAGCAACCACTTGTGATGTCACAGAGAGAATTGTCTCTTCAAGCAGTGAACAAAAGGTAATTTCTGAAGTTCCACATTCATGAAAAGTTTCCTAATTTTAAAAGAGGTGAAAGATTTGTGACACTAATGCATACCACAGTATACAACTTGATTCTGTTTACAGTTAGTATGCTGTCAGTTCGTAATTACCTACAAAATTAACATTAATATAATTGTTAGTCTCAGAAACGAGGACAAGAACTGAGTGAAATCTCTTCTAACCCCCAGAGATGATCTCTGCAGGTCAGCATTAAAACCCTTACCTAGACTATCTGTTCTGTGGGTAAATATATGACATCAGTGCCCAGAACTACCAATCTGAAAGTTTCATCACATAATGATTAAGGAATGTGCTTGTGCATAATGAATCTCCCCTCTTTTCAATTTCTCAGTGGTTCTATATCCATTATGTGGGGCAAATTAGTTAGGGGGGAAAGCTCAAGGTAGTAAACATATGAGCAAAATATGGAGTTTAGAATAGTTACATGACTGAAAATTAACTTTTAAAAGGCAAACTTATTCAGTGGGGAGAATTGTTTCAGTAAGACTGATTTGCTAACCAGCAATCATTATGAGTTAGCTGTCTAGATAGTAACCCATGCTAAAATTAAACAACCTGTTTAATTTAAGAAGTCTTAGCAGAAAAGGTAGACTTTTCATGAATGTCCAACAAATCATGAGAATGGAAGGCTGTCGAGCGCAGAACTAAAGGGGACTTCAGATGACCTTGGTTAAGTCACTAATTTATGGATGTTAAACTCAAATTCAAGGTTTGTCTGATTTAGACTAGGATTAGTAGGAGTATTAGCTATGCCTGACCTAAAATCTTTCCTACTCAATGCAGGCTCTCATAGGGTCAAATGCAACTCAGGTGACTACCGACATGACCTATCTATTTAAATATTCTGTGGTTGAGCCTACTGACAAAAGCATCGGGTATAAGAGCACTCTAGAGCTCTGTATAAAGAACTAGACATAAACTACTTTATTTTGCACTGTAGGATCACAGTCATGTTCTTTTCAGTTTATATGTGAAGAGCCTTTACATTTAAAAGGAAACCACTTTCCACTTGAGGTAAAAAACCAAGTAGTTTAATGACGAGAAATCTGGTTTTTACTATTCCTAACTCTATCACAGACTGTACTTGACTTTGGCAACTCACTTGGCTTCTGCATGTCAGCTTCCTTATCTGTGACACAGAAGCAATACGACCTATATCAAAAGGATCTTGGAACTTCGTTCATTAAAGTCCAGCCACGAGGAAGTCTGTTCAAAAACAGACTTCAATGAGAAACTGCAGAACTGGAATTTACAAAACTGGACACCATTAAATTAGGCTTGAATAAAGACTGGGAGTGGATGGGTCATTACACAAAGGAAAAACTATTTCCCCATGCTAATTTTCCCCCTACTGTTATTCACATCTTCTTGTCAACTGTTTGAAGTGGGCCATCCTGATTATCACTACAAAAGGTTTTCCCCTCCAGCTGATAATAGTCCACCTTAATTGATTAGTCTCATTCAAGCTGGTATGGCAACACCCATTTTTTCATGTTCTCTGTATACATATATATCTTCCTACTGTATTTTCCATCGCATGCATCCAATGACGTGGGTTTTAGCCCACGAATGTGTATGCCAAATAAATTTGTTAGCCTCTAAGGTGCCACAAGTACTCCTTGTTCAATAAATGTTTACAAAGCTCCGAGCTCCTTATATGGAAGGGCCTTTATAAAAAAAAGTGTTAAGTGAATTAGTGTACATACCTGCTCTACGCCCTTTGTAAAAGGTGTCTGGTTTCCTGGACAGCCTCCTGTGTCTCCAGCTCGCTCATTTTCCCAAGGCAGTTTGTTTTTTCCTTTACCTGCACTTAAAACCCTTCTGGGACATATCCCTTGATCAGTATAGGGGCTGTGAGACCCATAGTTTTGCGTAGCATCCCTTGTGTGATCCCCAGAGTAACTGTGTGCACTCTGAGTCCTGTTGCCTGCCAGCAACCAATCTGTGT
Organism: Chelonoidis abingdonii; assembly: GCF_003597395.2. Classification (NCBI taxonomy): domain Eukaryota; kingdom Metazoa; phylum Chordata; order Testudines; family Testudinidae; genus Chelonoidis; species Chelonoidis abingdonii. The sequence continues at coordinate 141,998,495 of NC_133772.1, read as the reverse complement.
CTGCTCCATGGGGCAGATGGACCCCCCTGCCATGGGCAGAGGATGGCATGGGCACAGCATACTCCACAAACCCCTGGTCTGTTAGCTTAGGCAAGGTTTTCCTGGCCAGCCTGGCCTGTACAGCGTGCATCACTCCATCCCCATTGTCCTGCAATTCCACAGTATCCACAGCCTTAAAGAGGAGACTGGTTTTGCCTGAGCCCATGGAAGAGGCCAACACTGCAAAGGCCTCCAGGGCAGCATGGCGGACCCGCCGCTTACTGTCCACCAGGGCTGGTGCCAACCCAAACGCCAGCTTGGGCAAGTCAAAGTCCTCACTAGGGTATGTGAGCAGGGACCCAATGCAGATGTTCACCACCTCCTCCCTGACTTTCGAGTTCTTGTGCTGTAGATGCTCTGGCTGCAGTAGCAGGCACAGTACCTGCTGGGGACCTATTGCCTTCATCAAGCGCCAGAAGAGCTGATTATACTCTTGCCGGATGGCCAGCTTGTTGTCACCCAGCACCTTGGCAGCAGCTGACACTAAGGGTCCCAGGTAGGCCTGAACCCGCTCGCCCAGGCGCAGGGCCAACAGGTGCAGCACCTCCAAGGTGCCATGCACCACCTTGAAATTGGAGTCATCCAGAAGGGTGTAGAGGAAGCTGATGAGCCCCAGCAGGCTGGGGGCAGGCGTGGAGGCCAGGCAGGCCTGGGAAGCATCTGTCAGCACGTGCTTGAGCTCCTCCACAGCCTGGGTGCGGTTCTTGTAATCCTCCTGGTCCAGCAGGCGGCCGTGCAGCTCCTGAGGGATCAGCCCGAACTTGAGGTTGGTGCTCAGGGGATCCTGCTCCGTGGGCCGGGACCCCGAGGTGTCCCCACCGCCACACAAGTCCTCGCCGAGCCCGGCCTCCAGCAGGCGATTGTAGTGGCCGCGCAGTGCGGAGGGCAGGCGGCCCAGGTAGCCATGGAAGCGCTCGGGCCCCAGGGTCTCAGCCAGTTGCCTGAGGCTGCTGAAGGCGGCGGCCGCCTCCTCCCCCGGGCCGCCCCCGGGCCGGGCCGGCGCGCCCAGCTTCCTGGCCAGGCTCAGGGTGAGCTCGCCCAGGTCCAGGCCGGAGGGCAGCGGCGCCCAAGCATTACGCGCGGGCAGCAGCAGCGCGGTGGCCGGTGCGGCAGCGCGGGGGTCGGCGTCTCCAGCCCCTGCACAGCGCCCGCAGCCCACTGGACGCCAGGCCCCGCGGCGGGCGAGGCGGTCTGGCGCAGGCACGCAGCGCCTCCCCGCGCAGCGCCGTCTCCCCCGCGCAGGCGGCACACAGTTCCGGCAGCGGCAGCTCGCCGGCCCGACAACGCGCGGGCAGGGCCAGAGGCCGGGCTCGGGGCCGGCGGAGCAGCTGCTGCAGCAGGGCGGCCTCGTGCATCCGTGCCCGGCTCGCCCGGCGAGCCCCGGCCCGCTTGGGCGCGGCGCGTTGTCCCCGCACGGCCGGCGCCGCGCTCACTGGCCTCCAATCGCTGCCCGCCTGCGGGGGAACAGGGCGAGGAGCCGCGGGCCATGGAGCGGCGGCGCAGGCGCCCGGCCTCCGGCAGCGACTGGACCGGCCTGAGGGGAAAACATCGGGTCTCCAGCGGGCGTACCTGCGACGTGCGCGGCCTCAAACCTACGCGCGGGTCGAAGGGGCGGCCGGAACGGATGAACCAAGGCTTTCACCTCCCGTTAGAGCGCGAGATCAAATGCCGGCCCCCGGCCCAAAAACGGGGGGAAGTGTCACGTGACCTTCACCTAGGTGCGCTTCGACGCCACTTGTAGCCGCAAGGAGCGCGCAAGGCACCATGGGATGATTTTGTCTCGGGATCTTGAAGGGTGAATGCGCAAGGTCCCGTGAGGCTATAGTGTATTGTGATCCAAAGATGGAGGCTGTACCGAATGGCCATTGGGAAAGGCAACGCTCCGGGGCCGCGGGTTGGGTGAGGACCCGAAGTGACGTAAGGCCTGTGGTGTTGGTGTCTAAGAGGAGGCACGGGGTTTGTTGCGTCCGTCGGCTTCGCCCTCATGACTCAGGGTGAGTGCGAGCCGGCGGACGGAAAAAAGGCCCCTGCGCCGGAGGGATGCAGGTCTCCACGCACTCAAACCCGCTACGAGCCCGTGGTGCGGCGAACAGCGCCCCCGGTGGTCGGGGCTGTCGGGCGCGGGCTGCATTCTCCGCTTCCGCTCGCCGGCGCCCGCCCCCAGCCCAGAGCTCGTCCGGGGGCTGCCCCGTGAGGGAGCGGGCCGGAGCGGGGCTCTGTGCACGCGTGAGCCCCCGGCCCCCCCCGCCGTCTGTCAGACTGTGCTGTGGCGCCCCCTTTCCCGCCCGCGCGCCCCTGACATCTTCCTCAGTTGGACCGGGCCGTGACCGTCCCCTGGCTTCACTGTGCAACGCCCGTCGGAAGCGGCAGCGCCCCGTGCCGCTGGGCGACCCCCAGGGTTCAGCCTGGCACCGCCGCCCGAGCGAGCCGGGTCCGAGGCGGGCGCTCCCCGCTGAGCGTGCCCCGGGCCAGTCCTGGGGTTTGCAGACCCGCCTCGGCTCTAGAAGACACTGAGATGCTGTGCAGTAAGACGGCAACCTACAAAGGTCGCCAGAGCCTCAGTCAAAGGTAGATCCAGGATCCCAAACGAAATTCCTTTGCCGTGGGAAATTCCAAAATAAATGAAATTTCCTGCAGCATGGCTGCCCAGAGGGCGGGGGGCAAGTGGGGCAATTTGCCCCAGGCCCCACAGAGGCCCCCACAAGAATATAATATTCTATAGTATTGCAACTTTTTTTTTTATGGAAGGGGGCCCCAAAATTGCTTTGCCCCAGGCCCCCTGAATCCTCTGGGCAGCCCTGTCCTGCAGAATGGAAATTCTGAAACTTCATTTAGAAAAGTCAAAATGGTGCTTCTGTTTGGCTTTCTTGAAATGTTTCTGAGTCTCCCCCAGCGGCCCAGAGTTCCAGCAGCCAGCCAGGCTGGGAGCCCCAGTTCTGGGGCAAGGCACCCGGCAGACTGTGCTGCAACCAGGGTAGCTGGAGCCCGTGCTGCCAAGGAGTCAGGAAGATGAGCTGGTGGGAAATGAGGCAGGATTCCATTGGAAGCCTTTTTGGTTTTTGGCTGTTTTGTCAAAATTGTCTCATTCTCATGGAATGTTTTGATGAATTGGCATTTTCTGATGAAAAAGGTTCCATTAGGAAATTGCCATGTTGCTACTGAGGCTTCTTAGACCAAACCCAGCATTTTGCATTATACCTGAAAGTAGATTGGGAAGCAAGGCAGAGCTGGAAAAACAAGTGCAGTATGCTAACATCATGCCACTTCACCAAGTAGGTAGGCCTTTTGTTATCATTGAATCTTCAGAGTTGTCTTTAAGAATAGCCCTAAGTAGAGAACATTCAGTAATCTAGTCTGGAGGGGACAAAGGTAGTTCTGTCTTTAGTGTCCTATGATTTGTTGGTAGAATCTAGAAATGGAACAAGCCTGTTAGGTTTCAACTAATCCATAGTTTGAGGAGATTGTCAATATAGAAATATTATTTGTATTGTAGTGGTACCCAGAGGCCACATGTGTGTCCTTCTAGCATATTTTCCAAAGCTGTGCCTCTGAGGGAGTTAAATAAGAGGTAATTTGCTGTTAATTTCTTCAGCTGTAAACTTCTGTCTGAAATGGTGGTTTATTTGTTGCATAATCCCTTTTCTATATTATGGTGTATATCAGAGTTAGAATAAAATTAAGAAGCACAAACAAAGGTTTTATGCGACACAATGTTGGGGATGGCATTTTTTTCTTTGTAATTTGACTCACAAGGAGTGCGTGTGTACGATGTACTGCATTGTGGTTGCTTGAGAAACTTAAAATTAAACTTGGTGAAGCTCTTAAATGTGCATTAGAAACAAGCCTCTGCTGGACAGGAGAAGACCTAGATGGACATGTGCTGTGATTCTAAGGTTTTATGGTACAAATGAGGATTTGGGGGAGGCATTTCAAAGCTCCCTTCACCTGGAATAAGCACTTGAGCCCTTACTTCCTATTATTCCCATGTAAAGAAAATCCCATGTAGATAGTTGGGGGTCATTACATAATATTGTTTGTGAAAAGAGGATAATTTATAGGTCAAGCAAATTTAATAGAACTTTTCCAAGATAATCATGATGTTCCTAACAATAATTCTATTGGCATTTATTGTACTTCAGTTTTAATTTTTGTCATTAGAAGGGACTAGTACTCAACAGTTCATCTAAATGTTTTATAGGAACAGTACCATGCTTTGCTAAGTGCAAGTTATTTGAATAGACACATTTCTCTGACTAGTGAACGTACCTTGTTCTAACTTCATGGCTAACAAGCTAAGTAAAGATATACAGATTCTGTGCACTGTTGTTTATTTGACGATTACAGGTTTTGTTATGTGTGGTAAACCCAAATGTGAGTAGTCACATTTAATTCTGTGGGACTGCTCACATGCCAAGTTATGTGTACAAGTTTTTGCAGGGTCTGGGACTTATTCCATATCACACTAATGATTCTGGTTCTCTAGCAATCGTCTTTTAGGATGTTGTTAGCTTCATGTGTCTATTGGATTCTGCATACTCCTAGAGTAAAATTAGGAAGTGAGGCAAAGAAAAATAATCTCTGTGAACAAATACACTTAAATAAAGGAAAGAAAAGAAACAGGGCATTTAGCTGCTAGATTGCATCACTAAGCTTGTGAATACTGCAAATTCAGTGACCGTTCTGTGACCAATTGTCACAATCTTGTTTTCAGAGAATTGTGGTGAAGGGTTTTTTTAAAAACCTGATACAAGATTATAATAGGAAAGGGGTAAACTTGTGTATTTTCCTACACAAAATTGTTTTTACTTTGGTTGTAATTCTTTACCTCTTTGCTAGCGACTGCTATGTCCTATATTTAAACATTGTCAGATAATTGTCTCCCTCCAGACTCAGTACTTCACCGGTGCTCTGCTTTGCAAATTAGGTGTTGGAGTTATAAAAGTGGTGAAGAAAAACTTGCCAGTGACCACAAGTCCTTACTTTTTAGTATCAGTTGACAGGAAGCAAAATGATGAAGCGTTGTAGTCAGTTTAACAGATGAAAATCTGATTTATTTAAAATTCAGAAATCTGATGGGCACAATGTTCATATGTATTTTGTCTGGGGTCATGAACAAGAGTGGATCTGTCAGTTGTAGTTTCTGCCATTGTTTAGCTTGTTTAAATACAAGGAAGAGGTGAAAATGTGTAGTATAACAATGGGGACACAATGGAATGCTTGAAAAGTTTACAATTCAAAATGTTGTTTCCTTCCAGTTGATTTATCATAATTTCTTATGCACAGTATCTAGGTTTAGAAGTCTGTTCCTTCCTCTGTGCATGACCCCTATGGCTGATGCTGGGAGCAACTGTGCATGAATAAGTGGAAATGATGGCAAAATCAGACTTTAAAATTATTTGGCCAAATTTTGCCTCAAAGCCCATTGATTTCAGTGGGCTTTCAGAGTCTAGTGCCAGGTCTGCACTGCAGATTTCTGCCCCTAGAGCTGTATTGGTCAGAGGTGCAAAGAGGTGCGATTCCTGACTGACATAGCTTGTGCAACCAGAAGCCCTTAGCATGCATGCAGCTGTGCCAGGATATGTGCACTTTTACCAGTTTCTTTCATTTGTAGGGAATGGTTTTATTAAACTGGTAAAAAGCGTGTATAGTTGCATCCTCACTAGGAGCACTTTGCTGGTATATTATGCTAGTATTCCTGTACTGGTAAAGCACATCTGGATGTAGCCTAAAAGGGTAGAATCTGTCTAATCATTATCTGAGAAGGAAATTCTATTGCCTCAGTTTTTAGCAGTCTGACTCTTTTTCCCAACCACAAATTTAATAATTCTGGCTGCAATAAAATAGTAAACAAAAGAGTTACTTCTGTGGTTTATGAACCAATAACTATAAAAACAACAAACAATTATACTCAGAATAGTGGCTAGGGGTGTTATATTTATTTAATAAATAATAAGTGTCACAGTTCAGTGCAGTTGCAGCTGAATTTCCCTTCAATGGTCCAACCTGGGCATCCACTCTCAGGCTTCCAGCTCCCCAGCCGTTGCCTTTCTGGGTGGAAACATGTCTCTTTGCCTTCTGCCCAGGGTTTTGCCAGGCTGAGCGGTTCCCTGCCTACACCGTGTTATCCCCAGTACAGACAGGCTGCTGATGGACACCTGCTTACTTCCTCTTCAGAGACGGTTAACACAGGTATATTTGCTACAGTTATAAAGTACTACAAAGAACTTTCTATGCAAGCCTTCTTTATTCTTAAGGTAAAAAGCACTACTAAGAAAACATATTACAAACAATAAAAGAACTTACACACATGCAAATAAGTTTACAAGACATCACCCTAACATGGATTCTGGCAGGAGCAGTCATCCAACCTCCCCCACCCAAGGGGATTCCTTGTGGTTACAAATTCATTACAACTTCATCTCAAAAAAAGGCACACAGTCCTTTCAACACTACGTGGAGGATTGAGATCTTTTGTAGACCAGAGTCTCATCCATTTCCTGGTTCAGGAAGAAAGCCCATGAGCCAGTTTAAAATTAGGCTAATTATTCAAAACCCATTTCTTTGGCCTTTGGTCCCCAGAGAATGCAATCTGAACTGGTATATGTGAGCCTCTCCAAGGCGGTGGCTTCAAGGGGTTGATAACAGAGGAGACGTACATTAGCAGCTCCTCTTCCTTATAGAGAAGGTATGTACAATGCCACCATAGCACACAATTGCATTTTTAATATACGGTACCTCAGAAGTATTACCCCTAATTCAGTAAGGTTTAATTTAATTCAGTAAAGTTTATCTTAATTCCATAAGGTTTGTTCAAGATATTGTCAGTCTGTCACAATAAGAAAAATAGTTTTGTAGGCAGAATGGCCCCTTATAATTGTTTGTTAGAAATTCTTCTGAAAGGAGAGATTCTGAAATAAGCACTCCCATTCTTTTCTAAAACTACGATAATTTAATTTAGTAATGTTTTAGAAGTTTTCAAAGCACTTACTAAATATTAAATAATGAATCCTCCCCAGTGCTCACATGAAGGAAGGAGGAAGATATTGAACTTCCTTGCAGAATATTAAATTTTGAAGGGTGCATGGCTCCTGCTGTCCTCCAAGGACATGTGTAGTAATTGTTTCCTCTTCACAAGGTTTGCTTAGTACAATAGAAGCTCAGAGTTATGAACACCAGAGCTATGAACTGACCAATCAACTATACACCTCATTTGGAACCGGAAGTACACAATCAGGCAGAGCCAAAAAAAAAAAAAGAAGCAAATAGTTTAGTATTGTGTTAAACGTAAACTACTGAAAAATAAAGAGAGCAGCATTTTTCTTCTGCATAGTAAAGTTTCAAAGCTATGTTAAGTCAATGTTCAGGTGTAAACTTTTGAAAGAACAACCATAACATTTTCTTCAAAGTTATGAATAACCTCTATTCCCAAGGTGTTCGTAACTCTGAGGTTCCACTGTATTCACTAAAGAGAAATATCAGTAGAGCTCATTGACTTTGAAACGTTCAAATGGATGTTAGGCAGATTTCTTCAGACGAGAGCATTTGTGCATCAACCTGACAGAAAAGGGTAGTGATCTTCAGCTCATATTACTTTGATAAGTTTATGAACTTCAAAGCTCTGTAAAAATGAACATGGTCTCTTAATTGTTTTTATTCCATCACTGTGGTTGTGTTGAGGGTATATTTGATGCAGAATCCCAGTTTAAACACACTATTAAGTAGGTAAGGCCCAAAATACAAATTCTGTAAAGGAAAGACTTTTTAAAAAATATAATAAGAATACCTTTGACTTTAAGTTAATGTGCATAAGAAAAGCACTTTGCTAGTTTGTGAAAATCAGAAAGCAAAACATGTTTTATTTGTCCATTGGAGCATAATGCAAAATTAAAATAACAGCATGAATGATGAAAAATAAATTTGATTTTTTTAAAACGTTGTCTGTTTAATGATTTAAGAGGCCTAAATAAAATGGATAATGAAACTCTTTAAAATAAAACGCTGAATAACATATTTCAAATTTTGTTTGTCACAGATGGACCAGTCGTCTCCAGCCTACATGCTTGCCAACTTAACCCACTTACATTCTGAACAGCTTTTGCAAGGCTTGAACCTCCTTCGCCAACATCATGAGCTGTGTGACATTATCCTTAGAGTTGGCGATGTCAAGATCCACGCGCACAAAGTGGTACTTGCTAGCATCAGCCCGTATTTCAAAGCCATGTTCACTGGAAATCTTTCAGAGAAAGAGAACTCCGAGGTAGAGTTCCAGTGCATTGACGAGGCAGCATTGCAGGCTATAGTGGAATATGCATACACAGGGACTGTATTTATCTCGCAGGACACCGTAGAGTCACTTCTTCCAGCTGCAAATCTTCTTCAGATCAAACTTGTACTAAAAGAATGTTGCACATTTCTTGAAAGCCAGCTAGATCCTGGCAATTGCATTGGGATTTCTCGTTTTGCAGAGACGTACGGCTGCCATGACCTCTACTTGGCTGCTAACAAATACATTTGTCAGAATTTTGAAGACGTTTGTCAGACGGAAGAATTTTTTGAGCTTACACATGCTGAATTAGATGAAATTGTTTCAAATGACTGTTTGAATGTAGTCACAGAAGAGACAGTTTTTTATGCACTGGAGTCTTGGATCAAGTACGATGTGCAGGAGCGACAGAAGTACTTAGCACAGCTGCTACACTGTGTCCGGTTGCCACTGCTGAGTGTTAAGTTTCTTACTAGGTTGTATGAAGCAAACCATCTTATTCGTGATGACCATACTTGTAAACATCTACTGAATGAAGCCCTGAAATACCACTTTATGCCTGAGCATAGACTTTCCCATCAGACTGTGTTGACGACACGACCACGTTGTGCTCCTAAAGTACTTTGTGCTGTAGGAGGAAAAGCTGGATTATTTGCTTGTTTGGAAAGGTAAGGAGTATTGGTGAAACTAAGTGGTGTTAACAAGCTATGCATTAACATGCCCCTCCAGGTCAGGGTTGAGACAGTCTTTGGGTTGTAACTGTTTAATTTGTAATTAAAGGGCTTCAGTCTTGACATTGTCTGTGTATCAGCGTATCAGCTCCTTTCATGAGCAGCCAAATGACTAAAAATCAAATTTAAAAAACATCAGAGGAACAGAGATGAGCATGCTACGCTCTTTATTCTTATATATGAGCTTCCTTGATACATGCTCCTTATTTGTGCTGAGAACTTTTCTACAGTGTAAAATATTGCAAAGCCTTAGTAGATAGTTTGGGTTGCATGTAATTAAATATGAAATTTGTTAACAGTATAGGTATTTTCACTCAGGTTTTGCCTGGGTACCCTTTCAGGTTTTTACTCAGTATACAATTTTTGTTACTCGCCCCAATCACCAGTCTAGACTGCCAAATAGTAAAAATGTAGTTTAGGTGTCATAGATGTGCGCCCTGCAAAGCCTTATTTGTGGGATAAAACAGACCTTATACTTAACCAGAATGTATAATTGGGACTGCTAACTCTTATTTTTCAAATGATGATGTTTGAGATGGTATAACTTTGTAAGTTACATTTTAGTGCTTTCAGTACTTGATTGTAAGTAGTATAGCTACACCTTTAGCTAAAGTTGCTTTATACTTTCTCCTACAATCCTCTGTTTTCAGTTGCTTAAAACCATTTAGTCTGAAATTTTCCAAACTTTGTGTGCATTAGCAAAAAGAGTTCTGTTTCTTGGTGGGACTTAGCAAAGCTTCAAAGAGTAAAGTCTCTTCACCTAATCCAATTTCTCTATTTCTTCTCCAGTGTTGAGATGTATTTTCCCCAGAAAGACTCCTGGATAGGTCTGGCACCTCTTAGCATTCCCCGCTATGAATTTGGAATATGTGTCCTGGACCAGAAAATATATGTTGTAGGAGGGATTGCAACCCACATGTGTCAAGGCATCAATTATCGAAAACATGAAAGTTCAGTGGAATGCTGGGATCCTGATACAAATACCTGGACATCTCTCGAAAGAATGAACGAGAGCCGAAGTACTCTTGGAGTAGTGGTTCTAGCAGGAGAACTGTATGCCTTAGGTGGCTATGATGGACAATCTTACTTACAGTCAGTAGAGAAATACATTCCAAAGGTTAAGGAATGGCAACCAGTGGCCCCAATGAGTAAAACAAGAAGTTGTTTTGCTGCTGCTGTCTTGGATGGAATGATATATGCCATTGGTGGTTATGGTCCTGCCCATATGAACAGGTATGTACTCTTGAGGTCTGCAGGATCAAAATAATATGAACTTGGAAAACCAGTGATAATATTTACCTTGTGATCAGCAGCCATTTGTAAAAGATTCTGTGCAAGATCAGTGGTAATCCACGGTGGGCCTCATTAGTTCTTGTTCTGCTGCATCAACATGATAATTCATTTGGGGAATCTTTTCTCAATGTACAACTGAAGTGTTCTAGCTAAGAGCGCAGCTCCTTTCTTTAATACAAATCTTAAGAGAAAAATATAAATGCTTAAAAGTTTTAATGCTAACAATATTAAGATGTAAATGTTTTACATATATGTATGCACCATAAATAAGTATTTGGGAACACCACCATTCTGGAACTTTAGCTGGAAGATGGTCAATGTGTATGTTTTAAGAATTTAAGATTATGGCCTGTAGAATTAGAGAGGACCTGGAATCCACATGGTTGGGATTCCAGGTCCTCTCTAATTCTATTGGCTGAAATCTTAAATTCTTAAAACATATATGTTGACCATCTTCCAGCTAAAGTTCCAGAATGGTGGTGTTCCCAAATATTTATTCATGGTGCATCTTTCAGACATTAGGTACTTACCCAAAGTATGAAAAAAGCAGATTCTAAAGGGCCATTACCTAATGCTTTTGGCCCCAGTTCACTAAGGTACTCAAGCTCATAATTAAATTGAAACTTCCGTGGGATTGCACATGTGCTAAAAGTTAGGCTTGTACTCAAGTATCTTGCTGAACTGGGGTCTTAGACTAGTTTAACAATAAAGTTCCAGTACAAGGGGATGAGCACAAAACCAAACACAATCACAGGCCCTAGTCCTGCATGCAGATCCCCATAAGGAGTTCCATAGAAGTCAGCAGTGCTCCATTCAGTTGCCAACTTCTCACCACATGCATCTTGGTCCGTGATCCCTTCTGCCTGTGAATCCCCTGTACATTCCCTTTTTTCCTGGGCCATGGCAAGAACAAGACTGCTTGCATTGCCCTCACCATGCTCATAACACTTGTAGCTCAGTGTTAACACCCTAACTATAATCAAATTTCATGCTTCAGCCAGTCACCTGCAGGGTCAGGAAGGATTTTTTTTTCCTGATGCACAGTGACCAGATGTGTGTTGGTTTGTTTTGCCTACCTCTGAAGTATCAGATTGCTCAGCTGGAGGCCGGACAGCAGATTGGGTGGATCAGTGCTCTGATGTGATGCAAAGAATCTTCTTTCTAGGTGCCTGACATGTCTTACTCAGATGCTCAGGGTCTAACTGATCACCAGATTTGGGATCAAGAATAAATTTTACCCCAGGTTATATTGCCAGGGACCAAGGGGGGTTTACCTTCCTTGACAGCATGGAGCAGGGCTCATCTGCTGCTGGGCATCTCCCATCTAATCAGTTCCCAGCCATTGTAACGGTATTGTTGACACCTCAGTGTCCCCTGTTCCCTGCCTGTGGCACACGACAGCTTAATCTCCTTTGGACTAATGCCATTGGGCTCAATTTAGGGGTGTCTGGGTGAAATTTAATGGTTTGTGTTATGCAGGAGGTCAAGATTCTGATCTAATGGTCCCTTTTGGTCTTAAATTTTGTGAAATCTATGATCCTGCTACAGGATTAGGGCCATAGGATGCAGCTTACACAAACTTTGCCTCATTAACAATGGCAGCAGAACTGCTGGGCGTCTCTCTTCAAAAGGCAAGCTAGCAAAAGAAGACTCACTTAAAACAGCAGGATAATCAGCGAAAGGATGGAGAATCTGGCCATTTGTGAACTACCAATATTTAAAATTATTGAATGTAATATATATAAATATACTAGTTGGGCATTGCTGACTTGGCATTTGGTTCTACTGCTGTTGAAGTTCTTGGCACTGAATTAAATGGCGAAAGGATCAGACCCCTAGTTTGTGACAAAGGAGGTGCCGTTCAGCTGATGAACGAATGAGACTGCATAGGTCTCTTAGAGGTGAGTTCTGTCAAATGTTGCAGGGAGGGAACTATTACATTAATCACTGGAGTAATGTGAAGTATACATATTTAAGTATTAAACCAATGTAAATTTTAAGGGAAAAATGCTAAAAACAGACCTCAGCATTGAACGGTTGTGATAATCTTACTCTTCTCATGCATTCGTCGCTTGAACAGCTTTTCCTTTGTCACAGAGGAATTGCCAGTATCATTCACAGTTATGGAGTTACTGAAATTGTGACAGGTATTTCTAGCTTCTCTTTTTTAAAGTTCCCTTTTGATTGAGTGGCTTTGTTTTCCCTATTTATGGACCCTGGTTATGACATGGTCATCAGGCTCGTACAAGCCCTGGACGATAGAGTAAGCTGGCTGATGTTTAAATAAGCTCCTTGCCTTCTGTGCACTGCTACTCCTGGTTCCCTGTTCCTCTCTTTCCTTCCCCACTCCCTCCATGTCACGGGCACTGCACATCTGGTAAGGGATGGCTGCATTCCTGTGTCTGTAATAACCACTCTATCTTCTCAACAGCTTCAGCACTGAAGAGGTATGTTTTGTGGGACTGCGTGTTACTTTCAAATTTACCCTGAAGTGAGGACATGTCCCATCCTCCGTTACTGTTCAATGACTGGGGTTCCAACCCCTGTGTTGCCATTCTTGATGAATACTCCTTTCCCATTTTCATCCCCACCCCGGTCCAGTCTCAGTTGGTGTTGGGGCAAGATGGGAAAATCTTGAGCATGAAAGACTTCTTGGTTAAATTCCATTGCAGAGTTGTGAAATGTTCAGATTCCCTGTTATTGGTGGTTGTTACTTGAATTACAGTGGCACTTGTCCTTCACAAGAATGCTCAGCCCCGCACTCTGCCTTGTTTCATGTCAAAATGTATCCTGTGGTTATGACCATAATCTGATAACCTCAGAGTACAGGCAGAACGATATTGTTTGGCTATGAGGGGATATTTTTAAAATGTTTTTGGCAATATTGTGGGCTGAATCTTCAGTTATGCCCATTCTATTTTGCTGGAGGATCCTAAGAGGGGCTGATCTTTCTGTTGTTGAGTATGTTGGCTTCAGATCTTCTTTGTGCCAGCCTTGATGAAAAGAAGTTAGACTGCAGAATTTTTCCATTAGCCTAAACATTTTTTCTCATTGCCTTGCATAATGGAGCAAACTTTTTAGTAGAGAGAAGAAAGCTAGGAATCCCTGATGAATGTAGATAAGTCTCTTGTGGTATAAAACTCAGTGCAAACAAATGTCATTAAACCCAAGCCTTACAAGTTGTTTATTTGTATCTGCAGCATGGAACGTTATGATCCAAGTAAAGACTCATGGGAGACAGTAGCTTCAATGGCAGACAAAAGGATAAACTTTGGTGTTGCTGTCATGCTGGGCTTCATTTTTGTAGTGGGCGGACACAATGGGGTGTCTCACTTGTCAAGCATTGAGAGATATGACCCACATCAAAATCAATGGACGGTGTGTAGACCTATGAAGGAACCCAGAACAGGTAGGAATGTAAAATGCTGAGACGGTCAAGAGATTTTCCTGGTGTCCTTAGAGACAAAATTGCTAGTTGACTTGATAGAAGGAGGCAGGACTTGGCCTTCAGACAGTTGTGTCTTTTCCTTGAGTAGATTAAAGATCACTGAAACAATGTGATGTCAGGTGAAAGTATGACTAAATATTGGATTTATCTTTTGTTTTGTGTGAATATATTACAAGAGCATTTATATTACTAATCTAATTATTATAAAATTATACTACCTTTGCTCATGTTGAGTCGTACCTTATTCAGAAGTAGACAATTTGAAGTCATTGGGGACTATCTGGGGGCTCAAATACTTTTCAACCAAAAGATGGCAGAACCTTGACAATAACTAATACTGATAGGTAGAAAATGTCATTTTTTTTAAATATCTTTGTGAACGAGAGTAAAAATGGGAGTAGAACTATCCTAAGCAGCTGGTTGTGGACAGGCATTTCAGTAGCACATATCCCTTCCTCCCGGTCTGACTGGGAAAAGGAAGTCAGTTTTTTGTTGAGGGAGGGTGCAAGGTGATTCAGTAAAGGAGACATGGATCTGAAGGGGCACAGATTTTTCACCTACATGAAGCCGTTTTTAAAAACACCATTTTAGGTGGTTAAAAATAAAAATATAATTTAGCAGAAATTAATGAATTTTGCATCTTTTTCCCTTTAATAGGAGTTGGTGCAGCTGTAATTGATAACTACCTTTATGTAGTCGGAGGTCACTCAGGGTCATCCTATCTGAACACCGTACAGAAATATGACCCTATCCTGGATACCTGGCTGGACTCTGCTGGTATGATGTACTGTCGATGCAATTTTGGTTTGACTGCACTTTGATGGAAAGTGTGAACTTGTGGACCTAATGTGAAGATGGAACTTTTTCTGCTTGAAAAGATGCCCAATTCATGGAGACCATAAGCTGCATTTTCTGGGGTTGGAGGAATGGGGTGAATATTTGATTGACAGAGTTGGATTTTTTTCCCCAAAAATTGGCCTTTAGTTATTGTTAAGTACACAAAACAAAACAAATGGAAACTTGTTGCCAATCTAGGGTATGGACTACATCCTGTTACTGGCATGAAATGGTTATCTTAACATTAGGATACCTGGGATAGGATTAGAAAACCTAATGTATCCTTTCACTTTTTAGAGCTTTTACCTCTTCCTACTATGAAACATGCAGTTGACTGTGCTAGGAATGAAAGATACTTGAGTATGTTGTGTGACTGGACTGTTTGTTCATAGTTGTCTGGCTGTGTGTTCATATTGAGAAAATGCCAGTGCTTCACAATCTTTTTTATGAATAGTAACTAAAGGGCTGCCTTGTTTCTGAATCTCAAGGTTTGTAAATAATAAATGCCATAGTATGTTGCCTGTGCACTCTCCTCTGTTACTTGCTTAATGTGTTTGGGCCTGGGGATAATTATCATGGGTGACTGTTTAAATTAATACATTTGCAAGGTAAGTTTAATGCCTTTTTTATTATATTTTTGAATCTATTAAAACAAATTGCAATCAATTGACTCGTTTTAACTTTCCCCTATATTTTTGTTGTGGACGGACTAATGCTAGATGAAATTACTTACCTGGTCTGCAGTGTGCTTGTAATCATAATACAAAGAAAATTTTAAAGGATTAATTCATCAACAATGCCTTGGTTTTCTTAAGTAGCACAGCAGAGTTCACAGCGTAGGTGTAAATATTTAGAAAGATGTGTCCATCCCATCCTTGGTCCTAGCAGACTTGTGTTCATATTTCTTTGTAACTTTTATTATTTTTTTTTTTTTTAAGAATGTATGATTGCTTTTACAGAGTGTTCAGGTATCAAAATGGTGCTAAATGTAGGATTTACCACAAGGCTGTTACCAATCTAGTGCAGTATGCATAAAGCATGATTTGTTTTGATTGTTCTCTAGTGTATTTTGTTTCTCTCTATCTGCTTGATTAATTTGTGCTTATGAAAAGTGTCAGTAATAACACAACATACTCTTAAAATTTTTCAGTTGATCTAGTTTAATATTCCTGTTTTCACAAAGTTTCTAAATATGGACTGGATGAAGAATGCATTTCTGCCTCTTTAGACAAGTTTTGCCTTTAAAAAATATCACATTGAATAAAAAGCACTAGGCATGGTTATACTATGCAGATATCCTGTGTAACTAAATCCTGAAGGTTGGTTCTTGTGATAAATGTGAATCTGAAGAAGTCTACTTCAGTGATGACCCTACATTTAGTTAAGCTTTGAGTGGATAAATAAAAAATTGAGGTTGTTATGTGATGGCCATTTATTTAAAATAAATAACTGAATAAATATTTATTTAGGTTACTAGAGTATGTTTTACTAAATATTTCTTTCTGTTTTAAGCAAGGAATCATGTTTATCTTGCATTCTGTTCTGATATTTGTACTTATACTTGCAATTCCGGTAACTTGGTACATTTTTCTGCTTCTGGGATTATTCCCGCCCCCGTCCTGATTTTAACATAATAATCCAATGTATGTTTCCCCTCACTCTTAAAATCCACATACTATTATTCTTGAAAGTGCAATAATGTTAGACAAAGTTGTTTAAAAAGCCATTTATAAGAACATAAAATAAGGTGTCCTGGATGTACTTAATTTATTCTGAGTTTCTGTAAAACTAATTGCAACCAGGCAAACTGCAGTTTTCCTTGTTCTTCCATAAGCTAACATTCAGATTTAAACAATGAGAGAACTGTCTTTTTAACCATAAAAAAATCATGTTTTACCAATGTTTGCATGAATTATGAAATCCTGTAAATATTCTTCATACTTTACTAACTTGGTAGAATACAGCAGGATTTGTAAGCAAATACAAAGGACAAATTTAGCATTTTATATGCTGCTTATTTGAATGACCTATTGCTTATTCTAGTTACATAGCAATAATAGCATAATTGAATGATTCCAGTTGATCTGTTGATAGAAGACAGGTAGCTCTATTGTATATGGAGTGTTTGTGCAGAGAAAAGCGGTTTTAGGAACAGGTCACAACTAAAATCATGTTAGTCTGCTGTCGAGGCGCCTTTTCATTTTGTTCGAGTAAATACCCAAGCTAAATGTTTACATATGCTGTTTTGCTTTCCAGTTACAATTTCATAGCGATACCATTGATTTTTGTGAATTAAGGAGTATCTTATCCCGCATCTAAACGAGATAAAAATGCTCAGGAACCTAGTTTGCAAAGCCGTATTTAATTGAGTTTATGCTTTGAATTGGCTACACGTTTTTTGTGTAATTCAGTATGTACTGAACTTTTTTAGGCGTTTGATTAATTACAGGAGTACTCCATAAAATACAGACTTAAGTCTCAGTTGAATCATTAGTAAACAAAGTTCATTTGTAGAAAGTGGCACAAGATGCAGACCTAAGTGGTCTGGTGTCAATACAAAGAGAACAGTTCCTGTCTGAGAGGTATGGTGATGGTTCCTCAATATTTAGCTGGCACCTTTCATTTAAGGATCTCAAAGCATTTTACAAGAGCAGTGTACATTATTCCCTTTATTTAGGCTATAGTGAAACTGATTTATATTAAATAGACTTTACGTGACACTGAGGTTAATCCAGCCTATTGCTAAATTTAGAGTACTAACCCAAGCAACATCTCAATGTGGGGGTTTGATGTTAAGAATGGAAGAAGTAATAGTTAATGAAAAATCCTGCTGTTTCTAGATGCAGCTCTGTTTAGATTGGATATTGATAGAAGTGAATCAATGTAAGATGCAGAATACTCACATATGCTGTACATCTATCAAGTTTAGAGATGTAAACTAATAAATATGGCATGTTCATTTTCTGTTTTGGGCGCTGCTTGTGCTCTTCACCGAAGTGCTCCATTTTAGAGAGATCTGACACAGCAATCAGTTTAGCATTTAAAATAAATAAACCTATTACAGCCAGTACCAACTTCCATGCAATCTGAAAGCTAAGACCTTCAAATGAGATGTCATACAACTTTGAATTATCATCCAGTTCTATTTCTTAATCACTCAAAATTATTTTTTTAAAAGCACTTTAAAATAGATGTGAGTTTGTATGTGCATAAGTCATTGGATTTTCACTCAGATATTTAGAAGAAACTTAATAAAATGCCATATGCAAGTTTCCTGACAGTCATTGCTATTAGAAATGCTTTGATTTTGGAATAATCCTGTTTGAATCTCTGAGAGGACAAATGTGTCCAGTATGCATCTGTGAAGTCCCAAATAGCTAACTGTTTTACTGGAGGTAGTTAAGTGTTGCTTTTGTGAATTTGTCATCTGTAAGTCCTCATTCATTTATATGAAACAATGCAAAAATTTCCAAGTTTGCCTTAAATTCCTGATGTTTAATTAAAACTCAAAGAACTGGATGATAATTCCTATATTTTGCCTTATGTCCTGTGCTGTACTTTAAACCCAAGGAGAATTTTAACTTTTAGCTGGATTTAGAACCATTGTAGAGAGAGGACTGTATTGTACTCCGACTTGTGAGGAGTGATTTGGTTGTGAGTTTCAGATGAGAAATGTAATTCTGTGTATGTACAGTGTTATGTGTATACCTTTTTTAGCAGCAGGATTTTGTTTTCATTATTGTTTACATAAGTGGCATTTGAGTTCAAGAAAAAACTGCTGAATAACTTGCATTCTTGTTCTTAATAGTGTTTGTTTGCTATTGTGATAATGCTCTGTAACAATTTGTTGTAACAGTATTTCATTTAATGTGAAATGTTTACTAAATAAATCTGGGGGAAAAAGGATTTTATTTTTACATTTTGGCTGGATGGTGAATGCAAATGCATGCTAGCTTTAATCCTACTTTTAAATACAATGACATCCATATGATTTGGTCCCTTAAGGGGTTTGAGGCTTAATTTAGGTCTGAGGCCTCAGTTCCCAATCATGGATTAAGCTGAGAGAGAGAATAATTTTCAGAAATATTCTTCTTGACCTTTGTCTGCCATGTGGCTTTTGAGAAAGGACTCAAAACGTAGCTTCAGTATAAAAGCCTCCTCTGTAGTCTTAAAACTGTAACCCCTCCCCACACACAGTCACTCAAGCGACACTGTGATCTCTATGTGTGTACGTATGCACATAAAATACAATATTTGATATGTCATGAGAATAACCATGCATGCACACAAGGCAGCAGAGTTAAAAAGTTGTGCATTTTTCTTTGTATGTGTAAACATTACATTTTAACATGCTCAATTGACATTTTTAAAATATGAAATTTTTTTTAATCAAAGAGAAGTTCCACAATCTCTGCTTGTCTTGTCCCATTGTAAGGCCCTGCCCCACACACTTCACAAGGTGCGTAGGAGTAAGCTCCAGCAAGCACACACCCACTTGTGAATGTGCCTGCAACAAAGTACAGGAGAGGGGTGTTCCCTCTTCTGCTCTGTAGCAGGGCTGCAGACGTGAAGACTCAAACCTGAAACCTAGTTTCAGAAAGAACTTTACATATCCTGATAAAGCTTTCTGTGATGCAAAGTTCATGCTCTGGCAGGGTGGAGAAAAATCAATGATTTTTTTTTTTTTTTAAATCAAGTCAGATTTTTTTATTTAAACAGATTTTTTTTTGATACAATGTTTTTTGAGGGAAAAAACATCTAAAGTTAGTTTTAAATAAGATCCATGATGAGATATCTTTGAGCTATAATGTAATAGGGATTATACATTCTAATTCTATAGTATGAGACAATATATTCATGTCATGTTTAAGAAGAGTTTTGTAAATGAGTTCCAATAGTTCATGGATTTAGGGACCCAATCTTATGGGGTTCCAGGGGCTTCTGTGTAGATTATTTAGGTTAATCTTTCTATCTACTCAATGGGACTCAGTGCTCAGTCTAGAAGCTACCATCAGAGATGCTTAGTTTTGCAGTTCTCAAACTGTGGAGTTGTCTCCAGAGATAACATGCTCGTTAACAGCAAAAATGTTTTAAAATAAATAATACATAGAGGTGAGAAATTAGATCTCAACCCTATTGTCCCTCTGCAAATTTGTGAACACATAGTCAATCCCTTGCCTCTCTCTAAAAGTGCAAGTTTCAAAAAGCCCAATGAATAGAACATGGTTGGGGACGGAATAGATCTGGACAAGGACAAGAAATCTGGAGATAAATGTGAGAAGGGAAGGACAGGCAGTAGAAACAAAAGTGAAACTGTTAGAGCAGCATATGCCAGAAGTCTTGAGGTCTTTCTGAATATAGCCTTCATTTCATTGGAAGGGAAAACCTATAATGGCAGCAGGCCATAAAAGAGACCCAGTTTGGAAATATTTTAATGAAGTTCCTCTCCCTGGGGGTAAGACAGGTATGTGTGCAAAATGCAAATAGTGCAACAAAGAAATGCAAGGCCTGGTTGCCCAAATGAAACAACATCATGAGAAATGTTCCTTCTCAGGAGGAAGCTATGTTGATGATGAACATGCAGGATCTTCAGGTTGGTAAACTTTTTTGTTTCATACTTCTTAAGGACTGCCTGTCTTCCTTCTGGACTATTCTTGAATTCTCATGTTTGAGCAAAAAATGTAGTTGTTACTCTATGGTACTATCATTTTAGATCCAGTAATGATAAAAAAATAAATAGCTGAAATAGGCAGATCTTCCTTTTACAATTTAACCTTTAAAGTATACTGTCAGTGAATGCGATGAGTAATACTAAATGAGCAGGATGGTGATAATAATTAAGTAACTGCATTGACTTATTTTGTTTAGGAGAAATCCAACCTCAACATGCAGGATTCAAGATCATCATTATTTTCTATAGTTTCAGAGTTATCTGTGAATGATAGTGTTTGTTATATCATGTATGTCACATAGCCACAGTAGATCACTTGTAGCAAAAAAAAAAAAAATCTCCATCATCCAGAAACAACCATAAGTAAGTTTGTGATAAGAACCAGTAGATTACAAAAGAGATATTGATGAAAAAATTGCCTGGTTTGTTTATGCAACAAAGTCTTTTTCGTATGATTGAGAACCCACATTCATTAGCATGGTTCACTCATTAAGACCAGGGTACAGTCCACCCAACAGAGTGGATGTCACAGGCAAATTGCTGGATAAAGTGTATGAGAGAAATTGAGCAGTGTGCCAAAGTTTAGAGGTAAAATTGTTTAACTGAGTCTTGATGGTGGAGCAATGTCCACAATGATCCTGTTGTTATGTACTTGTGTGACAACAGAAGAAGGAATGTCTTCCTTACAGAAACAATTGATACATCAGGAATGCGCACACAGAAGAAACGTTACAGGAGGTAGCAGTAAAAGCTATAAACAAGCGGGGGGGAGGGATTCAAATGTCTAGTACACAGCTGGCCACAGACACTGCTGCAATGTATCCAAGATGAGAGGATATTTAGCGAGAGTCCTAAGCTAATAACATACAGTTGTAGTGTTCATTTGATCCACACCTAGCCATAGACTTCAGTGTTCCAGAAATAAAGGCTAATGTTGAAATTGCAAAATACTTCCGAACACAACTTTGTAGCAGCTGCTCTGAAAAAGTGGGAGGGAACCAAGCTACTCTCCCAAAGACGTGCAATGGGACTCAGTAGTGGACTGTTTTGAGCACTATATCAAGAACTGCGCTAATCTGATGACATTTTGTGAACAAAATCATGAAAAAATAGATGGCATTTCACAGACAAGTTCTCAATATTGGGCTTAAAAGAAGTGTTGAACACATGCTGACTACCCAGAAGCCTATTTCTGTAGCCTTGAACAAAATGCAGGGAAATCACTGTTTATTGCTGATGCTGTTGAAATTTGGAAGGAACTGAGTGAGATCTTAAAAAAGAGAAATATGCAATGACAGAGTTAAATTACAAGCATTAAAAAAAGTGCTTGTCCCATTCATTATTTCCAGCTCATTTTCTTGCAAATAGTCTCAATACTCGATAGCAGGGTCAAACCTTAGCTGCTGAAGAAGAGGAGTTGGCTATGACATGGACATCCAGTAATCATCCCCTCCGTAATGAAACTATAATAAACTGCAGAGCTAAGGGTGAACCATTCAATAAATGTTTGCTATGATGTTTTAAAGAAAGTCACACTAGTGAACTGATGGAAGTCCTATAAACACTTAGACTCAGAGACTGTTGAAGTAATAATCTCACTTTTAACAGCAGTAGCTTCTCGGCTGTAGAAATATATTTTCTTCGTTTGAACTAATTCATAGACTCATAAACTTTAAGGTCAGAAGGGACCATTATGATCATCTAGTCTGACCTCCTGCACAACGCAGGACCCAGAATCTCACCCACCCACTCCTGGACAAACCCTAACCTATGTCTGAGTTATTGAAGTCCTCAAATCATGGTTTAAAGACCTCAAGGTGCAGAGAATCCTCCAGTAAGTGATCGTGCCACACTACAGAGGAAGATGAAAAACCTCTAGGGCCTCTGCAATCTGCCCTGGAGGAAAATTCCTTCCTGACCCTAAATATGGCAATCAGTTAAACCCTGAGCATATGGGCAGACTCACCAGCCCAGCACCCAGGAAAGAATTCTCTGTAGTAATTCAGATCCCACCCATCCAACATCCATCACAGGACCATTGGGCATATTTACCTGCTAATAATCAAAGATCAATTAATTGCCAAATTAGGCTATCCATTCATACCATCCCATCCATAAACTTATCAAGCTTAGTCTTGAAGCCACATATGTCTTTTGTCTCCCACTACTCCCTTGGAAGGCTGTTCTAGAACTTCTCTCCTCTAATGTTAGAAACCTTTGCCCAATTTCAAGCATAAACTTCCTAGTGTCCAGTTTAGATCCATTTGTTCTTGTGTCTACATTAGCACTAAGTTGAAATAATTCCTCTCCCTCCCTGGTATTTTTCCTTGATATATTATAGACAATCATATCTCCCCTCAGCCTTCTTTTGGTTCGGCTAACAAGCCAAGGTCTTGGAGTCTCCTTTCATATGACAGGTTTTCCATTCCTCGATTCATCCTAGTAGCCCGTCTCTGAACCTGTTCCAGTTTTGATTCATCCTTCTTAACATGGGACACAGAACTGCACACAGTATTCCAGATGAGGTCTCACCAGTGCCTTGTATAACGGTACTAACACCTCCTTATCTCTACTGGAAATACCTCGCCTGACATAGTTGATTTAATTGGTTTTTTTTAAATATATTTCATTTAACTATTTTAGTTAAAAACAATTTTAACAAAAACCTGATTTTAAAAAACTTTACTGTTTAATTACATTCAAAATTTCATAGCTTGTTTTGTTAAAATATGTTTACTGTTGAAGAAAAAAATCCAGAATACATAACATTGTTGTTTTAGTTAAATAAACATCTATCTGGTGATGGTCTCCTCCTAATACAACATGGCAAGAAAATCCCCCAAATATTAATGACTAACCTGTTGAATTGGAGATAGTTCACCTTCCAAGGAATTCATATATATCTGCTTCAGTTAGCTTTGGTAAATGAAATAACCAATCATTCATTTTCTGAAATAGTGTAAAACTAATCTGAAAACTTTTCAAAATAAATCACTTGAAATGTATAATGTGTACCTTCTAAAAATGAAACCCACATCTATCTCTGCGTTGTGAAGAATGTTTTAAGGTAATAACCAACAAGGATGCACTTTTATATAGAAATCCATGATTAAATAGTCTTCCTGACTAGGGATTTAAATCAAATCCACCCTGGTATCCTGTCTTCCAACAACAGCCAGTGCCAGATGCTTTAGAGGGAATGACCAGAACAGGGAAATTTTTGAGTGATACATCTGCAATCATCCAGTAGCAGTTTCTTGCAGTCACAGGTTTAGAGACACCCAGACCATGGTGGTGTGCCCCTGGCCATCTTGGCTAATAGGCATTGATGGACCTATCCTCCATGAACTTCTCACATTCTTTTTTGAACCCAGTTATACTTTTCACCTTCTTAACATCTGGCACCGAGTTTCACAGCTTGACTGTATGTTGTGTGAAGAAATACTTCCTTATGTTTGTTTTAAACCTGATGCCTCTTAATTTCATTGGGTGTGGACCTGATTCTTGTGTTATGTGAAAGGATAAATAACACTTCCTTGTTCGCTTTCTCCACACCATGATTTTATAGACCTGTATGATATCTCCCTTAGTCATCTCTTTTTTAAGCTGAACAGGACCAGTCTTTTAAAGCTCTCCTCCTATAGAAGCTGTTCCATATCCCTAATAATGGTTCTTGCCCTTTTCTGTACTTTATTCCAATTCTAATCTACCTTTTTTGAGATGGTGCAACCAAAATTGCATTCAGTATTCAAGGTGTAGGTGTACCATAGATTTATATGGTGGCATTGATATTTGCTGTCTTATCTATCCCTTTCCTAATGGCTCCTAACATTGTTTGGTTTTTTAACTGCCACTGCACATTGAGCAGATGTTTCAGAGAACTCTCCTCAGTGACTCCTGACCCCATCATTTTGTATGTACAGTTGGGATTATGTTTTCCAGTATGTATTACTTTGCATTTATCAACATTATATTTCATATGCCTTTTTGTTACTCAGGCCTCCAGGTCTGTGAGATCCCTTTGTAACTCTTTGCTGTCAACTTTGGATTTAACTATCTTGAGTAATTTTGTATCATCTGCAGACTTTGCCACCTCACTGGGAGTGTGTGGCAGATCTAGGAATTGAATCCAGATCTTCCAAGTCCCAGCCGTATCGTAAACAAGAACATCTTTCCTTTCCATCTTCCATGTCTTGACATTTGTGTCTAGTGACCTTGTGACAATTAAATTGGAAAAGGAGCTTGCTAACCCCGCTCAAGTCTGTGACTATGTATGAGGGGTCAGCTCTGGGTCCAAAGTTTTCAGCAGTTTCAGTCTCCCACCACTGCATGTTAGAGAACATTGTGCCCCAACCCAGCCTCAGCAGCATGGGAAACTTTGTGTACTCTATCTAGCTGTACAACTTTTCATGTAAGCCACATTTCAATTTCAGAGTCTTTCTTCCAGGCTCCTCCAGTTCCTAGACTGCCAAATTCTCAGCTGTCCTGTAGCCCCTGCAAAGTTTTTAAGAGAGTAGCTCTGCTGTAGTTACTTGTATTACAGCAGCAACTAGGGATCTCAACTAAGATCCAATTCAGTTGTGCAGAGTAAAACAATGCTTGCCTTGGCAAGCTTACAGTTTGACTCCACTCTTTCAATTGCTAGTACGTGAGTGGACTGCTGCACCTGCATGGAGCCTTGTTGAAGTCACTGGGGTCTGTGCAGGTTTAGCAGCCTGCCCATGAACTGTCAGGGCCTACATATAAGACAAGACATCAAAGTGGGTTTGACAAAGAATAGAATGGGGAGAAGTGTAACAGGCATAATGCAGTTCCATGGTGGGGGTAATGCACAGCTTAAAGTAAAATTAAAAAAAAAAAAATTCCCTTTCTCCCTTCTTTAAAGAGTTAGATAATCTCATCCTGTTTCCCTTTTGGTCTTAACTTTTGCTTATGTCTGCTCTTTTTTTTAAACCTCTCCCAAATTCCCAGCAGAAACTTAGAGAGACAAAATAATACCCTTCCTAGAAGAGAAGCAGGGAGTAAGTGTGGCCACTCCTGGCATGGGTGGAAGGGATTATGGCTCGGGGGGAGGGATGGAGAACTAGGACCCCTCTTGGCTCCAGCTCGATCCTAAGGTGCATTAAAAATTTCTCTCCTGAAATCTGCAGGAAGGGAACGAGGAGCACAAAGGTAAGAATGCCAGGAACATGGGCTTTATGACTACTGGCAGTTTCAATTCAATAGTTCTTGTTTGTTTTTTAAATGAAGCAGAGATGATAATATCAGCAATGCCAGTATTTGACTGAGATGGGTCACCAGCTTTCTGGCTGTGACGTTCATTCTACCTCAGCTGTGTCTAGCTGCAAACCTGAGGGATGTGGCAGAACCAAAAAGCTGATGCATGACATTGCTCTTATTTCCTTTGCATGTGTATAACATCACACACTGCTACAATACAACCTGCTTGCTTTTGGTGAAGGTCCAGCACGTATTTTAAAGGGGCTTTGACCTTCTTGAATGTGTCATGTTTTTGCAAAATATTTTCCTGGAAAAGCCATTGTGGAAGAAACATATGTCTTTGGTCCTTCAGCACAAATAGTCCCAGTTATATTGATGAGAGAGAGAATTCAGGTAGAGCACAGGTGAGAAAGTTGGAGCAGGGAGACTGATTTAGTTAACTAAAAGTGGCACATTAAACCAGTACAAGTTTAAAACTTAGCCCCAGATACACACTATGGCTAACTACAACCATAAAGAGTAAGGACAGAGGAGTCTACTCTTGTAACCGCTATCTGACATAGGTGTTCAATTAAAAAATGATTTCTGCTCCCCTCTCCTGGAGAATCGGGAGACAACCAGCAACCTTTCCCCCAGGGTAAAATGTATTCCTTAGTGTTTGGTGGTTTGAGAATTTAGCATCTACCTTGAAAATCTGTTTTGGAAGCTTACATTTGTTTGGTTTTTAAATGATCTAGCTGTTACTTTTACTGACTTCCCAATAAAGAGCAAAGTACAGAGTCTGAGTCAGACACTGGGGAGATGAATAGATAAAATTCTGTAAAGGCCACTTAATTCTCTTACAGCTTTTTCATCAGCATATTCAAAGAGGACAGTGCAAAAACTGAGGTTTTATGTACAGTGTCCCTCAACATTTGTGCTATACTATGTGATTTACTGACATTTTTTTTTCAAGAATTCCGTGACTTGCAATAGGACTTTACATTTTGGCAGAGAGCTAGTCCTTTTGCCACAAACTACTTTTTATTAGTAAGTTATTTGCTATTAGAAATCACCATGTCCTCTGGATTTTGCTTTCTCATTTTTGGCATGCTGCCAGAAAACAGTGAACATTGAGTTAGCCTGGTACATGCATTGCTCTGTTTCTGTGTGCACCTCCACCAGTCCCAGTCGGGCCAGGCACAGCCAGGCATAATAGATCCCACTCCCTACATGGTGCACTGGGCAAGGAACCAGCCATTCACGTCTCACTCATACTGACAGGTTAATAACTCAGTACCCTTTCAAAGAGTTTATTTTTTTAAGCAAGAGTCCTACCCCACTCTGAGGTTACACAAGCTGGGAGGACAATCCAGATCTCTCACATGGCAGATCCCACTCAATCATTTAGCCACACTATGGTTCAGAAATAATCTGTCAAATTTAACTGCTCAGCCATGCTGTCTGTAAAACGGGGCTACTCATGCATACAGAATCCACTCTTTCAGTGAGTGATGCATGTTGCTCTACTGACGACAGGTAGAATTATCATTCAACTACTGATACTTATTTATGTTGTAAGAACTTAGCTTTATTTAGGTTTTTTTTTAAATATTTCCTATGTTAAAATGTTTTTAGGCCATGAAGTCAAGCACTCATGAAGTGCCAGAAGATGGTCTCTGCAACCTTAATTCTACCTGCCTTGTTTGTGCATTAAGATACTTTCATTTACATGATCACATATGATTTTTCTATCTACTTGGAAATATTAATAAAGAAACAAAGGATACAACCATTCTTGGTTTTTGCTTTTTTATTGTAGCATAAAAATTTACCTGTATAAAAATAGCTCAAGAAATGTTTTAAAAAATTGCATAGTGTTTCCAATTTCAAATTGTTACCTATAGTAAGCATTGGATGGTACAATACCAGAACTACTGTAGTTCTACTCTCTTCTTGGATACCAAGAATACATAAAATATAGACCTCCATTTGGGATGGGCCAGCATTGGTGGCAGAGAAGGGAACGTGATTTAACTTTGTATCCATAGTCTAGATATGTCATTTATTCTCTGCTGCTCTAATATAAACTAGAGATGACAAAAGAAGAAATTCTGGGGGTTTATTTAACAAAATTAAGTTGACATTTCTGAGGCCATCATAGTGTAGCCAATACCCATCAATCTGGAAAGCTGCAGAATAATGATGCTCCTCTTTATTAAACAACGTGGCACCTTCCAATAAGTACCTGCAAATTAAGGCAAACAGATGTAATCATCACAAACATGCTCTTTTTGGCAGTAAATGCTAAAGAATGCTACTGTTTAGTTGTCTTATAAATAGTTGTAGAGAGAAGCCAGCATTGCCCTTCACTCCTCTAAGTGAGCTGTTTTCTTTCCCTAGGTGCCTGATGTCCATTTGAGCAATTCCTGGAGCAAGGGTGACAGTCTGTGGCAAGATAAGATCATATTGCTAGTCTGACCTTAAGAAAAGGCTTATTTTCTGTCCCCTTCACTCCAAATTAGTATAAGAAAAAGCATTAAAATAACTTTCAAAATCAATCTGGAGTGGGTTGCTGCTGAGTTATGTGGTAGAGGAAAGTTGTGCATTGGCAGGGAAGAAGGAATGAATGAGCTAATAGAAATGGGATAGTGTAACATATGACTCCATTGAGCATGGCATTTTAATACAGGCAGGCAAAAAAAGTTAGTGCTTTGGTTCCGTGTGGCCTTCAAGTGATGCTTACTCCAAAACTCAGGTAGTTTATTACACACTAAGAGGGTTGTCCACTTCTTCAGGGCCTGAAGCCAGCAAGCCCTGTTCAATTATCAGAGCCAGCTGGCAAGGGATCAGGGCTGAGAAAACTCAGTTGAGAAGAGGTGTGTTTCTGCAGTAGGCCCTGAAGCAAGGATGGGAGGAGAGGTAGGGTAGTATAGCAGGTATTCTCTTTTCAGCACTGAGAAGAAAAGTCTTCAGGCCCTGTAGCCCAAGGTCAGCAGAAAAACATCTGTTTCTTATGTTTTGTCTAATTTTTATATTTGAATAAAACTGTGCCCAGAAAAAGACTTGGGTGTGGCAATAAATCCTGCCTGGGAGGGTCATGAAATCCCACCTGAGAGGAAACTGAGGCATGGCTAGCTCACAAGTAGCTTGAGTAGGTAGTGCCGTGACAGCTAGGCACACTAGAAACTCTCAGCAGGACCATGACCTAGCAGCAGTTAGTTCGGTGTCTTCTATTAGAGATCAGTCTGGCTAGCAGTCTGCCTGACTTGTGCCCCGCTCAGAGAACCTTTGCTTGGCACAATGAGAGCTGTCTGGGTTTTTCTGTTATCAATGTTTCTAATGTTAGTTTTAAAGCTCATGCCATAAAGCTGCACTATTAGCCATATTAGGTTGCTTCTGCAAACTGTTGATTTGCTCCTGTAAAGGAGCCTGGTTTTTCTCTGTCTCTCTCTTTTTCCACTAACTGTCACCTGATTACTGCTTTAAAGTACGCCCTAGGATGTATCCTATCAGGGATTTTCCTTCAATATAATCAACAGTTTTGCATTTTATTCACAAAATGTTTTTTAGCAATAGATTTCTAAAACTCCAGCTTCTTTCTGAGTTGTGATTTCTTTTCACAAAGACAGACACATAGTTAGAGAGAGAGATTCTAATTCTAACACTAAGGATTATAACAACTTCATTAATGTTTTAAGATTTCAATAAATCTATTTAGCATGTTATGGCAATTTCAGAAGCAAAAGTAAAGTCCCTGAAGATGTAAAAACCCCCAACTATTCATCACGTCCTGTTCTTTATATCAGGGTCATACTGTTATTTGATTTTTTTTAAAACAGAGCTTATTGCCTACTTGGTAGATGAATCTTTAAAGACCGTCATGTGATGAAACCTCCACAGATCCATCCAATCAAAACTGGCAATCCTAATTGCCCATGACGTCAGTAACACTTGAATTATTGCAGTAGGACAGAAGAAGGGAGTAGCCTCCTCATTGGGTGTGCTACATCTTGTAACACATTTACCCCTCAATACACCATCTGAACCTGTTTTAATCCTCTTACATTCCCACCCTCCTTGTTTACTTATATACACACACCACGCTCTTCCGGGAGTGGAGAGAGAGCCCCTCGCTATGGGACACCCCTTCCCTTTAATTCTTTTAGATTAAGTTTTCTGAAGCAGTCCCACCACTAGCTTTTTAAAAAGCAGTCATTTGGTATTGTTTTACTGGACGGTTTAATCCCCTCACATTCCAGGAGAACCAGACTATTCCTGAGTCTTTAACCATTTCTCAACAGACGGAGCGTTGTCCTTACCAATACCCCAGCTTCCTCTCTCTGTAACCCCTGGATCTTGTATCTGTGCAGTATTTGCTTGAGAGTTTCCCTGCACCCACATCCCATATGATCCCTACTTCTAACATAACCACACACTAACTGCTGCATCGTTATTTGCTGAACATAACTTCTCTTTCCTATTAAAAAAACTGTATGAACTTTTGCATAAGGCAGCATTTTTCTATAACATGACAAGTTCTATATTGTATTTATTACATTCAAGCAGGGTGGCTTGATTTAAGTCACAAAGCAAGAACCCTTCTTTTAAATCAGATTTTTAATCAGATTACATTTGTACTTTTGATTTTCATAAAGGTTGCCATAGTTATAATAAAAGATGTTGATTTGCCACTAAAGTTGGTACTGTTTTGCTAATCAAGAAAATACACAATATCTATACACTGATTAAGCTTAGCTTGCATTTTCTTAATTTTTTTACATCTTTTATTATAGTAGAAAATTCCACTTCCTGGGGGTTAGAAAGTTTGCAACTGAGACATTTAACTTAGAATCATGGAACATCAGGGTTGGAAGGGACCTCAGGAAGTCATATAGTGCAACCCCTGGTTCAAAGCAGGACCACCACCAACTACATCATCCCAGCCCGGGCTTTGTCAAGCCTGACCTTAAAAACCTCTAAGGAAGGAGATCCCATCACCTCACTAGGTAACCCATTCCAGTGCTTCACCACCCTCCTAGTGAAATAGCATTTCCTAGTATCCAGCCCAGACCTCCCCCACTGCAACTTGAGACCATTGCTCCTTGTTCTGTCAACTTGAATCTAATCATTTGCTATTTCTTGGTCTAGTATATTTGGTTCCAGCACTGAGGTCAGGAACTTCTGGGCCACCTCACACGTGTAGAAAGTAGATTTTAACTCCCATTTATTTTTATATTTATATTTTAGTTTTAGGATTGCCAGGAATCTGTAAAGTTGTTTTCTCCCCCCGAAGCTGCTTGCAGATTTTCATAAATTCACCCTTTTCCTCTGTACAGCTATGGAACAATCTTGATAGAAGGATACATGGTTGCCCTCCGCTCACCAACCAGCAGACCAAATTTGGTGATGTATCCTGGTCACATGCCACCTGAGGCATATTGCGCACACACACTAAGAACTGGCTGGCTGGCTCATGAATTGAAAGCTGGTATCTAACTATATAAATGTGGTCTAGCTGAATTCCTGGTGTGTGCCCAGAGCCTGATCCAATGTGCCCTTTCAGTCTTGATTTGACTGTCAGAGGCAGAGCTCCAGGGATCCATATTTCACAGGACTCTCTGAATTTTCCTCCAGCCCTCTCCAGCAGTCCTAGAATACTAATACTTTTCTTCCAGCCCCTATTTTTCAGATCTTCCAGTTTGTGTCAATTCTTTGACTTGAGACTCTTGGGTTGCCACCCCTACATGTCCACCTCAATGCTGATCATTCTTAAGTCCATGTCTAATGGCTGCTGCTGGTTCATTGGGATATCCACTGTGTGTTAATTTTTCTTCCAACTTGCTGAAACGGGTTGCCAACACCACACCTAAACTGGAATTAATCTGTGCCACTAGTGTACTAGTCATCCCTATATCCACCGAGTCTCCTCTGGACTCAGATTCCTTGGTTTGTATGTTGCCCTGTTCCCCCTTTGTGGTTTCTGTCCACTGACCATCCATCACCCGTGTTTGAGATAGAGAAACTGCAAGGCCCGCTGCTGTTCCCCTCTGTGCTGCACTCAACTCTAGTTGCCTCCAGACTAGCTTATACAAGGCCAGGGAGAACAGCCTCTGGTTCATCAGAGATCAGGGGGCAAAACACCTATCCCATTCCCCGCAGCAGTATCGATATCCTTATCCTAGTGCTGCTTGGGCCACTTGCTACAACTTCCACAGAAGGGGAAGGGGATGAGGCACTAATCGGCACAGCTGCTGCTCTGTGAGCCTCCAGGATCCAGTGTTCACTCCCTTCCTTAGCTTCCCAGTAGGTCCCCCACTACTGCACTGCCAGTGAGTTCAGGGAGCAAGGTGGGGGAGGAGCAGCGTTCAGCCAACTCTTGCAGTCTTCTGGGGAGGATGGAGGCATGGATCACCCCTTAGCTCCTTAATGGAAGAGGAGGAAAGCCAGTCCCGTCCTGCTGTGCCAACACTGCTCTTGGGGGATGGCCTATGCCACAGCTCCACCCCTCTTCACAATCTTCTGGGAAGGCAAGCCGGATATGCTGCTGCTTTGCTTCTATTCTCCCCCTTTGCCAGGAAGCTGAGCACTTATCTCCCGCTAGCACCTCAAGGAAGGGTGAGAGGATGTTTTTTTTGCTATGTGTACAAGGGGCCTTTCCCTTCCACCACTACAGACACATAGTACCTTGTGGGGTGGGGGCGGGGGGGGGGGGGGGGGCTCAGTCTATCCCCATAGTGTTTGCTAGTAACCCCTGTCTTACTTCCACCTTTTCTCTACCTCTTCTGAGCTCCCCCCATATCTGAAGGCAGGAAATGGGGCCTACCTGGGGGACTCAGCTGTGAATCTTATGGGTAAATAGGGAGGGGGGAGCTCAGTCTTCTTACTTGCTCCTCTATGACAGTCACATCACCCTTCACTTTCCCCTTGTCAGGCATGCTAAGGAAGTAACGTTTGGATTCAAAGTTCTGATGCTTAACTGGGTCTCAGTTGAATCCTGTATATCAAAATGCTAAATCCTGTAATATTGCACTTGAAATATCTGCAGTTTGATGTATTTTCAATACTTTATTACTAGAAAATAGAAAGGCTGGTTCTGAAACCAAACAATTGTTGTAAAAGGATTTTGACAATAAGAAGTTAACAGAAATTGACAGTGAGCATGAGTGTCCATGCTTCAAAAAGAACAGGAGTCCTTGTGGCACCTTAGAGACTAACTAATTTGAGCATAAGCTTTCACAGGCTTATGCTCAAATAAGTTAGTCAGTCTAAGGTGCCACTCCTGTTCTTTTTGCGGATACAGACTAACACAGCTGCTACTCTGAAACCTGTCCATACTGCTTCATGACTACTGAGTAAAAAACCCGTTTCTGTTACAGATTATTCAAAAGGATTATTGACTCCTCCTGAAACCATGAAGTGAGGAGAAGCCGTTTGCCTTGTTAAATATCGTTTTAAAATACTTACTTGTGATCAGATAAATCCAAATGATATGGAACATATGCCAGTTCTTCTGGTTTCCATTGCTGCATATTTAAAACAACAAAAGGCGGTGCCCCATGGCAGAAAACTCTCTGCGTAAACTCTCTTAACCCATCACATCTGCAAGTAGAGAAGCAGAAATGGCAATTATTTCCCTTGGCAAGCAGTACAATTAAACAGGTTTTAGTTCACATCCAGACATGATTGTAGGTGTACACTTCATTAGGGCAGGTTTTGTCTTGTGTTAGAATCTGGTTTGTTTATATTATGCGGGAAGGTGTTAATGGCTGTCATCATGTGAGTCTGTGATCCACAGGCAATCACAGACCTGTGAAAGCTGATGGGCCTGCTGGCTATTCTTCATTCAGGCTAGGGGAAGCAGCAACTCACCTCCTTTATGGAGTATGACAGCTGGACCCAATAGAAGCCGCTGCCCAAAGCACTGGAACACACAAAAAGCCAATAAGCAGCCAGTTCATGCAGTCCAAGGAGTTTCCCAGGGGACTGATTGGTTTTCTGCCTCTGACACAGTGAAGCAGCTGTGAGCATGGCTCAGAAAGTACAGAGACAGAGCTCCTTTGGGCACAAGACTGGATGGAGAGGCAGCCTTGGAAATAGCGAGCAAGAAAATTGGTAGCTGTTTGTTCCTGCTCTGCTCAGGAAAACAGGACTTTGGGTACATTCTTTGTGAATACAGATGGCACCAAAGATACCAAACTCCTGTCAACACTCTCCTCTAAGAGAAACAACCCAGTTATGCCCAGAAGAACGGCTAACGGCTCAGGCCAAGGAGCAACAATTCACAGTAAATGCAGAGGACACTAGCCAGTTTACTATTTGCTCACCAACTCACTGCTTGAACCAAACAGTCATCTGGCAGTGGGATTTTCAGATGCCCTGGGGAACGAGGTGCCACATCTCACTGAAAGTCATTAGGAGCTGGGCACCTCACTACCTTAAGCACCTTTGCAAATGGTGTTATAAGGGTCCAGAGCATCTCTCTTTGGTAATCTGAGGCAATACTGCTGTTAAATGCAATGGTGGCACTTGGTGCAGCAGGAGCCCAGATACTTCACCATTGCTAGTTACCCCCTTTAGCTGGGATTTTAAATGGGCCTCTGGTACTGGTCAGCAGTGATGTATGCAAAATACACAGCGGACACTACTCCGTATTGAAGGTGTCTCAGTGGAGAGGAGACAAGGGAGGACTATGGCCTGGGTCTACAAAGGGACAATGCCAAAGCCCTCCTGCACTGGGGTGATCTGTCCCCTCAAAGGTAGCGGTGTGAGGGATCAGCACCCCACCATCACCTCACAGCCCTTAAGATTTTTTGGGAGGTTGGATGTGCAAAGGCCTCAGATACTGGGAGAGAGGACATGGTTCTGCGAATAAGTAGTGGCTGGGAAGAAATCCCTATTATTGTTTCATCAAAGGCCTGGGCCGAGAAGCCATGCAGAGTGGGCAGGACAAGGCTCTTCTCTCTCCCAGCCAACGGGCAGGACCTTTAGCAGGGGGACCTGTTTGTATGCTGCCTCTTCCTTCATAAGAAGGGAGTCATCAGCAGGACACAACCGGCCTGCTAAGCCCTTGGAGCTTGGGGACTAACGGGGGATAAGGGTGAGCTGAAAGAAGGTGCCCAAGGCTCTAGAGCTGGCTAAGTTATAACCCTAGCTCCAGGAGCGGCTGTGTCCTCTCCTGTTTCAGGGAGGATATTACTAACCTGAACCCATAGTCCGAGATCCAGGAGAAGAGTCAAGGGGACTTGTGTCTGAAGGAGGGAGATAGTGACTGCCTTAAGGGGACAGACAGAAGGACTGTCT
>NC_133772.1:141876307-141963336 GCF_003597395.2 Chelonoidis abingdonii | reverse complement strand
GCCTGCCAGGGACAGAGAACTCCAGAGCTGCAGGCGCTGGTGTTTTCTCTCCCTGGCGGATGCAGGGCTGTGGCTTCTCTCCGGCTTCTCTGGAGCTGCAGGTTGCGGGCACCAGTGTTGTCTGTCCCCAGCAGACACTGGGCCACGGCTTCTCTCCGGCTTCGAAGCTGTGGCCCGGCCTCTGCTGAGGACAGAGAACTCTGGGGCTGCGGGCACCAGTGTCCTTGGTCCCTGGCAGGCATGGGGCCGCAGCTTAAGCTGGAGAGAAACCGCGGCCCCCATGCCTGCCAGGGACAGAACTCCGGGGCTGCAGACTGCGGGTGCCAGCGTTCTCTGTCCCTGGCAGGCACGGGGCTGTGGCTTCTCTCTGGCTTTGAAGCTGGAGAGAAGCCACGGCCCTGCCCTTGCCAGGGACAGAGAACTCTGGGGCTGCAGGCTGCGGGTGCCAGTGTTCTCGGTCCCTGGCAGGCACGGGGCCCCAGCTTAAGCTGGAGAGAAACCATGGCCCTGCACCTGCCGGGGACAGAGAACTCTGGGGCTGCAGGCTTCATTCTATGTTAAAGGAAGAATAATAAATATATTTGGACCAGCAGTTCAACAGTGTTTAACTTTTTAAAAATAAATAAGATGAAAACTACTGGTCCAAATATATTTATTATTCTTACTTTAACTCCTTAATTTTTCTTACAGGTAGATAAATGAGCAGCAAATTCACATGGGAAGGTGAAAGAGTAATTGCCGAATAATTTAATACCTTTTACACGTAAAGTTACCCTTTTTATACATAATATATGAATCCATAAGATATTAAATATGATGTTTTTCATATTATTTAATGTACAAATACAAAATAAGCCTTGAAAAATTGTTGGCGCTCGCCACACACTTCTGAAAATATGAATGTGCTATTGGCCACAAGAAGGTTGGGGACCACTGCTCTAGAAGAGAAGACCCCTGGCTCTGACTCAGAGGCCCAGTAGCAAACAGGTCAGAGATGGGGCGAGAGTAGTGCCAACCACTTCATGCTGTGTCCCTGGCCTGGAACCCCAAGGACTGTGCAGGCCTCACTTCCCCTGCCAAACCCAGCGAGATGACTTCGTCAGGCCTTCAATACGTGGGCCATGCTCAGAGAGGCCAGGGACTGTGCTCCCCTCACCTAGGGCAAAGGGCCACCTGAGGTATAGGACTAACACTCAGAGGGGAAAGGACTACTACTAACCTGGCCAGAGCACTGAGGTCATAAAAAAGAATCAGCAAGTGGCTAGATGGTGATTGGTCTAGCAGACGAGGGAAAGTGAGGCATAATTATAGACTTTAAGGCCAGAAGGAATCACCAGCTCATCTAGTCTGATCTCTGTACCAGCACCTGTACACTAAACCTAACAACTGAAATTAGACTCAAGTCTTACAGGCCACAGAACACTAGCCTACTACATGCTGCAGGCAGAAAACAGGAGGAACCAAGGGACACCAGTGCTTGGGGCCTCCCCGCTGACAGGGAAATGATTGGGATATAATGATTGAGTACCTGGCCTGCGATGTCTGGTTCTGCCACAAGGAGGTGCTCTGGTGCAGAGTACACACTATAACACCAACTCCGAGAATGCCGTTCTGAAGCTGGTTTGGCACATGTCCTCCTAGCCCACATCGCACCTCATCCTGGGCTCTTGGATCCACTTAGTTGAACCCAGTTGTAAGGATATGACAATGCCTCTAGCATTCTGCTGACTCAATCCCCCACTGTCCGTTTTGCTTTTCCCATTCTGCAATCTCATCCCTCTTACTGGCCTCTTCCCTCCCCCCACTTAGTCCAAAAATTTCCCCCGGATTTTCCCCTCCCACACAAGCCTCTTGGATCCAGAACCTCAGATTCTCCTTGGCCAACTAATCCTTACAGCACCCTTGTTTCTCCTCACCCCCTCTCCAGACTGTTCTGCCCACAATGTTGTGCAGGGAGATATGGAGGGGAAGCCACACAGGTCAGCATGTTGACAGGCAGGCAGGAGCAGCAAGTGTGAATATAGCTGCTGGTTTTGAGTGTATGAAAGGCAGCTCCCCTGCAGGAAAACATGGAAAAAGTGTGTGCAGTTTGAGGCGTCCAATGTCATCTTTGGGCTGAGACCAAGCACAGAACATTTCAATCCTAGGAGAAAGTTTTGTTTGGCAGTGAGCAAGTGCAAACAGGCTAACAGACCATGTACCCTCTGTGACAGCAAACACACACTTTCAGATCTATTATGCACTTACCCATACTGTTCACACAGCTCTATCTTGGAACAGAATAATTCATCTACTGCCCGCTGAATCAAGTCTCCATGAGGAATTTCTTGGGGAGGACTGAAATAGTTAGGGACATTTGATCAGATTTATTCTGTACTTGCACAGTATAAAATCATTTAACCACAACAATATATAAAAAGAGTAATCCCTAAACTCAATGCAAACAAAAATCGATCAGCCCATGAAAAAAAAAGTCTCTACAATGCTGTTTTTGTCCAAGAACCTAGCTACTTCAGAGGAAATAAATTTTTTCAATGTTTAACTTAAATGCCAAACCAACTTCTCTTGAACAGGACTGCCACATTGAGAACTCTGCTGTTGAGATTCAAGTCTTTCAGCTATGCAGTCAGCTAAACCAGATCTCATCTTGCCATGAACGAACGTATCACAACAGTGACAGGTACTGCACAATGAAGCCAAAAGGCTCTGTTCTATTCTGTACTCTAGGATCACCCACGAGTGTCCATCAGACCTTCCTTTCCCTTCCTTCCTGGTGTTTGTGTAGAGTCAGGTAGTCCAAATATCTTACTCAGACAAAACGTATGAAATATAGAACAGAGTATAGACAGGAGGGCTGATGCTTGGTTGACGTATCACATATTTCCAATATAGACCTAAAAGGTATCTTTACGCACTATTCACCACCATGTTCATTTTCACAGTACAATAATTGGGCACAGGATTTTTTTGTTTTAAAAACAGCATGAGAGAACTACCTTAAACCCAGCCAAAAAGGCTTCATTGATTAGCTGGCATGCCTCACTGCAGAAGCAGTGTATATTTAGAAGGTAGTGGTCTCCTAGGTTGCAGCACTGATGTTGTAAGAGTCCACTGTTAAAGAGTCAACTTTAAAACAGCAAGCAGCTGAGTCTCTTGTATGGAAGGTATTAAACCTAAACTACTGTTGCCTCAGAGCATAGACCCAGTCTTTGAAAGCTCATCCTTGGCATGAGGGGATTAGACAAATTTGTCTTCTACCTCTCAAAAAAAGTTTACAGCACCTGTTATTTGCATGTGATTTTTCACCCAACTATTAAGTCAAAAAATGATGGAAACAAAGCCTTAATTGCTACACTTATTGCTGTATGAAATTAACATCTTGCGGGTACAGTGCTGCAATTCAAGGACAGGACAGTTACAAAGCAGTTGGGTCACCATTAAGCAGAGTAAGGGGGTGCAACATGACCTGACCAGCTAAGAAATCAAACACTACAAGTTGGAAAAATGCTTTCATTGATGCACAATGCCTGCAGTGAAAGGGTAAAAATTCAAAACCAGAAGTATCCAAGTCCCACAGACTTTCAAGCCCATGAAAGCAAACACCACAATCTGCAAGAGAGAGGTTATGAAGTTGTAGCAGAGAGCCCTGTGCCTTACCATGTGGTCAATATGCTGCAGTTGTAGCTTTAACTCATCTGCATCAGCTGCTAGTATAAAAACCTCATGGCAGAAGTAGACAGGATTCCAGTAGAGGAGGGTGAAGAATCACTGATCATGATTCATACTGGTACCACTGATGCAGCAAGAGCTCTCAAAGTTTCTGCTAGACAGATTTGAGAGTCAGGTAGTAAAACTACATTTCTAGCTCTTTCAGTGATCATTCTGAGCAGGTCAACAGAATTCATAACCCCCGAGATGTGTTTTGGCCTGATGTACTTCATTAAGAAATGAAGGCCTTCCTGCATCTTCTCCAAGACTCAATTCTTAGCCCCCCTCCTCAGACTTGGTATGTTTTAGTGTAATATATTCTGGACTTGGGTGCAAGTTGAGACTACTAAAACTGGAATAGAGAATGCAACAACTTGCTTAATAATGTAAATTAGAGTTTCAAGATAGAAGCACATTACTCCAGCATCTGAGGGTATCCTCAGTGGTGTAGGAACTTATTGCCTGAAAAAGTACCTCTCTCCCAGCAACCTACTGCCCCAGTTCCAATCAGAGGTGCTAGAGTCCCTCCATTTGAGGCATGGAGCTGCCAATAGCAATTTTTCTGTGAAGGATGCTCAACTTTGAGACTCACTCTCCCTGCTGCTTTTGTCCATTTGAACCTCCTTCTGTTAATTTCTAGGTATAACTGCAAAGGTCAACTCCATCTAGCTACTGGGGACACATTTACTAGTTTTAGTATTGGGACAGGACAAACCAACAGTACTGATGCTGTTCTACATTTATTCTTTACTGTGAAAATCCATTTTAGGCAGGTAATTTACTTTGCAAGTGTTAATCTGTAGTATGAGGACCAGCATGAATGACAGGCACCTCTGGAGAGTTCTTAGTCACAATAAGTCAACAGCTACAAATGCAAGAGAGCAATTTTCGTTATCACATGCTCCAAGCAGAGAGGGAAGAAAGCCCAACCCAGAAGTATTTGTTAAACAGCTCTCCAAGCCAACACTCCCACTGAATCAGTGAGCATCAAAAGCAATTACACTTTAGCACCGCAGCATAGAATATCAGAGACATGCTCTGCTGCAATTAATGCAATATTCTTTTTAATCACTGTCAGCCAACCCTAGGCCAGAAGGGCTCGTTTCTAAGTCTTCTACAGCAAGATCTTAAGAGGAATGATTTGAGAACACAGGGTGTATATATTTGCTACAGATACATACACCCATAGATGTATTCCAGCAGATAAAGGCACTTGGACAGGTAATACTGATCTCTTAAAAACCAGAGTTGCAGCCCCCTTTGAAGAAGTTTGTTTTATCACAGTTGCATGCCAGCATGTGCAGCAACTTACTTTATGATAACTGTTCTCTGCAGATCTTCCTGCATACGAGTTGGACAACTTGAATTTGAACAGTAGCTCTCTTGAATGGTAGACATGAGACTTTCTAGATTCTTTGTAAAGTTATCATGCTCATTTCCAAATAAATCTATTTCCAGTGAAGCTTTGTGAACTTCAGATTTATACTGTCGCTTCTCCATCTTGTCCCAAATCCAAAGCAGCTTCACTGTTGTAAAATTATAGGAGTCCATTAAGTAAAGAAAGTAGTTGACAAACTCTCTACCTAAATGAAGGGAGAGCTCCTTGGGGAAGTGTTCATTTTCATGCAGAATGACATACAACAACATCAAGAATCCATCTATAGTGCAAGTATTTTTCAGATTTATTTCAACATAAAGTGGTGTGCAAGATACAGCTTTCCGGCCAGCTTTGATAGTAAAAACCCCTCCCCAAGGGAGCACAGGCCTCCAAAATGAGCGATCTGGATCATAATTATTTTTAATTGATGCTTTGATCTCCTCAAACAGTGTCTTCATCCTGCAATTAAGAGAAAAAGTATTAATATATTGTACCAAGAGCAT
Source organism: Chelonoidis abingdonii (assembly GCF_003597395.2). Taxonomy (NCBI): domain Eukaryota; kingdom Metazoa; phylum Chordata; order Testudines; family Testudinidae; genus Chelonoidis; species Chelonoidis abingdonii. The sequence continues at coordinate 141,957,747 of NC_133772.1, read as the reverse complement.
TCCATTTTTGAACAGGCACACACTTAGAATACACAGTGAGTGGACCAGAACTTAATATCAACAATTTAAGTGCTAACAGTCAGGAGCAGCCCCTGCTAAGAATCAAACGGCTTTGAGATTTCCCTAGTTTAGACATAGGTTTCTTTCCATCTGACCCAGCCAATTACGGGTCTTTACTAAAAAAAAGTCTTGGTGATTAATTTTAAAACATGAGTGGGCACTGGAGGCATTAAGCTGTACCTTAAGAGAGTCAGTCTGCAAGAAGGGATGAGTCACTCACATATAAAGGGATGCTGTTATCTCCCCTAGAGTCCTGGCAGGCTGACTGGCTGGCACAAGAAGTGTTTTCTTGCTGAATACAATCTGTGGTTAGTTGCTGCCCACTGTGTCACCAAACTATATAGGTTACTTTAGAGGACAGTTACCTCAGAGAAATGTGAGGCAGTTACACTCAGTTTAGCTTAGTTAAGCTGAAAATAACTTGAAATCAATTTACAAGGAATCTCTGAATACGTGACTAGGGCATATCCGTCTTAAACACTACATAAAGGAATCAGAGGGGTAGCCGTGTTAGTCTGAATCTGTAAAAGCAGCAGAGAGTCCTGTGGCACCTTATAGACTAACAGATGTTTTGGATCATGAGCTTTCGTGGGTGAATATGACATTCATCTGACGAAGTGGGTATTCACCCACGAAAGCTCATGCAGGGTTTTTTGGGCCCAACGATCTGATTCTTCACCACATGCTAGGCGTAGTGGTTCTCAAACTTTTGTATGGTGAAGCCCTTTCACAACGCAAGCCTCTGAGTGCCAGCCCCCCTCAAATTAAACAATACTTTTTAAACATCATTTTAACCACCATTATAGAATGCGGCGACAAAGCAGGGTTTGGGGTGGAGGCTGACAGGCTCGCACCTCCCCCCCCCCCGGTAATAACCTCACAACCCCCTGAGGGGTCCTGACCCCCCAGTTTGAGAACCCCTGTGCTAGGTAATGCTGCATTTGAATTCTGAACCATTCAGTGTTTTAGACAGTGAAATGATAATACATTATTGATAAAGTATTAGTCCAGTGTTTAGAGTTTTGTAACCCTTTAGGAATCACTAGCATTTGCAGTAGAACCTGTGTAATAAACACTTTGGGAACGGAGGTTGTTCATAACTCTGAACAAAACGTTGTTGTTTCCTCAAAAGTTTACAATTGAACATTGACTTAGTGCAGCTTTGAAACTTTACTATGCAGAAGAAAAAAGCTGATTTCCCTTAATTTTTTTAGTTTATGTTTAACACAGTACTGTACTGTACTTGCTTTTTTGGTCTCGGAAGTGCACAACCTGACAGCAGCAATTTCCAAATGAGGTGTGCGGTTGACTGGTCAGTTCGTAACACTGAGGTTCTACTGTATTTAATAAGAACACCTACATCAGGCTACAGATAAAAAGATTTTTCTCCAGGGAAGAAAAGTGTTATGTTTAATATTTAGGCAATAACTACTGTAAAACCTAAGGCTTTTTGTGACTCCTTGCAAGTTGAAACTTAAGACTTCCAAACTCAAAAGCATTTTAGTCTTCTAGACTAAAGACATCCATTTTTCATATGGGAAGAGAGTTGAGCCCCTATGCCACCATACACAGTTTCCAGCAAAGTCATTTTCTTTAGGCTTTTATTTCAAGTTATGTCCCTATAAAGACAAGAGAAATGTAGATCATCATTTCTGGCTTCAGGGTAAGAAGATAATGTAGACTAAAGCTACAGACTATTTAAACAGTAAGGCATCAGTTAATTATAACCAAGAAACTCAGCACAAGCCCATTACTCTTCAGGACATGAACTTTGCCTGGTTATTTAGACCCAATGTTCTCTGCCATTACAGCTTGAGTAGGGTAGAAAGTACAGGCCAAATGATGACAAAGCAAAAGATTTGAAGGAGAAACAGGGGGTTGGGGATAGAAAACAGAGAAAACACAGGGACTTGAGACAGTTCAAAAGCTCAGACACATTGACAGAAACACTCCTAAGTGTCACAACGTCTCCCCTATCACTACTGCTCAGGGGCAATTGCTTGTTTCTGCCAGAAGCTGATCTGCAGCATTAGCTCTTGGGGTCCCAACAGGCAGGGGAAGCTGCTCTCTCCCTGGGGTTCTGCGCAGGGCCCCCCACCTCACTTGGGCCGAAGCACCATGCTGCTCACAATGCCAGGAGCGAGCAAACAACCTGCCTGCCTGCACCTTTCCCAGCTCTCACCACCAGCGCCCATCGGCAACAGGTGCGCTTCTCCCATTCGCAGGGGCACTGCCAGGCCAGGCTGTGACTCGAATGAGAGGAGCTCTGCAAAGCTAGACCCATGGGATGGCCCTGGGCTCTGCCCCAGAGCCAGGGCAAGGTCACCTCTTGCAGAGTTCAGCTGCAGAGAGGATTAGGCACAGGGGAGGGGCCATCAGGGCAGCAGCCACCTGGCCAGTGGAGGCAGCGCAGGGCGAAGGATCACAAGGTTCTCCCCACAACAAGCCCTGTAGTAACCCCACCCACCACCAACAGTCCCCCCACAGTCCCCATGGGTTCTCCTCACAGGCTATCTGCACCCCACCGCCTCCCCACAACCCCCAGGGGTCCTCCTCCCCCCCAGCCCCATGGGTCCACCCCCCAGACTATCTGCCACCCCAACCAAAGGTGTCCCCAACCCCCCACAACCCCCATGGGTCCTCCCCACAAACCCAGGGTTCCCCCCCCAGACTATCCTGCCCGACCCAGGTGCCACCCAACACCCCCCCCAGCCCCCAGGGGTTCCCCCACTTATCCCAGGGGTTTCTCCCCCAACCCCAGGGGTTCCCCCCATACTATCTGCACCCACCAGGTCACACAACACCCCCCACAGCCCAGGGGTTCCCCCACACCCAGGGGTCCCTCCCCAGACTATCGCACCCCATCCAGGTGCCACCAAACACCCCCCCTATGCCCCCAGGGGTTCCCCCCAGACTATCTGCACCCCACCAGGTTGGTCCACCAGCCCAACAGGTCTCCTCTCCTCAGCCTCACATGGCCCCCCCGCGCACCGGCATCTGCTCCCGGGAAGCTGGTGTCCCACCCGCACGGGACGGTCGGCCGGCGCTCCCCTGTACAGTGTGCCGGCTGGCGCCGAGCGCGCCCCCACGGCCGCCACATCTACCTCGCCACGCCGCGGAGCTCGGCCGGCAGGCCCCCGCCGCCGCCGCCTGGCATTGTCTGTATTCCGGAGCGACCCACGGCCTGCCGCGTCACAAGCCCCCCCGCGGGAAGTTGGCTTGAGCGGAAGAGGGGGGGGCGGGGTAAAGAGGACTAGGCGGGGCTACAAGCTGCGGGGGTCGACGCGGCGATCGAGGGCAGGGGCCAGGACGCGGGCTGTGGGCTCGGGGGATAGAGAGAGGTGGGCGGGGCTAATGGGTGAGGGCGGGGCTGCGGTCACGAAGGATACAGCGAGGTGGGCGGGGCTAATGGGTGAGGGCGGGGCTGCGGTCACGAGGGATACAGAGAGGTGGGCGGGGCTAATGGGTGAGGGCGTGGCTGTGGGCTCGGGGATAGAGAGACGTGGGCGGGGCTACAGGAAGGGGCGTGGTGTGCCGGAATGGGAGGAGCTGACGAGCCAGGGCATCGCAGGGATGCTTGTTTCCCAGAAGGGTGTTTATTATTATCATTGTTCGCACTCCCGGACTGTAGAGCCTGTCATTTATTTTCTTCATTCTCACATCTCTCATAGGACAAGCCATAAATCTGTGGCAGCCTGCTAATAATACACCCTGCATGTGAGAAGCCTAATCATCTGCAGAATCCTGAGGCAGGGCAGGTGATTGGGACCAGGCAATGTCTTTGCTACAGACAGACAAGAAGATTTTGTGCGCAGGTTGGGGAATTCTCTTGAGAACACGCTTTCCCTAACTGGGCAGCTACAGGATAATTCATGTCAGCTTAGTCCTCGCTCTGTGTGTATAACTTTGTGGCCTGAAAAGGACCTCAATGTAGTTTTCTATATTGTTTTTTCAAAATCGTTGGTGAAAACCTGGCCCTATTGAGGTTCATGCCAAAAGTCCCATTGATTTCGGTAGGGACAGAATTTTATCCCTTGTTTTTATAATCATGGCCAGAGGCGGCTCCAGGCCCCAGCACGCCAAGTGCATGCTTGGGGCGGCAAGCCGCGGGGAGCACTCTGCCGGTTGCCGGGAGGGCGGCAGGCAGGGTGTCTTCGGCGGCATACCTGCGGAGAGTCCGCTGGTCCCGCAGCTTCACTGAAGCTGCGGGACCAGCGGACCCTTTGCAAGCACGCCTGCAGGAGGTCCACTGGAGCCACAGGACCGGCGAGCAGCAGAGCGCCCCCTGCGGCATGACGCCTTGCTTGGGGCGGCCAGATTTCTAAAGTCGCCCCTGATCATGGCTGTTAGTGTATAATAAATGTTAAAAAAACACCCAAGCTAAAAATATAAAAGATATCTTTTTAAATGACAAAAAAATTAAATAAATAAGGAAATGCACAATTATTGCATTATCTAATTTTAAAAGTGGCTGTAAAATGACACTCAGTTTTCATGTTTATTGTCTCATAAGTCTGTGTACAGCTTATTAGCATGTAACACACCTCACTTGGGTTTGGGCTTAGCATGTAGATGCAAAAGCAGATACCAATTTTATTTTTCAGATGCCAGGTTAACTTTGCATGGCTGGCGCTTAGCTTTTTTGTTTGTTTGTTTGTTTGTGAACTGTGTAAATATGGTCTGGATATCTTTAAAAGATAGTAAACATTCTAACACACTGTCCTCTCAACTGAGCCATTTTTAGTAGAATCACACTTCCTTTCTTAAGGTATCATATTAAATAGATTGGCATTAAGTTCTATATATTATACACAGCAGCTTTAATTTCAATCATGCAAGCGGTTAGTGCAAGACTGAGGATGTGTTGAATACACACAGTGAAGAATAATATAGAACAAGGAGATTTAAAAACGAATGAAGCCTTGAAGCTAGCAGAAGATAGAAAATGGTGGAAACACTTCATTTGGCCCCATCATCGCTATTGAGCTGATGGATGGGAATTAAAGATCAAGAAGAAGAAGAAACAAGTGGTTTGTAGTGTCCAAAGCAATTGCCAAAAATTCAGTTATGATGATTCCATGCACATTTTCCATCCATCATACACATGCACAGACTGGTTATTAAAGAATCCCCCCATCAATGTAATTGATCTCACCTTGTGCAACAAGAGAAAATCCAAACTTTTTTGAAAGGTTGGATTATTTATTTTGGAATGATCTTAGCTAAACGAACTGAGTGGTAAGAAGAACATCCAAGGAAAGGGCTGAGTGTGGGGATCAAAAATTAGAATCTGTGTAACCCATGCACCTCCTGGGAGTGGTGCTCTGTCCCATCTAGTGGCACCAAGACCACTTAGAGAGATATGATAAGTCTGCTCTACAGCCTGAGCTAATGGTCATGTGGTAGAGGCTCATACACTAAGTTCCAGAGGTCCCAGGGTCAATCCTGTACTTAAGCTCCAGAGGTCACCGGTTCAATCCTGCCCACCGACAGACCTGTCGGCATTACACTTGTAGCATGCACAGTTCCTCTAAAATCCTATACAGAGAGAACCTGAGGAGAAGAAGTTGTGTCCATTCATTTTCCTGTAAGAATAAACAAAGCCATTTCACTGCTGGCATCAGGCTGGAACAACACACCCCTGAAATAAACGTGGCCGAAACTCCCACTTTCAGTTCCATCACTGCCGCCTTCTCACTTCCTCTCTCTGGTATCAGCCATCAGGTTCCCACGGCCTCCCAGCTCTGAAAGATGGAAGAATTAAGATTTCATCCCCTTCCCCAAAACATGAGAAAAGGAAAGAGATTCAAAACTCTCTCTCTGCCAAGAGAGAGGGGAAAAACAGGGATTGGGTGCCTGTCTTTATGGTCTCAGCACTCTCCCACTTGCCACATCATTCCTTCTGTTCTGTCCCACAAACCCATGTTCTCCCTCCACAGTTTGTCCCCTGCAGTTCCTGTTCGGCTCAATGGTTCAGCTGCCTAGTCCAGCTCTGCACTCCTTGACTTTGGTATTACGTGCTGGTCTTCTGAGAAATCCTCCACAGCAGCGGAGAGGAGACTGCATTATTTCATGCTCCCAATTTTGCTGAGAGGAGAAACTATCCACAACTGTATCTGAGCAAAAAGAGAGAGACCTATCCTATGCCACCAACCAGGAAAGAGTCCATCCCACATCCCTAGCCAGTCAGAGTGGAGACATTTCCCCTTTCCCTAGCAGGTCAGATGGGGACATCCCAGCCTCCTGAGGATGGAGCTAGGGAGAGATGGAAGACAAGGGGATAGAAAAGAAGGGGGGGTTGAAGGATGGAGGGAATGAGGGATTGAAGGGCGAAAAGGAACATAATGGGCAGCAGGGGTGAGGCTGGCCGATGGGGTAGTGTGGAAATAAGAGAGGGCTGGGAGGATATTAGAATAACCAAGCAGTGATGAACAGGCATCTGTCCAGAGTGGGGTCTAGTCATAAGGGAAAGCTACTGGGACAGAAAAATCTGCCCCTCGTGCTGCTGCCCCCATCTGTTGGGGTGGAGCTCCTCCTGCTAAGGCGATGAGGAGAATGGTGGGACCTGTTGCACCTGGGCAACTTTTAGTTGGTCCAGTCAGGAGTGGGGCTGTTGTATCCTGACTTCACCCCACGCTCTTTGTCCTATGGCTGCCCCTGCGGTGAGGGAGGGGCTGTGGGGGCCAGTCTGAAATGCTATGTGACATTCTGCACAGAGGATTTATTAGTATTTTTACAGTACCATGAATGTGCACGGGGAATGTGAGTACTTCTGCTGCTGTGTATGCTCTCTTCCTCCCCAGTCCCAGAGGGTCAGATGGGTTAATGGGACAAGCCAGAGTGGATAAACAAACACAAACCTTTGGCATGGGAGTGGTTTGTTTGAACATTTGGCACCATGTCAGCACTTAGAAATGGAACTGCCTGGGAAATCAATTGATGAGGCTGCTATTCACAGCAAAGGCCAGGTTGCGCTATTGTAAGCATCTTTCAAACAACACTTGCTAGGTTAGTCTGTATCAGCAAAAACAACGAGGAGCACTTTTGTCACCTTCAGACTAACAACTTTATTTGGGCATTATGCTTATGCCCAAATAAAGTTGTTAGTCTCTAAGGTGCCACAAGTACTCCTGGTTGTTTTTGCTGATACAGACTAACCTGGCTGCAACTCTGAAACTTGCAAGTCAGTTGCCCAGTCATTCATTGAGTTAAATAGATTGTAGCAGATACCTCTCAGAAAGCTTGCTTACCTTGTCAGTCAGATGCAAGTTCCTCTTGAAGTGGATCTTGATAATGAGCACACTGCCATAGGAAAAGCCGAAAATACAAACTTAGCTTTTACTCACTGAGATCTTATGAAACCACTTCACTCTGGTGAGAAAAAGGCATTGTAAAAGCAAAAACTTCCTCTCCAAAAAAAAAAAAAAGTACAACCCCCCCATTAGTCTCCTATGTACTGCAAACTGTTTAATAAAATAATTACCATAATAAATCACATCCTTTAATGTACCTCCTCACAAATAGCAATCCCTGCATCAGAATAGCCAGCCAGTTACTAAAGCTACATTTCCCCAAAGACCATGGGATGGGATTTTAATCCCTGCTATATGACCCTTATGTGCTTTTGTGGCAGACTATGGGGGCCATAAATGTCCTGGAGTTTGGCAGGGGCGAATTCCCCAGGCATTTCATAGGGCAGACATGGGCTGCTACAAGCCTCAGGGAGAGGGAAAGAGCTGGGCCCTTGATACTATGGGAATTCTCAGAGGCAGCACCAGCCATGGAGTAGCAGAGAGAGAGACGGCCATAATCCCTGCACTCAGCTGCCTGAATTATGCTGGGGCTGGAATGGCCTGGAGTGGGGAGAGTGCAAAGGTAGCATAAGGATCCTTTTACCCACCCTCCCTTTGCACTGCAAGTTCCTGTGCTGCACCCAGAATCTCACCCCATGGGCAGAAAATCAAAGTTCCCATTGCCCAGCTAGATGAGGCCCCGAGTCCTAGCTGCATCTCTATCCCAGGCAGTGCCAGACCCAGCCTGAGGAGAGCGGCTAGGGGAATTACCACCTCCCCACTTCACCAGCCATATTGTTTAAAAAACACAGTTCAGCATTTATACCAGCAAGCTGAGAAAATTGTAACCACTCTGCTGTGCTCTGATAACTGTCATTAAGACATCGTGGATGGCAGTGCTGTTAATCCAAAGTTCCTAACTGAAGAAGACTCCCAGTTGCCTGACATGCGGAGTGATATGGATAGGAGCAACTTTAGATTGTTTTTTGAATTCACAGAACAGCTGCAGAGGGTGGACCATCACTTTTGGGCTCGGGAAACAAGCACTGAGTGGTGGGATTGTATCATCATGCAGGTGTGGGATGATGAGCAGTGGCTACAGAACTTTTGGATGTGAAAAGCCACTTTCCTAGAACTGTGTGTGAAGCTAGCCCCAGCACTGCGGCGCAAGGACACCAGAATGAGAGCTGCCCTATCGGTTAGGAAGTGTGTCGCAATCATTGTGTGGAACCTGGCGACTCCAGATTGCTTCTGGTCAGTTGCAAATCAATTTGGAGTGGGGAAGTCGACCATTGGGGCTGTGTTAATGCAAGTGTGGTGGGCAATTAATTGCATCCTGCTACAAAGGACCATTGATTCTGGGAAATGTGCATGAAATAGTGGCCAACTTTGCAGAAATGGGTTTCCCTAAGTGGAAGGGCAATAGATGCAGGGCCGGCACTTCCATTAGGCGACCCTAGGTGGTTGCCTAGGGCGCCAGGATTTGGGGGGCAGCATTTTGCGCACTCCCCAAGGGGCGCATGGGAGCTTCCAGTTCTGCTCCTGTCGCGCAGCCAAAGAAGGACCTTCTGCCGACGTGCCGCAGAAAACAGCGGCAGGCAATTGAGGAGCTCAATGACTGCCGCTGTCGCCTGCGGCATTTCGGTGGAGGGTCCTTCTTTGGCGGCGCGATGGGAGTGGAACTGGAAGCTCCCGCGCGCCCCGTGGGGAGTGCACAAAATGCCGCTCCCTGAATTCTGCCTAGGGCACCAGAAACCCTGGCGCCGCTCCTGAATAGATGGCTCACATATTCCCATTTTGGCACTAAACCACCTCATGACGGAGTACGTCTATAGGAGGGGGTACTTCTCCATGGTGTTGTAGGCACTTGTGGATCACTGTGGTTGTTTCACTGACATCAACACAGGGTGGTCTGGGAAGATGCATGATGCACGATCTTCAGGAACACCAGCCTGTATATAAAGCTACAGACAGGGACTTTCTCTCCAGACCAGAAGATTACAGTGGGGAATGTTGAAATGCCCACCGAAGTATCCACTGGGCTCTTGGCCGTGGAGGTGGGGTCACCACTGAAGATAGTGTCCGGGTTCTTATAGAACCGACAGGTCTTAGGTGCAGCACCAGAGTGACAGTTTGCCTCCCTCGCCTTATGGCATGCCTGCCTCAGCTCCTTTATAGACTCATAGACTCATAGACTCGTAGGTCAGAAGGGACCAATATGATCATCTAGTCTGACCTCCTGCACAAAGCAGGCCACAGAACCCTACCCATCCACTTTTATAACAACCCCTAACCCATGACTGAGTTATTGAAGTCCTTGGAAGACCTCAGTGAGAGAATTCACCGCATGACCAATGCCCACGCGTTGCAGAGGGACGGCGAAAAACTCAGGGCCCCTGGCCATCGCCTGGAGGAAATATGGCATCAGCCTAACAGTGAGCATGTGGGGCGCTCAAGCCAACCAGGAAACTTCTTGCGCAGTCTTCAGATCATCCATCAAATCCCTCACAGCCATTCGGGATTATTGCTGTATCCAAGAATCAATGCCAATTAACTATTCATCCATTATATCCCTACATATTACAAATTATCAAGCTAGTCTTAAGCCAGAGTAAGTCTTTTCCTACTTCCTTGGAGGCTGTTCCAAACTTCATCCCTCATTGGTTAGAAGCATCGTCTATTTCAAGTCTAACTTACTATATCCAGTTTGTCCATTTGTTCCTTGTGCTCCATTAGTACTAGCTGAAATTAATTACTCTCCTCCTAACTTATTCCCCTGATATACTTTATATAGAGGATATCCCTCCCGGGCCTTCTTGGGCAGGCTAAAGCGCAAGCTCTTGGTCCTCCTTTCATAATTAAGGCAGGTTTTTCATTCCTCGGATTCCAGTAGCCGTCTTGACCTGTTCCGTTTGATTATCCTTCTTAAATGGCACCAGAAGTGCCACAATATTCAGTGGAGGTCTCCAGGCCTTTTGTACTGGTACTACAATCCTTATCCTTGCTGGCATACTCGCCTGATGAAGGCCTAAACGCATTTGCTTTTTTAACGGCCATATGCATTGGCGCTCTATTACCTGCTATACCATACTCAAGGTCTTTCTCCTTCTTGTTGCTTCCACTGTGCGTCCCCAGTATATCTAATTCTGTTTTAATTAATCCCTAGTGCATGACCTTGCACTTTTCACTATTAAATTTTCATCCTATTATTAAACTTACTCGTGTGACAGGTGGTCCAGATTCTTCTGTGTATCGGTCCTTTCCGTGTTAGCATACCCCCGCTTCGTGTCATCGCAACTTTATTAGAATTCTGCTCTTTGTGCAAGTCAGTAATAAGGTTAAATGATTGGTCCCGAATGTCTCGAGAGGACTCACTGTAACCTACCTTCAAGCCTGACATTCCCCTTCAGTAGACCGTGGGTCTTATCCTTTAACGTCCTTCACCTTAAACTTTTATTTCCTCCATCTTTTCTACCAAATAACTAACAGTTCCCATGCGGACCGTGTAAATGGATTACGGTGAAAATCGATGGTAAATTAGATCTACGCATTTCTTTGTCTAGAGTTAATTGTCACTTTCAAGAAGGAGATCAGGTTGGCATTTGGCACGATCTACTTTAGTAATATGTTGAATTCGTACCCTTACCATTGACTCAATGTCTTAATCCTTTACTCTTTTAAATTTTTTGCAGCCGTTACTCTTACGACGTCAGCTAAAGGCCTATCGTTCCCGGATCATTTTTTCATTTCTTAAATCAGGAACTACGTGTTAGCATTCTCCCGTCGTACGTACTCCCGAGTTTACGATTTGATTAAAATTCTTGCTAACAGGCTCCAATTTAGTGGCAGGTTCCTTTATTTATTCTTGGTGGAGATTATCGGGTCCTTTCGATTATATGTCAATTAAGCTGTTCAAGTTTGGCTCTTACTCGATGCGGTAATATCCACTCATTCATCTATTCCCGTTTTACCTCATCTCCTAAATCCTATGTCTTATTAAGATGGGCCAAAGTACTTACTTAGATATTGGGCATGCATAGGTTTCTTTAACCTCCATTCATACCTTCTAGTGGTAAATAGCGCCCCACTATCTTCTTTTGTTTTTTTCGTTATTTATTGGCTGAAGACCTAATATTACTTTGGTTTTAATCACCTTTGCAAGGTCCAGTTTCTTACATTGGCTTTTGCTTCATCACTTATCCTCAATTTCTGACCTCCTAAGGTGCTTTCCCTTGCTAAATCTGCCTTCTTCACTCCTGTAAGATTTCTGCTTTTTCTTAATCCCTCTATGGTGCTTGCTTCATCCAGCTTGGACTACAATCTGCATGGTTTTTTCCCTTCTTGGGATGCAGGCTTCCGACAGTTTCCCAGCTTCGACTTGAAGTAATTCAGGCCTCTCCTGCATTTAATCCAACAAGTTCTCGTTCCAATTCACTTTTCCTAACTAATTTCCTTAACTCTCTTAATAGCCTTGAGAAGTCAAAACCTAATTCAGATTCTCCTTTGTTTTATCCTGATCATCTAGTTTGAACTTGATACGTCGTGATCACTCGAACCAAGGTTGTCCCCTACCCCTTTTTCTATGGGTCCTCATTGCTCACCAAAACAAATCTTAATCGTGCTCCCTGCTTGTCGGCTCTGTCAATATTGGTGAAGAATCCTCGCTAACATCCGAATTGAGCCCTATTATTTTGCAAGGCACTTGCCTCAGTCTTATCTGGGAAGATTGAAGTCTCCTTGATACACTTTCTTTTTTTCTTATTATGATTAAGAGGTCTCAATATCATTCAATCGATCTCAGCGGTCTGTAGCACACCCAGGCACATATTCGGGGAGGCCTTAGTAGCTTTTTACAGTGTGATTTTTGCCCAGACGACTCTGGTCTTATCCTTCCATCACTTTTATTTTCGTTCAGTTACTTCATTCATTTTGAATGTCATGTACTCACCACTTGCCTTCTTCCTGTCTTTTCTACGACATAGCCTTCATACCTGTGCTCCAGTCATGAGTACTTTCCACAGGTTTGTCTTCCTATGCACCAGTAGCTCCAGTTCCTCCATCTTGTTACCTAGGCTCCTCGCATTAGTGTACAGACATTTTAATTTTTGGCGTTTGGCGTCAGTGACATTCTTTACCCTGTTGTGCACAGACATTCTACCACCAGCATCACCTTTATCCTATCTCTACATTGCAGCATGTCTTGATCACAACCCTTTTTGCACACACCTTGAGAAATCTGCCCGTAGGTATCAAAATTCCTACAGCTCAAGTGCAGCTGGGACTGCACAGCCTCCTCTCCCCATATACTGAGCAGATCCAGCAGCTCTGCAATGGTCACAGTGGGAGAGCATTTGCTGTGATAACCTGCCGTGGTCACCTGGGAAGATGCAATGAGATTTCTCCATGTTGAGCAAACAGGAAATGGAAGTTCAAAAATTCCCAGGACTTCTAAGTGGGAGGGATGGATGGCAGCTTACCTGGCTGCAGGACAGTAGAGTTCAAACTGCTGACCAGAGCGGTCAGGATGGGCATTGTCGGACACCTCCTAGAGGCCAATTAAAACTATAAAATTAAGTGTGTTGTCTACACTTACACTTTGTCGACAAAAATTTTGCGCAACATGACTTATGTCTCCCATCGGGGTGGTTTTATTTTGTTGCCAAAACAAGGCATTTTTGCTGCCAAAAGTCATATCGCAGTATGTAGGCATCCAGTCTAGTCAACAAAAACTGCCCTTTGTTGACAAAACTTTGTAGCATAGACAAGGCCAAAATGTACGTTTTGATTTATGAAATGATAAGATATCAGTTAACAATTGTATAAAGACTTTGGAAATCTGATGTGCTTATATAGAGGATATGTAGTCCTGCTGAACGTCTGTTTCTTTAACAGCTCTGCTACTCCCTACCTTGGGGTGCAACAATTGAAGAGCATCTTAACAACCCCTAATTTGAATAAATCAACTGGTCATTGAAGCAATTGCCACTATATTGTTCCAAAGAGGGCTTGATGTTTTTTTGGGAGGGGAGGTGCTTAGAGATGAGCTTGAGTGGAAGATATTTACTACATATATTTTCTACATGATTTGAGCAGGCTTCTTCGCATCTGTGGCATGTTGCTTTACCTCAAGATGGCAGCAAAATGCAACATTTCTCTAGGAGAAAAAGCTAGACTGTTTTCCTAAAATAACCTCACACAAGTGCTGTTTCACTTCTAAAAGTTTTAGTCACACAGCAATATATGGTTCTTTTCTTTTCCTCTTCCCATTGTTCTGCTACAAAGCATTTGGTTTTAGATGCTGGTGAGGGAGTGAATGACCTTAGTACCCATCATCCCTGAAATTACACATTAATGTTGCAAAAACAAGGGGCAGAACTTGATCTTGTTCTTGAGCCAAAGCTTGAAATGTCCAGGATGTTCAGCAGTGCATAAGAGTAGTTCTTGTAATGAGAAAGTTCTCTAGTTGGGTGCCAGTCCCAGTCTTATGACCACTGAAGACAACTTTAAAACTCCTGTGCATTAAGAGTGTGGTAGTCAAAGGCAGGATCCCAGCCTAAACATATGTATTGCCCTCCTGAGGTGTAGAAGAAATGCAAAGAAATCAGTTTTTGTACAACAGAACTTTTCCAGTTAAACAATCTCCATAGATTCATAGATGTGTTGGACTGGAAGAAACCTTGAGACATCATATAAGCAGTCCCCTGCACTCAAGGCTGGACTAAGAAATGACTAGACCATAATATGGCCAAAGGAATGTGAGGGCTTTATTCAGCATTCCATTGGTGTCTATGGCCCTGTCTTCACTGTAGCTATTTGCTAAGTTTGTAACCAGTTACTGGCCTGACCTCACACAACATGGTTAAAGTTCAGTCAGTAACCCTGGCCACCTAACAACATTTGACGCTGGCCATCAGCATAGGCAATCACATGGTTGTCATCCTGTTACTGGTTCAGCTTGCTCCATTTTTGCAGTGTAGACAGAGTGTTGTACCTATAGACCTGATCCAAAGCCTAACTGAAGTCACTGCAAATCTTTCTATTGAGTTCTGTGGGCTTCAGCTCAGGTTCTCAGCTTGCATAGCTTATGTGCATGGTGTCCTCTTCCTACTCCCTTTGTAGTAGGGCGTCTTAGAAAGCATTTCTCCATATATTGCTAGTGCTAATGCTGCTCTGTGTATATCTGTCTGTGCTGCTCATGTACAATTTCACAAGTGTGGACATAAACCGACCCATGTAGTGAAAGTGAGGGTGTCTTTAACTTGTTATGAAATCCAGGTTAAAAACTGCAGTATGAATAGCACCAAAGGGTGTCTGACCTGATCCTGTAAACACTCACTACTGGGTTTAGTGCAGCCAATGGCACTACTCAGTGTAGGAAGCACTACTCCTGATAGTGTCTGCAGGACTGGACCTCTCCATTTTGTCTCTCAAGAGAGAGCCTCTCCACCCCCAAAGGTTACCTGAAAGAGACTGGAACAAAGGACAATAACTATAGGGAGTGTGAGTGATTGCTGGACCCAGACTAGAAGGAGGCTAGTCTGTAAAAGAAGCTTACTGGAACATCTCTGAGGGTGAGATTTCATCTGCAATCACTTTCTTATTGTAGGCTTAGACTTGTGTGTTTTATTTTATTTTGCTTGGTAATTCCCTTTGTTCTGCCTGTCACTACTTGGAACCACTTAAATCCTACATTTTGTATTTAATAAAATCACTTTTTACTTGTTAATTAACCCAGAGTATGTATTAATACCTGGGGGAGGGGGGAAACAGCTGTGTATATCTCTCTATCAGTGCTCTAGAGGGTGAAAAATTTATGAGTTTACCCTGTATAAACTTTATACAGGGTAAAATGGATTTATTTGGGGTTTGAACCCCATTGGGAGTTGGGCATCTGAGTGTCAGCGATATGAACACTTCTTACGTTGCTTTCAGTGAAGCCTGCAGTTTGTGGGACGTGGTTCAGACCTGGGTCTGAGTTTGTAGCCGGCAAGTACGTCTGGCACAGCCAGGCAGGGTTCTGGAGTCCCACGCTGGCCGGGAAAGCAGGGGCAGAAGTAGTCTTGGCACATGAGTTGGCAGATCCCAGGGGGTTTCTGTGATCCAACCTATCAAATGCACGTCACACTGGAGGTCTTAGTAACTATAAAACTACAAATCCTAATCTGGAGTTGCAGTGGGCAAGAAAAATGTGGCAGCTTTTGTTAGGGAAGAGTAAGATACTGTGATGATCCAAGTTCCTCTGAACATCCCTGCAGGGATTGTTAAAGCTGTGTGCTTGTTCTGTCTGAAAAGTCGCCATTTCTCCATTGCCTGGGGATGCATGGTCACTGCGGTTAATCCAGGTCTAACTTTCAGGAGGGATATGGAAAACAGAAGGTGAATGGGCAGGTGCAGCCTTAAGTCCTCCCTTGCCATCTTTTGTTTTATACAGACCATGGAATTTGACAGGAATGAGAAAGGAGAGATTAAGTAAGTAGCTGTGCAATGCTTTATTAAATGACAGGTTTGTAATACCCTTGCTGTGTTTGCAAGACTTAGTAACATTTGGTTATTTGTAGAACTGCAGTTAATTCAGAGGGATTTCACATGCGTAATGACTATTTCTGACATTCCTCAGGGGCCATGTGTCTGGCACAACCAGGCAGGGCACTGAAGTTCAGGCTGGCAGGGAAAACAGGCACAGAGGTTGTCTCAGCATGTCAGGTGCCAGTCCCAGAGGGGGTTTCTGTGATCCAACTCGTCACGGCTGTAAACTACACCTGACGGCAGCAGCCCAGGAGGTCACTCACCAGATGTGGATATTGCTGAAACACAACACACTCTGGCCACATCCCCTCCCACCTTTGGCACGCCCCAATGCTGGGAGCCAGGATGGTGTACTGCTGGCTACATCAACTGGAGTTACTCCCCGGCTGGCTCTTTGAGTCAGCTATACAGTCCTTTGTGCCACCAGAGCAGTACTCACAGGCCAGGGCAAGGCTCAGAACTGAGTCCAGGATGTTTAGCTTGTAAGCTCAGATGGTGTATTAGTCACCACAGATGCCGCTACGCATGCACAGAGCAAAGACTGCAGCAACACATGGGAGTATGATTGTGGCTTCATTCAGGCCAGGTTTCCAGTGGGGTCTTACCTTCCCACAGGAAAGCTGGCCACAGCAGCTAGGCACTCTTCCCCCACAGGGACTCAGTCTCCACCTCACCAGCGTATACCCTACCTGGGGGGCAGTAAGCTTGGAGCTGGCTAATCAGAGGACAATTCCCTCCCTCAAGATGAGCCTCCTTCTGGTTCTCTCTTTCCACTTGTTCGCTAAGGATTCAGTAGCTCCTCTGAAGGTATGTGGCTACTTCACTTCTTTCCTGCACAGGTGCATGGTTCCCTGCCATGTAGCTGTGGGGAATAGTGCAAAGGGAGCTACAATCAGGCACCACACCTTTATAGACTGAGCTGTATTGGGGTTTTTTAGTAGATGTTTTTACATGTGCCATTTCCCTTAGACCTATGAAAGCCTACAAATACATTTGATCTGGGATAGTTAAGGGTGCATATATTGGGGAAGCAGGGGTGTTATGTGGAAAAGTATGATGAAACAGGTAATCCTGATATCCACAAATATTTAAAAGGCTGGCATAGTAGCAGTAGATACTAGAGCCATGGTCCTGTAGTGAGCCCCACATGGGTAACCCCCTGCGCTTATTTGGTGATTAATGCAAATTGAGGCCCTAGATCAGCAGGGGCTGCCTTGGTGAGTTAATTTGGAAAGCACATTT
Source organism: Chelonoidis abingdonii (assembly GCF_003597395.2). Classification (NCBI taxonomy): domain Eukaryota; kingdom Metazoa; phylum Chordata; order Testudines; family Testudinidae; genus Chelonoidis; species Chelonoidis abingdonii. Next base: position 141,940,627 of record NC_133772.1, on the reverse strand, counting down.
TAAAAGGGCATGCTGGAAATGGCAGTACTGTCAACCCCAGAAGTTCAAAAATCATCTGTCATGCCCCCAACGGTCATGAAATTGGCTTAAAAATCATGAGGTTTTTAAAATCACAGCTTTGTGGTTCTTTGTCATTTTAGTCTTTAGGGGTCATATTTTCAGGCTTTGCTTTATATATATATATGGAGATATACCTACCTCATAGAGCTGGAAGGGACCCTGAAAGGTCATTGAGTCCAGCCCCCAGCCTTCACTAGCAGGACCAAGTACTGATTTTGCCCCAGATCTCTAAGTGGCCCCCTCAAAGATTGAAGTCACGACCCTGGATTTAGCAGGCCAATGCTCAAAACACTGAGCTATCCCTTCCCCCTTTGTTAACTACAAGGGCTAGAAATGTTTTCAGAAGTGGAAGCTGAGCTCTTCACATAACCTATGGCTCCAAGAGCTGGGGCTTGAAGAAAAACACCAAGAGACTTGGAATAAAATTGCAAGAGTTGGCACAAATGAAATGTTTTTGCACAACTGGGAAAAGTATTTCGAGCTTTCCTTCATAGAGTTGTCTCCTCCCTTATCAGAGGCTCAGGAGAGGTACATGTGTAATTTCCATTTGTGCCAGTAGGAATTACTTGCCTGGAATACAGGTTTAGCTGTGTGTTTTGACTGACTGTACTGCAGTTCTAAGGCAGACAGATGGGACTAGGTCATTTTTGTCTTAATCCTCCATCCCATGGTCTGTTCTCCTTGCTGCCTTTTGTCTGTGTACATTGTTGTGCCTTCATATTGCTTCCAGTACTATCAAAATCACTGAATACAGCTGTCAAGGTTTCTTCCCCACTCTGAACTTTAGGGTACAGATGTGGGGACCTGCATGGACACATCTAAGCTTAATTATTAGCTTAGATCTGGTACACTGCCACTGTCCAGAATTCCAGTGTCTGGATCACACTCTGTCCCCCCAAAACTTTCCCCTCCCTGGGTTGCCTTGAGGGACTTCATCAATTCCCTGGTGAACACAGATCCAAATCCCTTGGATCTTAAAACAGGGAGAAATTAACCATCCCCCCTCCTTTCACCCCACCAATCCCTGGTGAATCCAGATCCAATCCCCTTGAATCTTAAAACAAGGAAAAATCAATCAGGTTCTTAAAAAGAGAGCTTTTAATTGTAACCCTTCTGCCCCTCTGAGTTGGCAGCAACAAGGGCCGGGTTCAGTATCCAGGGGTTCCGTTTCAATAACACAAGGCATAACCGGCTCGAGCCCCCACCCAGTGACCTGGGACACTTACATACCACACCCCCCTGGGCACCTCTAGGAGGCAATACTTCCCCTCTCGCAAGCACGGAGTCTGAGTGTAGCGAAATCTTTTTAAAAAGAGGAACAATGCGATCCCATTGGAGAAACCAAAAACAGAGTTATTAAAAAGTATAACCACCCCCAAGTACCATGCAATGTTCCCTTTTCCCTAGGCGTCTATCAAGTCATCACCCAAACGTCCAACCAACCCAAAGTTCTGGTCATGCCACCCAGAATTCAGAGTCTGGATCTTGAGGTTCCCTCCCCCAGCCCTGGGTGAAAGGGGCACCTTACGCTGTTCCATGGCCACTGCCTGCCTCGTCCATGGTGTGTCTGGTTCCGCCTTCACACGAACTGCCCCGCCTTACCACGGCCGCAGCCTCTGCTCCTCCGGCCGCCTACACAAATGCTCGCTCCAGCCAGCCTGCCTCGTGAGCGCGTCTCCAGTGTCCTGCAACTGCTCCGGCTCCGCTCGTCTGTGGGCTGCTCCACACGCCACAGCTACTTCCGCTCTGCAGCCGCTCCACTCCACCATGTCCTGTGGTTCCTCGCAGCCATACCCCAAAACTGTCACCTCCGCCAGCTGCCCTGTTCCACAGTAAGCTTCAGGCTCCCCACAGGTTAGCAGCATGTACTCAGTGGCTCCCCGCTCAGTAATTTCAAGCTCTTTTGTGATTTCAGCTCTTAGTGATCTCACAGCACATATAGGGAGCCCAGTGCACTGCACCAATTAGCCCAAAGTAGTTCAGCTCAGCAACTGTTCTAGAGTCTTAAGGGAAAAACAAAAATGCAACTCTGACATTCCACAAGTGAGAGAGGAGGAGGTGCAACTGATGGCTTTAGCTCCACAAGGAGCCTGACCACCAGGCACAAAGTACCTGTCCGCCAACCTGCTCGCCTTCACAGGGTTTTGGAACCCATGTCCCTTGTCTAGCAAGTGACCACCCCACTGAGGTGAGTCCTTTCTGTCCAAACACCCACAGTCTCGGCAGTTGGATGGTTAGCGACCTTATGCAATATTCTGAAGTTTGCATTCACCGAGCATTTCTTCCAACTTCCCATACTTCCACCAGATGTCAGGGTACAGCTTACATCCTGTCCTGCTACATAATTAAGAAATAAAGTAAAAAATCCATCTCTGTAAAATCAGGATGAGAAATACTTTACAGGTAATTAGTTGCATATAGCGCAAAAGGAACCCTCTAGCCTAGGTTCAAAGTTACAGCAAACAGAGGTAAAGATCCTCTCAGCAAAAGGACATTTACAAGTTGAAGAAAACAAAATTGAGACTACACGCCTGCCTGGCTATTACTTACAAGTTTGAAACATGAGAAACCGATTCAGAAAGATTTGGAGAGCCTGGATTGATGTCTGGTCCTCTTTAGTCCCAAGAGCGAACACCCCCAAAACAAAGAGGCACAAACAAAGACTCCTCCACCAAGATTTGAAAGTGTCTTTGTCCCCATTGGTCCTCTGTCAGTGTCAGCCAGGTTTACTGAGTTTCTTAACCCTTTACAGGTAAAAGAGACATTAACCCTTGACTATCTGTTTATGACAACAGCTAGCTCCCATGCAAAGCAAATTTCTTGATATGATCTGACAGGGAATTATGGAAGAAACATGGCTGACAATGCTGCTGTAGAATATTAAACATGAAAAGGCTCGTCTAATAGAAGGAAATTCTGCAGAAAACTTTTATTAATGTTGCTTTTGTTTCCTCTTCTAGTTTTTTCTCAATCCTCCCCTCTGCATTTGATACCCATTTTAGCCTTGCTTTCCTTTAGCCAGGGGAAAGAGTGTGATAGCAGCTTCCCCTCTGGCTCTGCACAGCTGGAGTTCAAGCATCACACTAATGTGGGAAATTATGGGCCCCAGGTAATGTATGATTGGGTCTTGCACCAGAAATTCCTCTCAGCTTTTTTGATTTATCTGGTTCCAACTTGAGTTCTGTGTTTCTGAAGAGGCCTGTGAGCAGAACTTTGTGAATAACTGTTTTTTTCCTTAAAAAATTTAGTTTTGGGTCAACAAACCTTTTTTTCAATTTTTTTTGGTGAACTGAAAAAATAAAAAGAGTTAGTTTCAGGTAAGTGAAATATTTAGTCTTAGAAGGTTTAAGAACCTTTTTAAAAATAAAACTGAAGTAAAATTAAAAAAAATCCAATAAAAATTTGAAACATTTTGATTTTGTTCAGACTTTTTTCTTTTAGAAGAACAATTTGGCAAATTCAACATAAATTCATGAAATGTTTCAGTTGACCCAAATCTCCATTTTTTTGGGAAAAAAAAAAGTCTTAAAAATTTTGCCCAGCTGTAGGCAAATGGTTACAGAACTGCCCAGCAATTCTGTGCAGAATGTGTGCCAAAGGGATAGAAGGCAGCTGGTTGTGACCAGCTGAGAAACCTTGTGGCACAGGGGAGCTCTCAGATGGCATGAAGCTAGAATGCCCTCTCTTGCACCACAACCATCACCCAGTCCCACCAAAGGGATTAGGCTGGGTGTAATCAAAGTGTGCTCCATCAATTCCCAGCAGTCCCTTTGAGATGGTCACCAGCTGGAATAGAATCACAGAAGATTAGGGTTGGAAGAGACCTCAGGAAGTATCCAGTCCAACCCCCTGCTCAAAGCAGGACCAACACCAACTAAATCATCCCAGCCAGGGTTTTAGATTAAAGGAGCCCTTCAATCATAGCTGCAATTCATAGTCGTTCACAATAACGAGAGAGTCACTAGGTCAGAGAGAGCATGAGAATGACTCGCTGGCTGGGTGCGTTGAGTGCTTACACAGGATTTAGGAGCTTCACGTCCCAGCTCCAATGAGGATTTGATTATTTATAAACAGTGAAACAGCTTCAGCAGGAGAGTTGAGAGTGAGCTATGCTAGACTATGCTCCAGCCCACTCTCCTGTGATGTAGGAGACCTAAGTTCAAATCTCTTCTCTACAGCAGGAGAGCAAACTTATCTCTCACATCCCAGGGGAGTGTAACAATTGCTGGCCACTGGCTCCTCACAGCCACTGGTGGATCTAGCCCTTTACAAATGCCTTACAAAGAGGTTTTTTTTTTTTGATTCACTGAATTTTTTTCACAATGTTTGGATATGTTTGACCTGAACCAATTTTTATTTTTTTTGTCAGCATCGCCAGCAAAATGAAAAATGAGCTTTTTGCCTAGTTCTTGTTCTAACATGATGCAGTGTCCCCTGTTTGTAGATAGCCTGGTATTATGGGGTCCTGGTCCCTGCCTGAGTCTGGTAGGTGCTATGATAACAGTGGTGATGATGTAGAGACCAGGCCTTGGAGAAATGGGGGAGGCTTTTTGCTGTATAATAATGCTTGATAATACAACAGTTTGCTTGTTAGGAAAACTATATTAAAAAAAAACATGGTCATGCCATTACAGACATTACAAAGCCAGTTTGCATCTGGCCTGCCATGGCCCCAAATGCCTCATCTTTCTCTGCGCTCCATAAACAAATCTTTCCCCATGACTGTTCTTGTTTTGCTGACTGTAATAATGCAATTTGTAGAACAGAAATAATGTTTTCAGGAGTCAACTCTTTGTCATGTAGATTATAAAACATAACGCCACCTTCCCCAAGCTTTAATCTAAATGGCATGTTAAAAACGGGAAATCTTCCAACAGCAAAATCTCCGCATGAACCCCAGGCAGGCAGCATTATTTCAGAACAACTTGTGATGTGGCAGCTCTCTTAAATAATTTTAAAATGAGCCTTGCCGCTCTCTGTCTCTCTTCTTTTGATTGCAGATGAAAGGTCAAAACCAAAATGGAAGAAATCCTCCAACTGGGGCTTTGTCGTGCCAACGCACACTTATGTCATCTTTAGTGCTGCCAAGATCATGAGGAAAAGCAGCCAGGTTTACACTAACTTGGGAAATAATACAGAATCAGGCCCAAGGTTCCTTGTAAGGATTGACTGCTGAGTTCTGCTGGAGCCTGGTCAGACAGATGAGCAATTACTGAAAACTCCTGAACATCAGGTATTGATCCCAGCCTATAGAAGATTTCTGTTTGTTATGCCAGTCTGAGCACAAAGAGCAAACAGAGGGCATGATTCTGAATTACTTACTTTAGATTGAGAATAAGACAGAGGGGAAGTAAAGTCTCCATGAAAGAACATAATGTGTGTGTCTCCTCTGACAGTCTGCACTGAATTTTAAGAACAAAATGGCTGCTGCATTTTTCACACAAGCATAATAAGAAGTTTAAATCTGTTGCTGTTTTCAGCAAGTGGACGAAGAGTTTGTCTATATCAGGGATTGTTGCACTGGTATAAACATCCAGAATAGATGTGCTGCACTTGTGTAAGTGGGGCTAAATTAGAGGTAAGTATCTGCACCTCTCCAAAGAGACATACCTTTAGCTCAAGTGGTAGAGGCTCCCACTTGTAGTGCTAAAAGTCTTGGATTCAAGCCCCTCTTTCCCCAGGGGAGTCAGTTACCCTTAGAAATGTACAGGTCAGTACACAGAAAATAAGGGGCAGTGCAGTTCCATAGCTGCATACACCACACTACCAGGCAGAACTGCAGCCCGGCCCTGCAGGCCTTAACAAATAGACCCTCCTCTAGCTTTCATCTCTGCAGTGATGCCCATGAGGAAAGCCGAAGAAAAATTTAGACAGAAAACTATGAATGATAATTAAGAGTTGCTTAAGAAGAGTTTATTAGTTGGATAAAAAGCCACGAGTGCATAGTCAAGAAAGAGGACAACATTGGGCAAAAGCCAAACCAGATTTAAAGGAAAAGTGAAGGCTACAACTGGAAATAAAACAAAACAAAAATATCCCCCAATATGTAACAAAAGGAAAAAGGGGCAGCAAACAATAATCAATCAATCTAGATTAAAAGTTATGAAGTGTAGAAAATTGACAAGGGAAGCTAAACACAACAAGTAAAAATCCATGGCTGACAGGACTAAAGACAATATGGAGTTTTTAAAGGATATAAAGAACAAAAGAAATCCTAGCAATGGTATAGCCCCATTATTAGATGGAGATAGTAAAACTGGTAGACTTTTGTAAGACATTTGACTTACCACTGCACAGCATTCTGATTTTAAATATTCGCATTATACAATATCAACAAGGCACATGTTAAATGGTTTAAGAACTGGCTGACAGATCTCAAAAAGTAGTTGTCAACAGGGAATCATCGTTGAATGGGGGTCTTTCCAGTGAGCTTCCACAGGAATCCGTGCTAGGCCAACGCTATTCAGCAATTTTATCAATGAACTGGAAGTAAATATAAAATCACTGCTGATGAAATCTGTGGATGGCACAAAGATTGGCAGAGTGGTAAATAATGATGAGGACTGGCTCTTCATACAGAACCATTTGGATCGCTTAGTAAGCTTGGGCCCGTTCAAACAACATGCATTTGAATACAGCCAAATGCAAAATTACACATGTAAGGGAGTTTTATGGGTCACCCTACCCCTATGAGCAGCTAATCATTAATGTAACCCACCTCTTTCCTCCCTGGGTTACTCAGGAGCAGGCAACACTCACCTGTGTGCCCGGGCGCCTAATGTTGTTGACGTTAGAGGAGATCCTGAGTATCCCAATGGTGCTGTTGGATAGGTGGGAACCCTCTATCCACCTCTCTGCTGCAGTTCCTTTCCTCCTAAAGGACTTTGCAGTTGGCAGTGCCTCCAGCTGGCTGGCCCCTGTACACACTCAGTGGTGTGCCTAAGGAACCTCCAGGAATAACCCTTTTCTAATAATAAATAATAATCACCTGTGACCTGGGTCTAACACAAAAATATCAGTTATAAAAAATAAACATCCCATATACTTAAATTAGGGTTAACACAGCTTTACTTAACAATTTAAAGAAACAGGGTATAACAGACTAAGACTATATGTCACTACTAATTTAAATCCACAGGGGGCAGTTAAATAAAATCAATTAACGAATATAGTATACGGTGATAAATGAAACGTATGTAACTGGCATTTACCCCGTAACCATTTGCCCCCACCCCGCAGTGCACACTCCGCTAGGTTGCAGAGTCTGAGGCCCTTGCTTGGTGGGTGCTGGAAGATCTGCAGCTGGAGATAGGGCTCTGTGGGTCTGTGTATTGGTCCCGCCAAGGCAACAAGCTGCACAACCCCACTGACGGTTGGAGCTGGCCCCACCAAATGTCAGCAGCTCTGGGTCCTGGTTCAGTGGGACGATCCCTCTGCCTCTCTTCAGACTCAGTCTGTGCTCCATCCCCCTTGCAAGTACTTTCCCAAGCCAGAGTGGGAGTTACTCACTGTCCTTCCCTGCAGGCCCACCTCAGTCAGCTCCAGGCACAGCATGTCTCTGCCCTGGCTCCAGCGAAGCCACCAACAGCCTCTGAGTCTCCCTGCTCGATCAAAGCTCCGGCAGGCTCCCAGCAGCAGCTCCTGGTAAGGCCAGAGCTCCACAGCAGCAATCTGACTCCTCTCCCCACAAAATGGAGCCCACTGCCGGCTCTCCCTGCCAGAGCAAGTCTCTCCCTCTTTCCCCAAGTCATCATGGGACTTGTGGTCTCCAAGGCTGGATTGCAGCACACAGGATCTTCCCAACTGGAACACTCCCAATAAAGTTCAGAGGCCCCTCTAGTAAAGGGGGCCTATATTAACATGAGCCTTACCTGGTGTCCTGCTGCTTTGGCTGCAGAGGGTTTCAGTGGCCTGGGTTCTTAGCTGCTAAGTGGTGGTGCCTCTACCTGACTGTTTGAGGGAATCAGGAACCCTACTATACCTCCCTATGTGATTTCAACTATCCCTGACTCAGTACCTACCCTATGGCTAGCCTGATACCTCGTACATAAACTCCTCTAACACCTCCATAATGGATGAACCAACAGAGTATGCTTTAGTTACAAGGGGAAATAAAGAGGCAGCACATGCAGAGATGGGGAAGATGGGTTTGGAGTGGATATATCAGAAACCTGCAGGTAACACAATGCACAGGGTGGATTCCCCTGGATTCACAAATCCATTTTATTCCACACTAGTGGGCTTTGTAACGTGGAGGAAGCCATGTACCTCAGTGAGTCCTTGCAGGCCTGCAGATGCTTGAGTGCAGCAAGGTGCCGAGGGTGCCGATTTGACCCAGGGTTAGCCCCTCTGCAGCAGCAATAGACATTACTCACAGTGGGAAAAGTTCCCAGGGCACAGGGGGCCTCCTCAGTGTTTCTAAGTCCAGTTGCTCTCTCTCAGGGTAGTTTGGCAAACTCTTTTCAGGGCAAAATAGGCATCAGCCCAGGCAGGGTGAAACAGCCAGGGGTTGCCCTCCCTCCTGCAAGACAGTTCCTCTCATCCCAACTGTGATTGGCTTAGTCCATTTTTCATCCCTAGGGTTTGCCCAATCACAAGGCTCAACACCTTTGGCAAGGTGAGCACGCTGCAGTCTTCCCCATCCTTCATTTACCCACCAACAAGCATAGCTCCCCTTTTTGTCAGGCCCATTAACCCGGGTTACTTATGTCCAGCAATAAGGAAAGCAGGTCATCCCTACAGAATGGGGACTGTATCCTGGGGACCAGCGATGCTGAAAAGGATTGAGCAACTGTAACCGTGCCTGAGTGGGTCACAACAGAAGATGCCAAACTCAGGACAAAATGCTGAGAACAGGGCAAAACACACCCCAAAACTGGAGGTTATTCTCTCATGAGCCATACCAAACCAGCAACAAAAGTGAACTTCTGCTTCACCACACTGGCTAACAAGAAGTCATAAAAGCAGTTTCCTTTGGCATTTCAGTTCTTATGTCACAACCAAAACCACTGGATTTAAAGGTGAGTGGTTCTTTACAACCAGTCTCATCAAATCTCTCCTGACCCCAAAGGACCAGCTACACACCTAGATCAATATATACCTCAGATCTTATCCAAAAATCATGCTGATACCAATCCTTTATTATCTAAAATCTAAAGATTTATTTATGAAAATAAACATGAGAGTTAAAATTGGTTAAAAGAATCAAATACATATTGTAATTGCAAAGTTCTTGGTTCAGGCTTGTAGCAGTGATGGAATAAACTGCTGGCTTAAGTCAAGTCTCTGGCTGCTTCCAAATCATTGGAAACACCTCTGTCCCTTGGGTAGAATGCTCCTGTTAGTATAAATTCACAGTCCAGAGGTCTGAGCAGGAAAGAAGCAAAATAGAGATGTTTCTAGAGGCTTTTAAATCTTCTGTCATGTGGAGGGAATCTCGTTATTCCTACTGTGGAAAATTACAGTAACAAGATGCTGTTTGGAGTCATATGGGCAAGTCACATGTTTATGCATAAAGACCTGGACACAGTAGAAGCTATTGCTATAGCTCAAACAGCACCTTTGCAGGACAGTCCGCTCAGTGTAGATGGGCATCTCCCATGGTTCATTGTCAGTCAAGTGTTTCTTGATGACCCACTTAATTTGAATACTCCCTCCAAGATGTGCTGGCTAATTACCTTGTGGGCGGTACCCCAGGAGCAAACATTTGAAATCCAGGTATAGAACCAATACTTATAGCTTCAAATACAAAAATGATACATGCATATAGATAGCATAATCCTAACCAGCAAATCATAACCTTTTCATAGACTCATAGACTCATAGACTCGTAGGTCAGAAGGGACATCTTACATGCCACATTTTGTACAGGATTTGTTGCAAATATATAACAGTGGTTGCAACAATGAGATATATGGTCATATTTTAATCAAATAACTTCACACTCCCAATGCAAAACTGATGCAGGAAGGGGTGTTCCAGATGTTACTGAATGCATCACAGGAACTTCCTACCCAGTATTAAAAGTATCAGTGTATAGCAGAAGTGGTTTATCAGAATCATATTTGATCAAAACAGGCTTTTTTTTTGTAAAGTTCAATATGGAAATAACAATATTAGTGAATCTCTTTACAAACCGAAGGTAAAACTTGATTAGACCAATAATAGATTGGATCTGCTCGTGTAGCATAATTCCTGTATGTCTCATGTGGTCTTGCCAAGAGCTAATTAAAATAGCTAATTTATTCATACAAGCTCTGGCAATTGTTTGGGACCCAATTAACATCAAGTGAATGTTGATATTAATGTTCTCCATAGTGTAGGATTCTTGGCGTTTAGCCATGAAAGCAATATGGTTGTGTGCCTCAGTTTTTCTTTTCATACAGCACATTAGGTGTGTAATGTCTTTTCTGCTGTGTACAGTTTTAAGACAAGTTACAGGCACTAACTGAGAAATATCAGTATTCCAAGGCCTTTTAACACAAAGTGTGTTCTTGTGTATCACTCTTAACATGTTCAAGGGATTTTCCAAGAGATTAGACACACTGTTCATTTTTACTGTTCTTGGTATCAGCAACACATTAGTCACAGGAGTTTATTAGCAATAATAACATCAAATTTACCACAAGTGTAGATTTACAAGCATTTTTGTTATGCCACATCTTTTGTTCAATACCATTGGGGTTTTGGCATTTTAGGGTTAACCTGTGGCTTTTATTTGCAAGGTTTAATCTTTCCCTTCCTCCCTGTCCAGTAGGGTCAAAATCTGAGCTCTCTTGTGTAACAGAATCCAGTGGCTGGCTAGGTGTGTCCTCTTTGCTAACAGCTACGGGCAAGTCTTTCTCCCCCCAGTCACTCAGGTAATTGGCATTAACACAGACACTGGCTTGTTTACTGGTTTTCGGATTCTTAACTGTTACCAATTCCAGGGCTGGACTCTGTCTTAAAGAGATACCATCCATTTTCACTAGCATGTTAGACTCATGTTGTCCTTCTATTACCAACCTCTGCTTCCACGCGGAATTAGATGTTAAGTCCACTAAGAAACTACAAGACATATCCAAAATGTCTAGGGCTGAGAGTTTGCCTGCTCTCTCCCACATCCTTGTGGGTTCAGTCATAAGCTGTTCTGCTTTGAAAAACCAGTAATTCAATCTCTCCTCAGACCCCGAGGCACAGACTGCTTACTCAAAGAATCAGCACAGAGAACATGCTGGCCAAGCCCAGCCACTTGGCTACAGGGCTGTTCAATTTCTCTAACAATTTTCCCTCCATCTGAAACCTTCTTTAGGTTATCCACAATGGATCTTTCTAAAGCAAGGTCAGTGGATCTATATACCTCAGAAAGACTCTAGTAGTGAGGAACTGAAACAAGTTTCCCCAACAAACTTGCTTTCTCAGTACAATGATTCACCCTGAGTTAACTTAAACAAAACACTTCCACACCCATTAGTTACAGTAAGCCGTTTGCAAAATGACCATGAGGATCCTTCTCCTTGGGAGCATCTTTAAGCAACAATTCACCTTTATCTTGCTCCACAGAAGCATTGCTCTGCTGAGCCACAACCAACTCTGTCTGAGTTCCACCTACATCCAGAATCATCTCTGACCCATTAGGAGGATTTTTACACAACCCCCTTTTAGGCAAGCTGATAAACTCATTAGATAAAAGATCAGAGGCACTCTGGTTCCCTTTGCAACTTTCCTCATTGGCAACATGCAGCTTACCAGGCTTACCAGGTTTAGGAATCATTTCCTCCTTGTTACAACTTTTCACTCTGTTAGTGGGTAACAGTTAAATCACCTTCCTGCTCTTTTTGTGCCCTGGCTAGACTATCACCCTGATCAGACAAGTTGTCATATCTTTACCAGCAACACACTAGTTACAGGCAAAATAGCAGCCCCAGAATTGCCTGGTCTCTGGGATTTTGTTATGACACTAACTGGATGCAACTTAGTTACAGCAGACTCAAACTTAAGAACACTTCCTTCCTGGGCTTTAGTTATATCCAGAACCAACTCTGGGACAACTAACAAATTCTCAAGTAGCATAAACTGAGAAGCACTTTCTGTCTGCTTCACAGACAAAGAACTGGAGATAATTCCTTACAGTGAGAGATTTAAAGCTTTAGCTTTAACTTATCAAAAAGAAGATGGAGAAAATGCTTGGCACTACAGGGCTCTTTAATCTGCTTGAGAAATGCAGAACAAGAACCAGTTGCTGGAAGTTCAAACCAGACAAACTGATATTAGGAATATGGCACACATTTTTAATGTGTGGGTGATTAGTCATTGGAAAATACTACCTAGGAAAGTGGTGGATTCGCCATCTTTTGATGTCTTCAGGTTAAGACTGGATGTCTTTCTGGAAGATATACTTTAGACAAACACAAGTTACTGGGTTCAATGCAGGGGAAAGTGGGTGAGATTTAATGGTCAGGCTAGGTGATCTAATGGGCCCTTCTAGCCTTAAAAATGTATAAATCTATTAAATCAGCCAATTACTGAGGGCTAGAGTAAAGGGCAGGTGGGGAAAGATGATGGGGAAAATTATTTTTTAAAAATGCAAATGTATATTGTGATGGGGTGTACCTACCCTGCACTGGGCTGGAGGGGGTTAATCTCATGAGCTGGGCTGAGGAAACCACGCCCTCTTGCCCCTGCTGGGCATAGTCCAGCTGGGAACACAGTAAAAGAGGGAGCAGCTCAGCTCAGTCTGGGCTGGTAGCTGATGAGAGCAGATTTGCATTGCAGGCTCCTGACACTAGCCAGGTTAGGACCTCAACAGGACCCCAGCCGCCAGCCGAGGCTGATGGAGATGAGGCAGTGGGTGCTGAGGAAACCTGTGCATTGGAAGAAGGGGTAGGAAGTGACCCAGGGAATGAGTCAGTAAGGACAGGTGACCTTGGCTGAGAAGCCTAGGGCCCTGCATTACGACCTGGTGGAGAAGGGTGGGCTTTGGTCCTACTCACTGTGAACACTGCTGACAGGCAGGGAAGGGAATTGGGCTGCTGAAGGCTGTTACCTAGACTTTGGCCACTAGGACTTACTGTCCTGAGACTTGGGACAGCCCTACTGACTCTGGCTATTGGGCCATACTGCCCTGGGGAGAAGGGTGGCTACTTAGATTTTGGCTACTAGCCCTTACTGACCTGAAGTCCAGGCCTACCTTAGGGCAGTATGGGCCCACTGACTTAGTCTCTAAGGGGTTAATGGTGCATACTTGCCCAAAACCTGTATATATCCCCCCTCCTTGATCATTCTACATTGTGAACTGTCTGGGACAGGGACTATGTCTTTGTAAGTATTTAGTATCAGGGGGTAGCCATGTTAGTCTGTGTCCAGAAAAACAGCAAGCAGTCTGGTGGCACCTTAAAGACTAACAGATTTATCTGGGCATAAGCTTTCGTGGGTAAAAAGCCTCACTTCTTCAGATGCATGGAGTGAAAATTACAGATGCAGGCATTGTTATACTGGTACGTGAAGAGAAGGGAGTTAGCTCACAAGTGGAGAACCAGTGTTGACAGGGTCAATTCAATCAGGGTGGATGTGGTCCACTCCCAATAATAGATGAGGATGTGTCAATTCCAGGAGAGGCAAAGTTGCTTTTGTAATGAGCCAGCCACTCCCAGTCCCTATTCAAGCCCAAATTAATGGTGTTAAATTTTCAAATGAATTTTAGTTCTGCTGTTTTGTCCTTACCCACAACCCTTTCAAATTTGGGGACAACTTATACCTTCAAGTCAGTGGCACTGCTATGGGTACCTACATGGCCCCACAGTATGCCAACATTTTTATGGCTGACTTAGAACAACGCTTCCTCAGCTCTCGTCCCCTAGCGCCCCTCCTCTACTTGCACTACATTGATGACCTCTTCATCATATGGACCCACGGGAAGGAGGCCCTTGAAGAATTCCACCCAGATTTCAATAATTTCCACTCCACCCCACCATCAACCTCAGCCTGGACCAATCCACACAGGAGATCCACTTCCTGGACACTACAGTGCAAATAAATGATGGTCACATAAACACCACCCTATACTGGAACCCTACTGACCACTATCTACTTATCTACATGCCTCCAGCTTCCATACAGGAGACATCACACGATCCATTGTCTACAGTCAAGCCCTAAGATATAACTGCATTTGCTCCAATCCCTCAGACAGAGACAAACACCTATAAGATCTTTATCAAGCATCCTTAAAACTACAATACCCACCTGGGTAAGTGAGGAAACAGATTGACAGAGCGAGATGGGTACTCAGAAATCACCTACTACAGGACAGGCCCAAAAAGGAAAAAAATATCCAGTGCACAATGGGGTTGTGATCCTGAATGGGCTTGTGGAGTACTTCTGCAATATTTAACAGGTATTTTTAATCTTCTCGAATTACAAGGAGAGGCAGTTCTAAGTGCCACTTTAGTTTTAAAACAAATGAAGTGTTAGTTACTGTATCTTTGACATTTAAAGGGAAAAAAAAGCCCATGGATGGTTTAGAAAAAATTATCCAAAGTTGTGGGAAACCCACAGATGTGGTAACCCTGGTCTTTGTGGAACTGTCCTCCCTGCTGGTCTGTAGATCATCTCCAGATATGCATGTCTTCTGAATCCGCATGTGGGCCAGACAATGTAAGGGACCAGGATGTAGGTGGTCTTGCCTAGTGGTCACAGCTGGGGTGGAGTCTGCAGATCAGGGATGGTAGTCAGTGAGCAAGGATTGGAGGAATCACTAGGTCAATAAGTAGGGTGACCAGACAGCAACTGTGAAAAAGCAGGGCAGGGGTTGGGGGTAATAGGCACTTATATAAGAAAAAGTCCCCCAAAACGGGACCATCCCTTTAAAAATGGGACATTTGGTCAACCTATCAATAAGCAAGAGTAAGGGTCAGAGTCGGAGATGGGAGATGAGAGATAGTACCAGGCTGGAATCAGGAAGGAAGAATCAGGGTCAGAGCCATGCTGGAGCCAGAGACCGGAGACACTGGCGCAGACTCCATGGAGCATTCACGGAAAAAAATTAGTGGATTGTTATCACCCACTGGTAGCCAAGCTCCGCCTCCCCCCAGCACCTCCCACCCACCCATTGCCCTGTCAATCAACTCCTTCCCCTCCCCCCATGCATCTTGCCCGCTGCAATCAGCTGTTGCGTGGTATGCAGGAGGTTCTGCGGGGGAGGAGCAGGAATGGGGCACAACAGGTGGGGAAGAGGCAGGACAGCGGTGGGGCCTTGGGGAAGGGGTGCAGTGGGGGCGGGGCCGGGGCTGAGTGGCGGTTGAACACCTCCAGGGAAAGGAGGAAGCCAGTCCCTGTGACTGGAGATCAGATGCAAGAGTCAGGGTTAGACTCAGGCTGGGATTGGAGGCCAGAGATCTGGAGACAAGGTGAGGTCTGGAGTCACAGAAGGCCCAAAATCTGTGTTGTTGCCAAAACAACTTCCTGGGGCACCCTCCAGGGTTAAATAGGGTGGTTGGCCAATGAGAGGTCAGCAGGGGACTGTTACTCTGGCTCCCTTGGGTGGTACTTCCTGCTGCGCCTGTTCTCCGCGGTGCTCCCTAGGTATGGTGCTGCATAGCCTCCTGGGGGAACTGTGGGAGCATCTGCTATCCTAGGCTCTACAGGCCCGGCATCTGGTCCCCACATCCTTACAGTCAAATCCCAATACTGTGATTTGCTCATCATCCTAGGTGTCGTATGTAACAATGGCTTGTTCCTGTGGGTTGCCATGAGAGCCCTTCAAAGGGATGCTGGCCATGTAAAACTCACCCTTCTAGCCAACATTTTACCTACTATTGTAAATGTACAAGTAACACAATTATACAGCCGAAAAGTTTGAGGGGAAAAAACTTATTCCTCCCTATTTTCAGTTTGGTTACTGTGCATGGGTATAGTCAGCTTCTCTGTCTAATTATTATTCACTTTCCCCAGTTTGTGTGTGTGCAACTTGGCACCAGGGGTGAACAGAATGTGTAAAATGTAAGAGAAGGTGATGGTAAAACCAAAACCATTGGCTGGAGGGCTGTGGGGCAGGGGCAATGCTTGACGCTCTTTTGAAAGGAAGATTTCCGGTTCAATCAATCCCTCAGAGAGATGGTAGATTTCTTCTCTCACTGATCTAGAATCTCCAAAAATCTATCCTTTTTGTGGAAAATAAAAAGATTTTCAGTTCAGTTGTTCATGAACTGAGGCATTGATCATACAAAGACAAACTCATGCTTAACCTAGCTTCACAATGAGACTACTTGCATGTATAAGGTTAAACACACGTGAGTTTTTCCAGGACCTTGACCTTTGATGTAGACATTAAAGTCCTGCTGTCTTTTTGATTCTGCCGTTGAACAATAGCACCAAACCGAAGTGTGAATGTCTCCCCCTTATTTTAATGGCGTGTTAGCTTCACTTGTGAATATTTAATTGCTAACACTTTTTAAACTCCAGCCAAAACTCAAACTCCCAGCATGAGCCTTTGAAATTTAATTACAGGAGACAGCTGGGTCCAGCTTTGCCTTGGATTCTAGGCCACATGCGCACTCACACACACACACAGATATACTCCAGACACACCAAACCGTCTGGAGGCATCTTAGTAATTTAAAATAAAAATAAAATGTGCACACTGCAGGCCCTAACAGTCCCAGTGTTTCCTTGGTATATTACTGCAGGTAGCGTCAGTGCAGACTGCCTGCATTGAATTACTAGTGCTGCCAGCCTTTGGGATTCTACTTCCTATGCTCGAGAGAAATCAGAAAGAGCCATCCTGATGGGCTTTCCCCCAGTTAGGGTTGCCAGCCCTCCAGGATTGTCCTGGAGTCTCCTGGAATTAAAGATTAATCTTTAATTAAATATTATGTCATGTGAAGAAACCTCCAAGAATACGTCATCCAGCCAAAACTGGCAACCCTACATCTGGATTTCTCTTGCTCTAAATAGTGCTTATAAAATGCTTGGGATGAAAGTTCTTATCTTACTGGCAGAGAAGAGTTCCAGTCTAAAGCCTTGGAATCCCCTTCCCATCTCCTCTGGGGACAGGGAGAGCTACAGGCTTGTAGTCATCCCTCTCCAGACAGCCAAGCCTCTTTCCTAACTCCTCCAGCCAAAAGAGGGATGAGAGAAGTTAGCAGTTTAAAGGGAGAGGAAAAGTGGAAGCAATGGTTTGAGCTTGGGTTGGGTTTTTTTCCAGTTCACCTTTAATTTAAAGTACTTTATGAAAGCTGTAAATATCCAGCTAAGCTGCCTCTCTTTTCCCAGGGCCCCATCTGCTGATGCTGCTAGGCCAGGGGAGGATCTGGGTTTGAGCCTATTAATTAAAGATGGGGCCTGCTGGCAGTCTAGACTTCTTCAGTTCTTCTCTTGCACCCTTGCTCTGTACTTCCCCGCAGCGCTGCATCTCCTGTGTGTGCCCCACGCCACCTGCTTCGCTTTGGCTCCTCTCTCCTTTGTCCCCCAAGGGACCCTTTAATATCGATGTGGCAAAAGGGCAGCAGTATTGCTGGAGAAACACATCTTATTTTAAGAAGCATCTCCTCAATTTTAAAACAATCCCCTGTGTATGTTACCTAGGGTTTTCAGAACCCAAAGCAGTGGTAACTTACTTAACTGTTTCACTCCAGGCAGTGTCAGGAATAAATCATTGGGAAAAACAGGTTACTTACCTTTTTGTAACTGTTGTTCTTCAAGATGTGTTGCTCACGTCCATTCGAAACAGGTGAGCACGCCACATGCACAGCCATCGGAAGGTTTTCCCCAGCGGTACCTGTCAAGTTGGCCTGGACACCCTCTTGAGTTATGCCTTCATGGTGCCACATATAGGTCCCTGCCGTTCCACTATCTCCTCAGTTCCTTCTTGCCGGAGGCTCCAACAGAGGGGAAGGTGGGTAGGTCTTGGAATGGACATGAACAACACATCTCAAAGAACAACAGTTACGAGAAAGGAGTTAACCATTTTTTTTCTTCGAGTGCTTTTTCATGTCAATTCCCAATAGTTGACTCCCAAGCAGACCGTCGCAGAAGGGGTCGGAGCTCACGGATTCACTGATTGATGCATTTCTCTGCCAAAAGCTGGATCGTCCCTTGCATGCTGGATGATAGCATAATGCAAGGTGAATGTGTGGACTGAGGACCTGGTCACTGCCCTGCAAATCTCCCGTACAGGGACTTGTGCCACGAAAGCAGCCAAGAAGGCCTGAGCCCTTGGTAGAATGTGCTGTTAGTGTCAGGGCTGGTACTTTCACCAGGTGAAGAGTCATTATAAACTGAGCCACAACCACAGCATTATTAACAGTGGTTGGTTGTTGGTTATGGCTCAGCATTATGACTCTCCATAACAAGCCCAAATGCAGGACGATGAAATTCTTTTGGACGATATACATAGGCCCATCACCCTGTCTGCTATAGCAACGAATAGCTGGTTAGACTTCTGAAATGTTTTTGTCCTTTGAATATAGAAGGCCAAATCCCACCTCATGGCAGGGACTGGAGTCTTTGTACCTGGCTGTGGGGTGAGGTGTGCTTAAGATAATACCACTGGAGGAAGAGTGTCGTGACTTGTGTGACACTGAGATACACTTTGCTCAGCCTCTATGATTTTATAAAATATTCTAATTGAGTGAATATAATGTAAACTGGCTATGCTTTATGCAAAAGGGTTCTGTAAGGATCTTAACAAAGCTTATAATGTATGAGTGTGATCTCCTATTTGTATAATTACCACTCTTGTATCTGACTTAGGAAAATGCAAATATACTCCGAGGGCCTATTGTAATTAGCAAAGTGTGGGGCCATTAATGGTGGTTGGAACTTGAGACTCCCATTAACCAGGGCAATTGACTGGGCTCTGTTGCAGCTGGCTTCCTGTGAGTCAGGCTGGGGAGGATGGAAGTGAAGTCTGTGCGGGTGAATGTGGATTATGTCACCTGAACTGAATCCATCTTTAACCTGGTGTCGTTCCATTGAGAAGAGGGGGTGGACCAGGAAAGGGACCAAAGTATCTCCGCCTTATGCGAAGAAGATATATAAAGGATGGTGGAACAGAACAAAGGCGAGAGGAGCCCCCCCCCCCCCCCCCCCCCTTCTGAAGAAATCCCCTAGCTACCACATGAGCTGGAACAAGAGCTGTTACTAGGGAAAGAATTGTGCCCGGGCTGAGTGTCCAGTTTGAGGAAAAACTATGAACATCTCTGAGGATGAGATTTATCTGTTTCTGTTTGATTAGATACATAAATTTGCACTTTTACTTTATTTTGTTGGTGACTTACTTGTTCTGTCTGTTACTACTTGGAACCACTTAAATCCTACTTTCTGCCATTTAATAAAATCACTTTTTACTTATTAATTAACTCAAGTACTTATTAATACCTGGGGGAGCAAACAACTGTGCATCACTCTCTATCAGTGTTATGGAAGGCAAACAATTTATGAGTTTACCCTGCCTAAATTTTATACAGGGTAAAACAGATTTATTTTGGTTTAGACCCCATTGGGGGTTGGGTGTCTAAGTGTTAAAGACAGGAACACTTCTCTTAGCTGCTTTCAGGTAAATCTGCAGCTTTGGGGCAAGTAATTCAGACCTTGGGTCTGTGTTGGAGCAGACGGGAGTGTCTGGTTCAGCAAGGCAGGATGCTGGAGTCCTGAACTGGCAGTGAAAGCAGGGATAGAAGTAGTCTTGGCACATCGGTTGGCAGCTCCCTGGGGGGGTTCTGTAATCCAACCCGTCACACCACTTTTGGCAGAAAGGCTGGATGAGGCCACAACTGGACCTTGTCTTTATAGAAGACCATGTATGGAGGTTCAGATGTCTAGGCTTTGATCTCGGAAGGTTTTCCCCAGCGGTACCTTCTAGCTGAAGTTATCACCACCAGGAATGCTACTTTCCATGGGAGTTAGAGCAGTGAGCATGTTACTGAGGGCTCGAAGGGAGCTCCTGATAACTTGGAGAGCACCAGGTTAAGATCTCATGCTGGTATTGGAGGGTGGACTGGAAGGTATTACCTGGCCAGGCCCTTGAGAAAACAATCTATCATTGGGCTAGCAAAGACCGATCCACTGTCCAGCCCTGGGTGGAATCCTGACATGGCTGCTAGATGAACCTTTAAGGATGACACCGCTAGACTTGACTGCTTCAAGTGCAACGGATAGTCCAAGATGAAGGATACTGATGCCTGAGGTGGAAACCTGCCCCTTTATGTCACCCCGATTGAAAATCTCTTCCACTTGGCTAAATAAATGACTCTAATGGACGGCTTTTGGCTGCTGAGGAGGACCTCTCTGACAGGTTCCGAGCACACCAATTCCATGGGGTTTAGCCATGAAGCTTCCATGGTGTGAGATGGAGAGACACGAGGTTGGGGTATTGGAGGCAACTGTGGTCTTGGGTGATGAGTTCCGGCACAACAGCAGGGCGATACGAGTTGTCACTGGCAGTTCCAGAAGCAATTTGTACCAGTGTTGGCAGGGCCAGGCAGGTGCTATCAGAATGACTGATGCCCTGTCCCTTCTGATCTTGACCAGGACCTTGTGTCCGAGCGGAAAGGGTGGGAATGCATAGAACAGACCCTCCTTCCGGGGGACGAGAAATGTGTCCGCAGTCGAGCCCAGGCTGTGATTCAGAAAGGTGAAAAACTGATGACACTTCCTGTTCATTTTCATCACAAATAGGTCCACCTGGGGAACTCCTACCATTGGAAGATGCTGCTCACGATGTCCGGGTGGATCGAGCAGTTGTGGCCATTGAAGGATCTGCCATGATGGTCTGCCAGCTTGTTCTGGGATCCCAGAAGGTAAGATGTGTATTAAATGAGCTATGTAGAAGTTCCACAGCTTGAGGGCTTCCTGGCATAGGGGAGAGGAGCATGCTCTCCCCTGTCTATTTATATAAAAAATTGCTGTTGTATTGTCCATCATGACTGATACACACTTGCCCTCCAGGTGGGATTGGAAGGTTTGAAAGGTTAAGTGAACTGCTCTCAACTCTCTGACATTGATATGGAGCAAAAGTTCTGTTTGGGACCAGAGGTCTGGCATCCTGAGGTCCCCAAGATGCACACCCCATCCCAACGCTGAAGCATCCGTGACTAGAGACATTGATGGTTGCAGTCTGGAGAAACAAACTGCCTGAGTGTTAAGCCACCACCAGAGGGATAACCCAAGGAGGAAGCAAGACTACCTTGCCCAAAGTGTCTCTGCTTGGGCAGTATACTGAGGCCAACCAGGCCTGAAGGGTTCTGAGCTGCAGACTACACATGTGCAAGCGGCTGGACTACATATGTGCAAGCGGCCATGTGACCAAGCAACTTCAAGCAGCTCCGTGCCCTCGTGGTGGGGAAACATTGAAAGTCTTCTATGATGGAGCATGTGGTTTGAAAGCGCGACTCTGGCAGGACTGCCCTGGCCTGAGTGGAATCTAGCACTGCTCCTATAAACTATCTTCTGGGTTGTGGATAGAGTGGACCTGTCACATTCAGCAATAGCCCCAGTCTGTTGAAGGCTGATTGAATCAGATGTTCGTATGCTGTTACCTGAGCCCTGGAGCGGTTCTTGACAAGCCAATTGTCGAGATATGGGAATATTTGCACTTGCTGTCTGCTTAGGAAGGTGCCACAATTACCATGAGCTTGATGAACACCTGAGGGACCACTGACAAGCTGAAGGGAAGGACCATAAACTGGTAACGGTTGCGATTCAGTACGAACCTGAGAAACTGTCTGTGGGACGGGACTATCAATATGTGGAAGTACACGTCCTTCAAGCTGAGGGCGGCATACTAGTACCCTAGATCCAGGGAGGGGATTATGGTGGCCAAAGAGACCCTTCGGAACTTCAGTTTCTTTATGAATCTGTTGAGGCCTCGCAGGTCGAGAATGGGTCTGACTCCCACTTTGGCTTTGGGAATTAGGAAATACTGGGAGTAAAAACCCTTGCCCCTTAGCTCCTTAGGGAACTTCTCTACAGCTCCTGTGGCTAGGAGTGTTTGTACCTTCTGCATGAGAAGGTGCTTGTGAGAAGGGTCCCTGAAGAGGGACGGGGAAGGGGGATGGGTAGGAGGGGAAGAGCAGAACTGGAGAGAATATTCCACATCTACTGTGTGGAGAACCCAGGGGTCTGAGATGATCCGGCCCCACCCGCAATAGAAGTGGGACAGACAGTTTAGAAAACAGAGAAGGATCTGGTGACTGGACTGGTGTGTTGCCCCTGGGCCACCCTCAAAAGGCAGGATTGCATCTGTTATTTCTGCCCCACTTCCTGGAGAAGTCCTGCCTAGGCTGAGGAGGGTAGAAATGTGGAGGAGGCTGAGGCTTAAAATGCTTTCTCTGGGTAGCAGGAGTGTGCAGTCCCAGGGACTTCAATATCTGGCAAGAATAGAAGTGGCCTATTAATTTTTTGTTCTTTAGGTTTTGAAAGTCTGCAGGTTTCAAAGGGTAAACTTGAAAACACTGAAAACAAAATGTATTAGTTTACAATGTGAACACCACTTCCAGGATAATTCAGCTTCAGGACAACTTGGGTTCCTTACTGAAACCTTAGGCTGCCCAATAAATGTATCTTGTCTTGAAATTACCTGGCTTACTAAATGGATAGCGTTATTTCACATTACTCCAAATAGGGAGCTACTGACAATGGAAATGCTGCTTTCTTTTAATTCTGCAAGGGTTTCTAAATGAGTCTTGTCCTCCCAAGACCAGGATGGAATGGTCACATCTTGTGACACTAATTCAGTAGTTTCCCAGATTTCAAACTTTTTACTGAGAGAAAAAGGAATAATGAATGCTCTGTATCCCTTCACCTGCCAGAGCTAGATACATTGCCATTATCCCCTGTGGAAAGGCAGTAGCTCCGCTGGCCACAGGCTGCACCGAAATGTAAATTTACTTTTAGAGGCAAGAATCTGCTCATATTGTGGCAGCTGGGAGTACGGAGGAAAAAAAGCATAAAAAGGCTATTGAATCACATCATATGGTAAGAGCATGTACCCCGTGCTGAAAACATACTGCACTGCATATCCCCAGGTTGAACAGATGGATGTATTTCTCCAAATAATAATCCAAAGATATTTTTCAAAATGTGTATTGCCATGGGGAAATAATTTCCATAACTGTAATAGCTTATTTGGAAGTGTTTGCCTCCCCCCACCTCCAACATGGATAAATGTTTAAGTCAGTCAGAATTAAAGTGAGAGCATTGATTTGGATTTACAAATATCATATGCGTAAAGTCAAAGGAAAAATGGTTCTTACACACAGGGCTAGGAACTAGGAGGTTTGGGAAATATTTTGTTCCACTACAAACTTCTTGTGGGATCTTGGGCAAGTCCTCTAGCTTCACCTTGAGCGTCCACTGCCCTGTACCTTGTGAAGTCATTTACACCCATACAAAGTTGGTGTCAAAGGCTGCTCCTGGTATTAGTAAGAGAAGATTTCAGACTGCGGAGCATTTTGTACTATGTTTGCGCAGTGACATAGAGTGACAAGGTAGTGAAACAGAAACAGTGACACAGGGTCAAGGCAGTGGAGAATCAGGCTGTTAAAGTCTAATTTTCCCAAGCTGTACACTGGGAATAACATCCTGTGAAGTAGATAAGAAGTGGTATTATGAGGTTTAGTTCATTATGGACCTGATCCTGTGGTTGGATCCATGCAGGCAGACCTCTTTGATGTCAGTGGGTCTCTGGCTGGGTGACCAATCTGGCAGCAGGATTGTGACGGACATGGAGCTGCTCTGTAAGAAACCAAGGATACTGAGATGTAGTAATGGTATAAATACTGTGTGTAACCTGGCCAGTGAAGTAAAGTTACAAAGTAGCTGTGTTTGGTTATAAGAATTTCCTGAAAGAATGTATTGATCTTACTTGACAGATATCTGTTGGAAAAACAAGCAGGGAAGCATCCCAATAATTCTAGATAAGGGTTATAAACAGTTAAATCTCTGTCAGGAAAGAAAAGGTTGGGGTCGGGTGCAGTACTTGATGAGAACAGATGGCGATAGAACTGTGACAATCTGTACCCTCACGTTCATTCTTTTTACAAAACTGTGATAAATCTTGCCTTGTGAGGTATCCTTTGAAAACTCATAATTTTCTGATCATTATTGTCCTAGTAAAATATCACCTGTCACCTGAACCCCAGCTGGAGATGATTCTCAAAGAGGAGGAAATGATATAAAAATGAGGAACAGAGGCCCCAAATCACCTCTCACCCCTCATCTCTACTCACGGCATCAACAATGTTTGAAAGACAAAAGAAACATCATTGAACTGGGGGAGGGATCCTGGCTGAAGGCATCCAGCCAGATTGCTATGAGCATGTGGTGAGAGAAATCCTTTTGCTTTAAGTTCACTTAGCTTGTTAAATTAGGGATTAGTTTGTGTGTTACCTTTTATTTCCTTGTAACCAATTCTAGGCTTCATTACTTGTAATCACTTAAAATTTATCTTTCTGTAGTTAATAAACTTGTTTTATTGTTTTATCTAGACCAGTGTGTGTTTCGTTGTTGTATTTGGGAACCTCCATTTGAGATAACAGGGTTTGTGCATGTCATTTTCTATGAATGAAATGACTGGCTGAATGGAGCTTTCCTCAGGTGGCTCCTGGTAGGCTGTGCAGAGGAGCTAAGGCAGGCTCCTTGCCTGCTCTGGTTCCACATGGCTCCCAAAAGCGGCGACATGTCCCTGCAGCTCTTAGTGGAGGGACCAGGGGGCTCTGCATGTTGCCCATGTCTGCAGGCACCATCCCTGCTGCAGCTTCCATTGTCTGCAGTTCCTGGCCAATGGGAGCTGCAGAGCCAGTGCTCAGGTGGGGCAGCGCGCAGAGCTTCCATGGCTGCCTCTCTGCCTAGAGGCCACAGGGAGATGCCAGCAGCCTTAGCTCTGCTGCGCTGCCAACCAGACTTTAAAAGGCCCAGTCAGTGGGGCTGACTGGAACCGCCAGGGTTTCTTTTCGACCAGGCACTCCAGGTGAAAACTAGATCCCTTCGATCACAAGGGACTTCACCTTAGACAGTGAGGCACGTCTATACGACGCGCCATATCGGCGCGTTACAATCGATTGCTCGGGGATCGATATCGCATCTCATCTAGACGCGATATATCGATCCCTGAGCGCGCTTACATCGATTCCGGAACCTCACCAAAACCAACGGAGTTCCGGAATCGACATGGTGAGCCGTGCACATCGATCCAGCGCGGTGAAGACGGGTGAGGTAGACGATTTTAGATAATCGATTTCAGCTACACTATTCTCGTAGCTGAAATTGCGTATCTAAAATCGATTTTCGCGCGTCGCGTAGACCTGGCCTGAGAGTGGGAGAATATTGTGATTCCACTTGGAGTGAGGTATTAGCTGATGACCTGAGACCTGAGTTGGGGGAATGCTCAGCGAGAGCAGGAGGGGTCAGAGGTGCAGTTAGCCTGGGAACAGTGGCAGTGATTATGGCCTTATTTGCAAAACGACTAGAGATTCTTGGGTGGCAGGCACTACCGAAGTGGAAATCCTACATGAAATCCAGGGGTGAGGTGGTCGGTGCTGAATATCTTAAGTATATGATTTGTTTTCTTTCAGGGGGTTTCACCTTTAAAATTGTCAGTATTTTCTTTAAGAAAGAAATGCTGCTGTGCTCTAAATGTACTTTTTAAGGTAATCAAATATTACATTTCTAATGTGAATTCATTGTATTATCTAGCTGATATCTTTTACATGCAACAAGGCCTGGATAGCTCTTCTGAAATGTTGTAGGGAACAGGCTAACTGCAGGTTTTTATCTTGTCACTGGATGTCAGTATTGTTCCATTTAAGGGCAGCCGAAATGAAACTGATGGCTAACTAGCCAGTAAATATGTGCCTCTACCCTTCTCAGTAGGGTTCTGCTGCTGCCTGGCTGTGGGAACATAGATTCTATTCCTATTTTCTTAAAAAACCAAAACATTTTTATTAGTTGGGTGAAAGAATAAGGCCAATGTAGCTGTCACACTGGACCAAATTCATCGCCGCCCATTGGAGATTTCAATTAAGTTAAAAGGATGAATGTTTCCAAAAATGCATGTTCCCCCTCCCCAAATCCAAACAAAACCTTGTCCAGAAAGCAGTGCAATTTTTATAGTGATCTACATCACACGCAATTACTTATAAAGAGCTACTGGGGTCATTGCCTGTGGGACCATTTTTCAGGCAAGTTGATTATTGTCAATAAACATAAGCTATGGGACCTCTTGGCAAAGAGCCAGTGCAATATGAATTTAATATCTGATAGTCCCCAATAGAAGGCATATCTCCTGCCCTTGGTCTGAATGAGATAATAGCTACAACTGTCTTAGCTTATTGGTAGAAGCTTCATCTCTTGAGCCCTTTTATTTATGTCCATCAATGTGCAGATTGTTAAGGCAGAAGTATCAGCTGAAGAGTTCTGTTTACTCACCCTTGTTCACTCTTTTTTCCTACACAGCCACAGAAGGATTAGGGAACCCGCTGCTATGCTGCAGGCGCCTGTGATCCTGCGCTTCAGAAAAGTCCTCAAGGCTTGCTCCCTGGCAGGGCTGGCTCTTGGCACCAGCAAACCAAGCACATGCTTGGCATGGCACAGTTTAAGAAGCGGCATTCTGGACATTTTTATTTTTTTGCTTGGGGTGGCAAAAAACCTAGAGCCAGCCCTGCTCCCTGGGGAGCAGACACAAGGGGCTATTTGAGAGGGCCCCAAACCGAGGGATGTTGTGGTCTGGTGTATGGGGTCACAGCACCACTCAGGTTTGACCAGCGCCCTTCTCATGGAGGGCTGCCAGGCTGAACTCAAGTGGTACTGCAGTGCCTGGTCGTAATGCCACTCATTCACATTTGGCCTGGCCTCTCCCATCATGATTGGTGCTGTGCACCAGGTCACAATACCCGGTGCAGAGAAGTAGGCCCAGCCTTGTGGGACAGAAGCCTCCACTGGGCAGACTCACGTTCCCATCACCCACCCACGGCCTCCCCCCATTGATAATTTTTTAGCAAGGTAGTGAGGGGGGCCTCATTTTCAGATTTTTCCCCATCCACCCAAAGATCCTCTCTGCAGCTCTGCCTGCAATGGAATATTCTGTTCCCATTTGCATTGGTCTCAATAGTTTATTTGGCTTACTCCCTCCTGAACTGCCACCTGCAGAGAAATTGGCCTTGTGTTAGTTTTGATGAGTTAGCCTGCAGTCAGAAGGAGAGGGCAGGAACGGGACCTTCTTATTGTGTGTCTGTACTGGGCCCTGGCCCTTTGTACTTTAGCAATATAAAAATGAAGTAGTAATAATTGCTTTATAGCTATCCCAGGTAGCTTGAGGGGAGGGGGAGAAGTATAGCTCAGTGGTTTGAGGCTTGGCCTACTAAACTCAGGGCTGTGAGTTCAGTCCTTGAGGGGGCCACTTAGGGATCTGGGGCAAAATCAGTACTTGGTCCTGCTAGTGAAAGCAGGGGCTGGACTCAATGACCTTTCAGCTCTATGAGATAAGTCTCTCTTTCTATATATATATATTATGTGAACCCCATTACTAGGCACCTCACAATCTTTATTGTATTTAGCCTGTTGTAGTAATTGGGCATATAAATTTACCCTAACTGGTGGTTTTCATGGTAAGAAGTGAGCAAATGTTCATAAAAAGTTACAATAACCTGTCATGTTGATGGGGAAAGGTACGAAAGGGGAGACCTACTGATATTATTCAAGGATTGTTACCACCATACCTGGTAAACAAGAACAGTGTAAGACCGAGAATCAGTGAACTGAAATTGGTGTGTTGGAAATTAGGTCGAATTTGTGGACACAATAGTGGAGGGATGGGCTATTTCACCCACCACTGCCTTTTGTGGTCCTTCTCCTAAAGTCCTCCTTTAAAATTGGCTACTGGTGCAAGCTTCACCATCATGGCTGCTATCCCCACCATCTCCCTGGAACCCAGACCCTTTATCCTAATCCTGAACAATGTCTTGACTAAACTGGGGCAGAGGGAGGGAGTCAGATGATTGATATCACTACCTCCACCAGCTTCAGCTGAATTCTGAACACAACTTGGGACATGAGACTTTGACTCTTCCCCCACCCTCAGAATGTCCCTTTCTTTCCCTACCTTACTCAGGAGCGGCGCCAGGGTTTCTGGCACCCTAGGCAGAATTCGGGGGGCAGCATTTTGTGCGCTTCCCATGGGGCATGCGGGAGCTTCCAGTTCCACTCCCATCATGCTGCCGAAGAAGGACGCTCCGCCAAAATGCTGCAGGCGACAGCAGCAGTCATTGAGCTGCTCAATTGCCTGCCGCTGTTTTCCGTAGCACGTCGGCAGAAGGTCCTTCTTCGGCTGTGCGACAGGAGCAGAACCGGAAGCTCCTGTGCGTCCCTTGGGGAGCACACAAAATGCCACCCCCCGAATCCTGGCACCCTAGGCGACCGGAAAGCATTAGTGGATAGATTACATTTCAAATGCTTTAACTGGCTTTCCTCTTCTTCTGTATCTTTAAGAACAGGTTAAAAGTATTGTTCATGGAGTGTTTGCCATGGTCCTAGACCAAACCTGACCTTGTTTGACACTGTTTGATGTTGGACAGTGACTGGCTGATAACAGCATTGTCCCATATTCCATCTAAATTAATACAACAATCCTCACTTGCCCCTTGTGGGGCAGGACTGTGCTAGTCTCCGTCTTGTGCAGATGGGGAATCGAGACCCAAAGATACTGAGGCTCAGCTCCTTACCAGTATGACCAACTTCAGTGGCAATGAGGAGCCTAAATACTTCAGAACACATGCCTAGGGCCACCCGGGAAATGTGTGACGGAGCAGGAAATTGGACCAGGGCCTCTTCAGCCCTGGGCTGGAACCCTCACCACTGGACCATCCTTTATTTTTGATAGGACAAAGCCTCCTTGTCATGTGGTTACAAAGGACACACAGCATTCAGGTCAAAATGAGAGAGGTGCATTGGATGTATTTGTTTTTAGCAAAATCTCGTAGGAACTCGGTATCCCCTAAATATAAGAGGCCAGGCTGAGATTTGTGGGGAGGAGGGAGCAGATTGTCCCAAATTTGCCTACTCTGGAAGTTCCTATGGGGCTCAGACCCATGGTCCATCTAGTCCAGTATCCTTTTTCTGTCACTGTCTCGGACAGTGGACAGCATCAGATGCTGCAGAGGACGGTGCAAGTGGGCACTTATGGGATACTCTGTCCCTGGGGAATTTGTCTACTGACCCTCAACCATCAGTGGTTGGCTTAAGCCCTGACTGCTGAATTTGGTTTTTTTTGTTACATGGACAAAGCCAGGAGGCCTCCTAGATTTGGATCCACCATCTAGAGGAATATGGAATGTTTTACACTTCTCCTGCTCACATTGTGCAGGGAATTGTTGGATCATAGTAATGTAATAACCAGCAATCGAAAGAAAAGAAGGGCTATAGAAATGAGACTAAAGAAAATAATTCCATTTGGGTTTTGGTTTGACTTGGTTGTCAATTTTGCAATGATGCAGTCCTTTCAACTCTTGCACAGTGTGGTCAGTGAAGTCCTACAAGAACTTGGCAAATTCAGTGCCAGTCACTTGGTGTGTGTGTCTGTGTGTGTGTGTGTGTCCCAGTACAACTGAAAGGGCTAATCCATCACTGCTGGAGCCTTAAGGAGTGGCACTATGTGGGCTGAGCTTCATATTGAACCTGATTAAATTACTTGGTGTCAGGGTTGCAGCATATAATCCTGCCTTCCCTTGTCTACACATGCACCTT
Source organism: Chelonoidis abingdonii (assembly GCF_003597395.2). Lineage (NCBI taxonomy): Eukaryota > Metazoa > Chordata > Testudines > Testudinidae > Chelonoidis > Chelonoidis abingdonii. The sequence continues at coordinate 141,910,852 of NC_133772.1, read as the reverse complement.
TGATAAGACACTGCCTCAGAAAGATGAGCTGTTGCAAAGAAGAGCTTTCAAGAAAGTTACTTTCAGAAGACAGAAGCACTGCAGCTGCAGTCACACAAACGAATAGTTTCATAGATTCCCAGGCCAGAAGGGACCACTGTGATGATCTAGTCTGACCTCCTGTGAAACACGGGCCAGAGAACGTCTCCGAAATAATTCCTAGAGCCGAACTTCTAGAAAAACATCCAGTCTTGATTTAAAAATCATCAGTGATGGAAAATCCACCACGACTCTTGGTAAATTGTTTTAATGGTTAATTATTCTCACTGTTAAAAACTTAGGCCTTATTTTTAGTCTAAATTTGTCTATCTTCAAGTTTCAGCCATTGGATTGTGTTATACTTCTTTCTGCTAAATTGAAGAACCCATTATTAAATATTCCCCATGTAAGTATCCACAGATTAATCAGATTGAGTGTCTTAAATTAAATAGATTGAATGCCTTAAATCTATCACGAGACAGGTTTTTTAATCCTTTAGTCATTCTTGTGGCTCTTCTCTGAACCATCTCCAGTTTATCAACATCCTTCTTAAATTGTGGGCACCAGAACTGGACACAATATTCCAGCAACAATTGCACCAGTACCATAGATTGATAAAATAACCTTCTATTCCGATTCGAGCTTCCCCTGTTTATGCAGCCAAGAATCACATTAACAGTTTTGGCCACAGTGTCACTGTATGACCAGGAGGGACAGCCATGCACTCTGTCTCCTCATTGTTGTGTCCTTAGCACTACAATCAATTAGGGGGAATTAGCTGTCTTTAAAGCTCAGGCTGCTTGAGCTGGGAAGAGCAATAACGAGTCTTTGAACCCCAGCCCTCAATCAGGGCAGGACAGCAAAGAAGTAGAGGGCTCTGGCTTGCAGTCAGCGCAGAACAACAAGGTTTAGGAGCCCAGGCCTGCAGACATGGTACAGCGAACAGTTAGTTAGGGGCTCTGGCCTGCAGTCAGGGCAGAGCAGCAAAGAGTCGGAGAACCCAAGCCCTTAGTCAGGGTGGGGCAACAAACAGTCTGAGCGCTCACCGCTCAGACAGGATAGAACAATAAAGGGTCTCGTGTCCCAGCTCTGGTGGACGGTAGACTAGCGCAGGCCTCCTGGCCTATGGTGGGGAGGCTGCCACCCCAGGGGTGGGGTAGCAGGGGTACAGGGGCCCAGGCCCACCCGACTCCGCCAGGTCTCGGCACAGGGCCCTAACAGTGGTGGAGTATTCTGCCACTGGGGTCTGAGGGGAGTCCAGCTGCAACATGCTGACCTATCTGCAGGCAGCAACGCAGACAGACCACCGTCAGCTGTCCCTGGGCTATTTCCGCCCTTCAGGGTGTACCTGAATCTAGGGGCCATCCTCCGTCTCACTGGAATATACCACCAATGGCAGCTCCAGCAGCTCCTCAGCATCCTGCTCCAGTGGTGAGGGAGAAGCTCCCTACCAGGCTGAGCTGTAAGGCTTGCCATTCATACTTCCACTTCCTGTCCCGCTCCTCATGGCATCCCTGGCTCTATAACCCAGGGGGCAGGTTGTTTCCTTCCTGGTCCATCTCTGAGGGAGGTCACACCTCCTCACTACCATCACACTGACAGCTCATGTTCGGCTGATTGTCTACCACAACCTCCATATCTCTTTCAGAGTCACTACTTCCCAGGATAGAGTCCCCCATCCTCTAACTATAGCCTAGGTTCTTTAATCCTAGATGTATACATTTTACGTTTAACCATGTTAAAATTCATATTTTTGCTTTCTGCCCAACCTACCAGGCTATCCATAACGGTCTGGATCAGTGACCTGTCCTCTTCATTATTTATCACTTTCCCTATTTTTGTGTCATCTGCAAACTTTATCAGTGATGATTTTAGATTTTCTTCTAGGTCTAGGATAAAAATGTTTAAATAGCATGGGGCCCAAGAACCAATTTCTGGGGGATCCTACTAGAAATATACTCATTTGATGATGATTTTCCATTTAAACTTATATTTTGAGACATATCAGTTAATGAGCTTTGTGACGGTGCTGCCCGTGGGAGCCAGCTGAGGTCACTCAATTAGGGTGAACTGCAGACAAAAAAGGGCAGACAAACCCCAAAAGCTGGTGGTTATTCCAGTACTTAGATTTACCAACTAGCACAGAACAGCTTCTCTAGTACCTCACTGGTTACTTAGAAGTCCAAACAATGCAATTCCCTTAAAGTGCCCAGCCTCAGGCCTCCATCCAGACACACCTGTCAGATATGATGATGATGACTGAAAATCTTACTTCATCATATAAAAGAAAAGGTTCTTACAATCCCAAAGGATCAGCCACATACCCAGGTCCAATTATAACTTAGATCTTACCCAAAATACACGCTATAGCCAATTCTTATTAACTAAGCTAAACTTTATTAAAAAAGAAAAGAGAGAGAGTGTTGGTTAAAAGATCAATATACATACAGACTTGAATTCAATTCTTGAGGTTCAGATATATGGCAGAGGTGAGCTTGTAGTTGCCAAAAGTCCTTTTAGAAATAGTCCATAGGTTATAGCTCAATGTCCATATTCAGGGTGACTCCAGTCAGTGACTGGGGATCTCACTCTTTATGGCTTAAGGTTTCCCCTTCCCCCTCTTGAAACCCAAAGCAGATCTGAGATGAAGCAGGATCGTGTCCCAGGTTCTTATACATTTCCAGCAGCCTTTCTGCCTGAGAAAACAATAGGCCTAACTCACCTTCCAAACATCCTGGCAATTAGCATAGGGTAACTGATCTATTAAGCAGTTCAGATACCAGGGCCGCTCGGGGGAGTAGGGGGAGTGGGCAATTTGCCACAGGCCCCAGGACCCGCAGGGGCCCCCAGGGGAGTTTTTTGGAGCCCCTGGAGTGGGGTCCTTCACTCGCGCCGAAGGCCCTGGAAAACTCTCATGGGACCCAGGACCCTGGAGCTTCTTCCACTCCAGGTCTTTGGCGGCAGGGGGTCCTTCCGCTCTGGGGCAGAAGGACCCCCCACCACCGAATTACTGCCGAAGCGGGTCCCGCTGCCTAAGTGAATCCCGGTCTTTGGCAGTAATTCGGCGGCAGGGGGTTCTTCCGTTCCGGGACCTGCCGCCGAAGGCCCTGAAGACCCGGAGCGGGGATGCCCCACTGCCAAATTACCTCCGAAGACTGGGCTGAACTTCGGCGGTGGGTCCCGCTTCGGCGGTAATTCGGTGGTGGGAGGTCCCCGCCACAGGTCTTCAGGGAACTTTGGTGGCGGGTCCTGGAGCAGAAGGACCCCCTGCTGCCGCATTACCTCCGAAGCGGGGACCCCCCACCGCCAAAGACCCCAGGCCTCCTGAATCCTCTGGGAGGCCTGTCAGATACAGGTCACCACAACCTGCAAAGAGACATATAGACAATAATACTATTTCACTCAAGTATCATCTTAAATGTTAACATTTCTTGTTTGATCTTTGAATAAAACTATAGCAATAGACAAGACTTGTCTGCTCACATCACAAGACCTGAGAAAACATCTGCCTTTCTACCCCAACAATGCAGAATTGCATTTCAAAGCTCTATTCATTTACACATTTTCCTAACCAGTCCTTAAGGTTCAGCCATGGGTCAGGTCAGTCTGTGAGTTAATTAACTCTTTCTGGCCCTGTCACCTTCCAGTGAAATATTATAGTACACTCATAATGTCACAAGCTTTTAATCCATTTTTGTGTGCCTTGTTAACTTTATATTTTTCTAGTTTTTAAACCAAAATGTTGTGCTGTACCAAGTCTAACGCATTATAGAAGTTGAAGTCTATAACACATAAACACTATTACCTGTATCAACCAAACTTGATCTCTCATAAAAAAAGATATCAAGATAGTTTGGCAGAATCTATTTTCCATAAACCTGTGTTGTTTGGCATTAATTACATTACACTTCTTTAATTCTTTATTAATGTTGGGATTCCCTCTGAGACCTTTTCCACTCGGCTTCCCAGGAACTCAGTTTGATTCCAGACTTTGTCACTCAGGTATCGTTATTTGCATACTACGATGCTACACTGAGTTGACACAGTGGGGGTGTTGGAATGTGCGTGGATACAGCTACATCACAGCTCCAAAGTTACATAGAAACGCTCTCGCTTTATATACATTACATATTTTTGGACAGCGAGTAAAATGTTCTTCAACTCCAAGTTATCATTACATTTTTCTAATAAAATTCTTCCTCCCAGCTGATTTGGCTCTTAATTGTTGTCAGCTTTGTGAAATTGGCACTTTTAAAGCAACAGCTGTGTGTGATATATATATAATCTGGACTGGAGGGGGGCATGGATCAGCATTCACATCCCACTCCCTATGAGTACCCAGTCTGAGCCAGGGAAGCTAATGATCCAACCAGCAGACCATGTTATACATACACTAAGAAGACTGGACTGGATCTTATGCAGTTTACATATTATAAATGTGATCAAGTTATGATCACTTGTACCTAAGCTACTATTAATTTTTAGTTCTGTGATCAGTTCCTCGATCTGCCAAGATGAGTTTAATATAGAATTCCCTCATGTTGGTTGCCACATTTTTTGAGTTAGGAAATTATCTATAATAATAGACATTCCAAGGCTGTTGTACTACTGACAGCATGAGGCCTCCAGCATATTTCTTCCAAACTGAAGTCCCCCATGATCATGTAGATTTCTTGCCTACCATTACAAATAGGTGTGTAAGGAGCTGCTCATCCTATTCCCTCAGTGGTGTCACCTGCAGACCACCAAATCAATGAATATCCCATCTTGTGCTTTATCTATTAGGACAGTGATCCATCAGCATTCCAAATCATTTTCTTCTAAGTTACTGACTCAGAAATGGGTAATGCTGTTTTTTATGTAGAATGCCCCTCCTCCTGCCATCTAGCCAACTCCGTTCTTCCTAAATAGTTATAATCATTGACTGTAACATACCAATTGTATGACTAATTCCACCAGGCTTCAATAATAACAACTAGAACCAATTTATAATCATAAATGAGCAATTCCAGCTCCTTTTGTTTGTTACCTAGGCTGCTAGCACTTGTACCGAGGGAATTCAAGAATTACTTCTCTTCGTGTCCTCTGCTTCCTTGATTAATTCTGTTCTCAGCAGCTTGATTTTTGTGCATAGTGCTCACATCTTCCCTCTTTTCACCCTCTCTTTTATTAGTTCAATGCCCTCCTGACTACTTTAGTCATTCTGCTCCCTTTCTATTGAGGTGGAAGCCATCCAAATTTTCCAGCTGCCCCCTCCTCATAGAAGGTGGACTAGTGTCCCACAAACCAAAACCCTCCACCACTTACCTAACCAATGATTCACTTCTGGAGTCTTCTGCCTTATGTATTCGTTCACTTTTGGGGGACAAAGACTCTCTGAGAAGATTGCTTGGACAGTCTTTTTCATCATGCTTTTGAGTTCCCTGAAGTCATCTACTATTTGCAAGACATCTCATGGTGCAGTGTCGGGAGTGCTGATATGAACCATTACCATTGAATTCTTGCCCATTGATCTCAGAAGCCTATCCAATTTTAGAGTGATGTCTTGCGTCTTGGTTCTAGGAAGACAGCACACTGTCCTGTTGTCTGGTGTTCATTGCAGAATGGTCTTTTGATTCTTCTGAGTATTGAACCTACGCAGGGATTGTCTCTCTGCCTTGACAGCTTGGAGAACTCTGTGGGCAAGGCTGCTTTTCCTACAGGTTGGGCTAAGCTGCCTTCCACAGGCATGTCCCTTACATCTCTCCATTCCCTTGGACCAGATAGGTTTTGAGAGGTATCTTCCACAGTTTCCATGTTGTGTACAGGGAGACTTTGGCAAACCAGTAAAGTGTTTGAAACCACTATGGCTTATTGTTAAAGGCAGCCTAGTCAGCAAACTGTAAATTGGCCATTCAGCAATCTCAGCTTGACCAGGGCAGGAGGGGAGGGGGTTTTGGATGCCACAGAAAGGGCAGCTTGACCTCACATCCTTCTTGATAAGAATTGTGTTTAAGTTGCTGATACATGCATTTTAAAAGAGCAGGATGTACCCTCAGGAATGTCTATTGGGGTCTCAAGGTTGCAGATGCTGGAAAAACCCACACCTGGTTAATCAATAATCAGAAGGAACTTCTTGCTTGGTCATTGAAATGCTGACTTAACAAGGTTTCATAAAGGGACATATCATTCTATTACTAATGTATAAATAAGAGGAAAAAGCTTGAAATAGTGGGACTCGTTTGGGGACTCTTTGGGAGTGGTCTCTCCCTCTGGATGCATCTTCTGTTCCCCAGCTGCAGACGGGCTGCCGCTGTGTCACTCAAGAGCCACACTCAGCTTTGGTCATTTGTGACGATGTGGTTCTGGCGGGACCCAACTGAGAGTGCCAAATCAGGACCAATTGCTCAAACAGGGCAGTCACAGCCCAAGGCTGGGGTTTTTCCACCTCTAAGGCAAACCAAACCAGCCAGACAAAGATTCAGTTTCACCCACTTGGCTAACTGCAAGTCACACAAACGCATTTCTTAGACACTCCAGTCTCCTCACGCTAATCACCAACGTCCCAACACGTCTGGGGATGAGATGGGTTATAAAACCAACAACCCCAGTAAAGAAAAAGGTTTCTCGTCGATCCAAAGGACAAGCCCAGACCACGGTAATATACACTCTAGATTTACCTCACAAATCCCACGCTGTTGCAATTTCTTTAGATCTGATAAATCTAAAGGTTTATTCAATAAAGGAAAGATAGAGGTGAGAGCTAGAATTGGTTAAATGAATCAATTACATACAGTAATGGCAAGCCTTAGTTGCAGGCTTGGAGCAAGTGATTAAGTAATGGCAGTTTAAGTCCAGCTCTGGAAACATCCCCTGCTGGAGGCTTATCCGTCCTTCTGTGCAGAGCTTCAGATTGTTAGCAAAGTCCCTCCAGAGGTAAGAATCAAGAGGATTTGAAAGACTAAAGGAGATCAGCGGCCTTCGCCTTATATAGAACTTTTCCAGTGTAAGAACCTCCTTTGTTCCTACTTGTGGAAAGTTCACTAGCAAAATGGAGTTTGCAGTCACCATGGGCCAGTTGCTGCTCAATTCCGTGGAGTCAAGGGCGTTATATCGGCCTTCTCTTCAATGGTCATTGTGTATTGTATGGTCGCTTAAATGGGCCATCAAGCAGGTAAGCGAGCTGACACCAGCTGTCTGAGACTTTTCACAGTAACAAGAACAAGTTTGAAATACAGACAATACACAGCCAATATTCATAACTTCAACTACAGAAATGATACAGACATACAGACAGCATGATCATAACCAGTAACCCGTAACCTGGTCTTAGACACCTTATATGACCCCCTTTACATAGAATTTGGTGCCACTACAGAACCTTGGTTGCAACCCATGTTCTATATGGTCCCAGTTTATATCAATAACGTCACATCATTATCAAGGGTTGGGGGTGTTTTACTAATCTTGTTGCGGACATGTGTAAGTGCTTGAGACTAAGTAAAGTTTAGCTTTAAGTGAAAGCACTCTTGTGTTGTCCTGTTTGTGCAGCCATCTATCAGTCGGATGGTCGTGTTTCCCCTGATTTATTTCTTGAGCTTTGGGTTGAAAGAACTCTGGGTAACAATTGAGGACCTGGTATCAGTTGGAAACTTCTAGCTGAGTGGAATTTCTCCCGATCCTCTTATCTCTGGTGGCCACAGCCTACGCATCCTTTTCTATCTCAAGCTGTGACGAATGCCACCATGACCGCTTGCAATCATGAACTGCCAGGACTCTTCTCTCTCTGATTCCTTGGTGGCCAGCTGCTTTCTTCCTTGAGTCTGGGGAACTGATGCCCATGTCCACTGGAAATAGAAGCAATTAGCCCTCACTGATCCTATGCATGGGAGTGATGCTTCAAGGCCACTGTGGGATGTGGAGAAGGCAGCAGGGAGACGGGAGAGCAGGTGACTTGTTTAAAAGGAACTACCAGCTGCTTCCTTTGCTCCTGAGAAGCAGCTCCCTGTGGTTTGGGGGGGAGGGGGAATTGACAGCTTTCTTCCCTTCGCCCGTCCCCTCTGTCCCTTTGCTCTCCTGTCAGCAGGTCCCGGTCTCCCCTGCGGGTCAGTCACATGCATGAGCATGGGGCAATCTTCTTCTGGGGTAGTGTGATGGGTCGTTCACCTCACTCTGGACTGGAAAGGGTTAAAGTGGCCAGGTAGGCCTATTAACTCCACAGGCTGCACCGGGCAGGGGAGCCAGGGAGCAGGGAATTGACTGCAGGCAGGTTCAGCTGGGCAGGAGTGGGCAAGACCTATAACACCAGGAAGCTAGCAACAGACAGAGACTGCTGCTGGGATAGGTAGTCGCTCCCTGGGAAGAGGGAGTGGGGTTTGGAGCTCGTACACCCAGAGCGAGGCAGGGAACCAGGAGTGATAGGCAGCAGTTCAGGGTCGGTGCAGTGAGTGCTGGGAAGGGAAGTCGCAGAATTGTTGGGTTTCCGGGTCACTGGACTGGAACTCGAAGGAGAGGGCAGGCCTGGGTTCCCCAACCAGCCACCAAGGATGTGGCATAGGTCAGCGGGGCAGTGAACAGGAAGACTGCCTGTGGTAGTGAGAGAGAACTGAAGTACTGTACCCTAAAAAGGGGGATGAGTGACCTGGCTGGAGGCCTGAGTGAAAAAGAGGACGCTACAGTTCCTGGATGTGCGAGGAGCTACAGACCTGAGAGATGAGATGATGACCTGCAAACCCTGGAAAGGAGTATTGACCTTGAGAACTAATCACCAGCTTGACCAGGAGGAGGTGCCAGACAAGGTAAGTGGAGCACCCTGTGACAGGTAGGATTTGCACCATGCTCTGCAGCTCTGTACTGCTAATTCACAGCAAAAATGGCCTCTCAGGCATTAGGGTGCAATACAAAATTCCAGCAATGGAGAAGGGGAGAGGATGCCCAGTTAAGGAGGGGGAGGTTAGGGGAGAGTATGGGCATTAATTCTGCATTCCTCTGAGGAGTGAGACTATATCAGCCACATCCCCAAAATGCAGCCTCCTAGAAGAACAAGTAGCGACACAGAGCAAAACAGAATGCACAGCCACACTGACGCCTATCCAGAGGCGCATATTAACAGCTCCGCTCCCTCACTTGTTCCCTTTGCTCTGACAGGCCCTTTTGTAAAGTGCTCTCAGTAGTTCCCAGCAATATACAAATCCTCCTTCTCCCAGGAGATCAATAAGAAAACAGAAGGGGGGTTAGCAAGTGGTGGTGGTGAAGCAATTAGTAATGATTAATGGAGTGTACGCAGCATAGGAAGCAGTTGGCGCAGGGTCCCAGGGGAACCAGTTCTGGAGCCACTGCTGTTCAGTGCTGTTCAGTGCACAGAACAGCTTGCCTGTGTGTCAGTCTTCTGGGCTTTTGGTAGCTTTCTCTTGTTTTAGATACAACGCACTGTCTGTATTGAAATCCTGCTTCCTCTTCATGTTGCTTCACTAGGCTGGGAAATAAAGCAACGGCCAAGGAATTGTCTGCAAACTGCACCTTGGTAAAGCACCAGCCTTCTACTGTGCTGACAAAGACCAGAGAACTTTCCTTCCAGAACTCTGCCACTGATCTCCCTCTGCATAGCCTCCAAAGGAGGAAAAACAGCTCAGCAAGAGCAGAGATGAGTCAGCGTTAGAGTTATTCATCCTGCAACACCTGTCCCAGATTAAACAGCAATCAAGATGCAAACAGCCCCCTGCTCTTGAGGTTTCTTGTGCCTGTGGTACATAACAGTTAGATCTCTGGAAAACGGAAAGATCTTGATCTCATTTCAGTTGTTGGGCTGACTGTGCAGGTGCTGGGTGGTGCGGCTGGCCTGTGACACACAGGAGGCCAGATCGGATGGTCCCTTCTGGCCTTGAATTCTGTGACTCTGAGATGATCTTGTGCACGTGAAGGGTGCCATGAACATAAGAACGGCCAGACTGGGTCAGACCAAATGCCCATCTTGCCCCATATCCTGTCTTCCGCCAGTGGCCAAGTATCTTCAAGCGGTCACCTGCATGGCTGTGATGCAGGATCAGGGCTACATATCCAGCCCTGCTTTTACCCATCTTTATGGTTTTGTGTGTGCGTGTGTATACATATATTGATGTGCACCACCTCACACACTCTATCTATCTATCTATCTATCTATCTATCTCATTACGGTCAGCTGGTGTTTTGTCTCCTCAATGTTATCCTCTGAGTGTTTTGCTTATTATGACAATGTGTGTGGGGGGGTCACTTGTGGGATGGGACTTTGCGGTCAGTTGTTTATGTACATACTTTTGCCTTACAGTTTTCTCTTACTGGAATTTTCACTTCAAAAAAATCAACTCTTGTGCGATTAATGCAGCAAGTAAGCACCACCTTGCACAGTGGGGCCGGCCTGGCTGTGACCTTTGGATGATACCATACTAATAATGTTAAATAGTTTAGATGGAACAATTGTTATGGCTTTAAACAGTCTCTATTGTTGCAAACGTTAATAGGGCTCCCACCCTGCACTGCTCTGGTCCAGAATGGACCATTAATTAGTGTGTGGTCTGGGTAACTAATACATCAAAGATTAAAAAAACCAAAACCCTGAGGTTCTGCATTCTGGGGCCAGTTGGGAGGATAAAGGTTCTTTGCCTGTGTTGAAGGAAGGAGAGAAATAAATAATAATGGCTCCCTCTTGAAGTCCTCTTTTGGGCAAACTCTTATTGGCTTCATTGGGAATTTGCCTGTGTAGGGCCTGAGGCCTTGACCCTGCAGTGAAACCCCGTAGTGTCAGAGGGGCTCCATGTGGGTGCAGGGACCTCTCCATAGGGAGCTCATTGCAGGATCAGAGCTTCGGAAAGCTCTTTCCAAGCAGAGAGCACTCCTGTGAGGATGTGGTCTTGTGTCTGCCGTGATCTTGGTGTTGGCGCCTATGGTGGGGCGGTCACCTTGCTCTGGCTGGGAAAGGGTTAAAAGCCAGCCCTTGGAGAGGGCTGGGGCTGAAAGCAGCCAAGGGAGGCTGATTGGGTTGGCAGCTGCAGGTGTGGCCACACCCAATTAGGGTCCAGCAGGCTCTGATAAAAGGGCTGGAGCTGGGGGTGGGGGGGTCTCCCTCCCGGGGGGAGTGTGAGGGACCTGGCTGCTGGCTAGAGAAGGGTATCTCAAACAGAGCAGTGCTGGGGAACTCTGGTCAGGCGAGTCCCCAGGCTAAAGGCCAGTGGGGGTACTGAGGCTGCAGCGGTGCAGCCAGGCCAGAAAAAGGCAGCCGGTCCAAACCCCCTTGCCAATGATGAATGGCCATTACAGATTACAGTTTATCCCTGAGAAAAGGGGCTAGATGAAGACTGGCTGTCGGTCACTGAGGCAAGGTGGGCTTCAGGGAATTGGGGTTCCCCAGGGAGGGGAGGACCTCTGAGTGTAGGGTACTGCCAGAAGCAGTGCCTGAGCAAAGGAGCACCATGGGCTGGGAGGCACATAGGGCCTGCACTAAAGTGTGGTTGAGAAAGGGAGAAACAGGCGGCAGCAGGGGAGACACTGGCCAGCAGGAGGTGCTCTGAAGCTGGAAGAACCAATTCCCTGACCAACCAGCAGGAGGTGCCGTGCCAGTGAGTGCTCCGCCTTGCTACAGAGCCACTGTCTTCACTGGGGCCTTGAAGTCAGTGGGAGCTGGATGAGGCCCTGGTGTAAGGATCCTGTAGCTCTATGTAACCCATTGGTCAGTGTGTGGTATGGGTCCATCTCTGTGCCCAAGCCACTGCTGCTGCGTGTCACAGCACCAGCTGGAGAGCGCGGCTCTGGAGCTCAAGCTGCGGAGACTCATGTTTTAGCTCCAGAGTTCCTTGACTGAGCCCCGGCTGCATCAGCCCGAACGATGGCCATCGCAGAAGGGGAGGCTTGTCCAGGATTCACTGGGGGTGCATATAGCCAGGGCTGCTTATTGGAGTGCAGGGATTGAGACTGGCTTAAGTTTACTCTGCGCTCTCCGTTGGGTTTGTGCGCTGCTGTTACTCGATGGGTTTAGACATGCTAGGTGATGGTTTATATTTGATTTTTGTAATGGGAAATGTTATCTGCCTGTTGAGAAATGTCAGGCTTTGTAGTGGGGCTGGCCCAGTAATGGGTTTTGGATCAAATTAAGGGTATTAATGTGCTATCTCTCTCTTGCTGTAGAAACCTTCCACTGTGGGGAGCAGATTAGAATGAGGTTTTGCTTTCTGCCTTCTCTTCGTTAACTGTAGAATGTACTTTAATGAACTAGATTTCCCCCCCTCTCCACGTGAATAGCAGCACTTTCCTGATAGCTTTGTGATGAGCTCTCCAGCCTCACGTCCCTGGGACCCTGCATTTGGTGGCATTTGTGTGGTTGGGGGTGACTCACTTTGTACAGATGAATAGGTTTCTATAAAGGATTCCGTTGATTCTTGCATCAGTTAGTGCTATAGCTTGTGAGCCCCCTGGCTTGCATCTTATTTCCCGAATGAAAGATGATGCATGTGCATTCAAAAGCATTCCATGTCTACAGCACTCCTCACATGAGTAACCAGAGGGCTTCCACCTGTGGTCAATGCAGCGAGTAACGGTAGGTCGTATGAAGTGTGTTTCAGGATCAGAGGAGCAGCGTAGTGGTGCTGACCGGCCACTGATCTCAAACCTACACAGGAGAAGCTCTTCCAAGTGGGTCCCAAGCCCTCGAGCGAGATTACTGAAATGGTGCTGGATGCCGTCGGTGCCACTCCACCCTTGTAGCGAAACAGTTACTGACGCCAGATCGGCTGCACCCATTGCTGACTACGGCTGCCAGCAACGTGTGGAGACAAACTTCAGGAAAAGAAGGGAAATTGAACACTTCTGGGAAGTGTTTCCTCCTCCCTCAGTGTGGCTTGTCCTACCCGGGACCCTGGATGGGGCAGCATGTGAGAAGTGCAGCCTTAGGTCTCTGAGTTGTCGTCTTCCCTGCTTCCCTGACCCTCAGGACAGTTACATGCTTCAGCTTATTTGATGTGCCCTTCTCATTATTACCCCTTCCCCCCCGACACACACAAAGGTGCCAACCCAGCTGTCTCTGCCGATGGGGATATTACAGTCTCTCTCCATCATCCACTGTTGTATTTGTTGCCCTTATGTAAACAAGTTTGGGTTCCTGGTTTTATTCCTCTATTCATTTTATGTTGCAATTCCAAGGAAGCATCTCGCTCCTTCCAGGACTTTCAGCTCTTTGCATATTTATTGTCCTTGCTGGAGGTCCCACTTGCATCTGCATTTAAAGACCCCAGGTTCTCCTACCATTCCCTCTTCTCTGATACGAATTCATGACTGATTAACAGTAACATTCAAACCTTTCCTTGTGACCCATTCCTGTAGCCCCAACTTCCATGACTGCTTGTGTCAGTCTCCATCTTCTCCCTCTGTGAGTGGGCCCAGATCCTAGAGTGCTCGATATGGGGAGAGCACTCTGGATAGTCTCTCCTATCTATGATCGAACTTTTCAACCTTGTCTCCCTGCTGTTGGGAAAAGGAGGAAGATCTGCTCCTGGGAAAGAGAGTGGCTGGGCCAGAGTTTGCTCTCAGTTTCACTGGAGTGATTCACTAAAGATCAGTGTAATGGAATGCTAACCTGTATTACCCTGTTCAGCTACTAGTTGGCATGGTGTTTAAAATATCTTCTTTAAATGAACCTCAGCCATACATGGCAGAGTGTTAAAGGATTTTATGGCGGACACATCTTGTGTATACAAGCAGTCTCTGTAGCCAGTTTATATCTGGTACGGGGATGTGATATGGTGTTAGGAGTAAGAGCGAAGCACCTAAGGTTGCAGACATAAGGAACAAAGCGACAAAGGTCACAGGATCTCATCAACATGCCACTCTCCAATGCCCGAGAGAACTTCAGCTTTGACAAACCTTCACAGTGGACGGACTGGAAGCAGGACTTTGCAGGATTTCAAATGGCAAATGAATTCCAGAAAAAAACTGATGTTGTTATATAGGTGTCGTCTTTAATGTATACTATGGTGAAACAAGCAGGGCATATCTCTAAATCCTTTGACTTTACTGAAGCCAGTCACAAAGATGTCTGTGAAAGGGTTCTGGGTATGTCTGATGCATGCGTTATACCTCAGAGAAACGGGGTTTATGAAAAAGCATGTTTTTCATCTGAGAACTCAAGCACCAGGGGAAAATGTTGAATGTTTTTATAAAAGCTCTGCATGCATTGGCTGAAGACTGATTTTGGGACTGCAAACCATAAAAATATCAGCCAGGCTGGATTTTGTAGTAATAGATAAAAACCTTTCCAGCAGCTACAATTGAAGAGAGACTTAACCCTAGTCACAGCTATACAGATAGGAAAGAAATCAGAATCCGCAACATGCACGAGGGGAGGGCAAGCAGAGGCCATGCCCCGCACCATAATCTGCAGAGGCATAGAACTCCTCTGGCCATGGGGGAGGAGGAAGGGGCTTCTCTGGCCCCCAGGGCTGTGGCAGGAGTTGACAGCTCCTCCAGCCCTGGGGCAGGGTTGCCACTGGGGGGAGAGGCCCCCGTTTTTTGTACCAGAGGTCTGCTAACAATGCACACCCAGGCAGAGCTCTTGGCTGCAGCACTGGGCAGCCAGATCCCCTCCTCCAGGAGCCTGCATTCTCCAGAGCTCACCCACCCTGCTCCCTTCTCTGCCTCTACCAATAAGCAACTGAAATGATAAGGAGTGACAATCCTCCTAACCAGTAGTAGCGGAGCAGTGAGCAGAGCCTCTGGGTTTGGGGCAGACAAGGAAGGGGTCAGTTGAGGGTGGAGCACAGGGTCCTCAGTGGGGCCCTGGGAGGACAGTGAGCTCCTCCGGCCCTGGCGCTGCAGTAGGAGCATGGGATATGGCCCCACACCAGAATGGGTCAAACTTTTGTTCCTGCGGAAGGCCCTAGTCAGAATTAGTCAAACAACAAAACAAAAGGCTGTGTGGAAGAAGCGAAAGAATTGACAAGGATTTGTAGGGGATCTTAATGCAGGTCAGTCTGTTAGCAAGAGTTAGGCCAGCTGTAACTCTAATGACGGGAGATTTGTAGAAGCGAGGATAGTGTGAGGCGAGCAGGAAAGAACTGTGGGAGAAGCTATCACGACCTTGCACTGATAATTAAATACGCAGACTGGCGCCTAGAAGTGAGGAAAATAAGCTAGCAGGATGGCCCAGGTATAAACAAAATGCAGCCGTTGCTCATTATTGTCTGTATTATTGCTTGTTACTGTCTGTAACAAAGGTAGAAGTGCTGCTGTAATTGTTTACCTGCTGAGAGACCTGTCCGGGACTGGGGCAACCCAGTGTCCTAGGGCACCCCTCCCTCCCTCTACTGCAATTGCTGGAGAAATAATAAAGTATTTGATTTTGCTGAGCCAAACAAAAAAGCGAGAACTGAGTTTTTCTCCGACAGCTGGAACAACTTGAAAAACCTGAAACTAGTTTGTAAACAGACAACAAATGAAAACTCATTATTATAAAACCCCTGAGGCAAGGAGAGACCTCGCAGACTAAGAGGGGCACATTCCAGCCTACATGACAAGGTGTGGAAAAGTTCTATCCCAAGAGATGATGCATGTCCAGCCAGAGGCATGTGGTGTGATAATTGCAGGAAATAGGGCATCTTGCAGCTGTTTGTCTCACCAAAGCAGTCAGGGAGTTGACTCCTATTACAGACGATCAAGAGCCATTGTTTCTTGGATGACATAATGCCTGCCTGGAGAGTGGAATTGAATATTCATGACAAGATTCCTGACTTTAAAATGGACACAGGAGCAGGACTTACAATCCTCTTCCCACAGCTGAAGTTGCCTGACACAGCTTTGGGTGGCCCTGGAGATATTCTGAACTGCATGGGCCAGTTCACCACAGAAACAGTTTACACTCTGAATGCATAGCTTTTGTCTTTGTGTGGGATCAAAGGGCCACAGATCACAGCATGGCGGCCACGATGGGTCTAGTGAGAGAGGTGGAAGAAGTGGATGGAATATTTGGTGATATTTGACTTTTAAAATAAGATCCAGTACAGATAAGTTTAAGAGACAATGTTGAACTCTATATTGTACATACACCTGGCAGGATTCCTATCCCGTTACTTTATAAAGTGGAAACTCAGTTAGAGAATGGAGTGGATTGGCATAATTGAGGAAAATCTCTGAGCCAACAGCATGGTTTGCCTCAATGGTACCAGTTATTAAAAAAATAAAAAGGAAAATACTAAACTGTGTGTATCTTAAAAGACTTACTGGAGCAGTTGTGAGAGAAAAATATATTCTCCCAACGCTGAACATAAGAATGGCCATACTGGGTCAGACCAAAGATCCATCCAGCCCAGTATTCTGTCTACTGACAGTGGCCAATGCCAGGTGCCTCAGAGGGAGTGAACCTAACAGGTAACGATCGAGTGATCTCTCTCCTGCCATCCATCTCCACCCTCTGATGAACAGAGGCTAGGGACACCATTTCTTACCCATCCTGGCTAATTGCCATTAACGGACTTAACCACCATGAATTTATCCAGTTCTCTTTTAAACACGTTATCTCCGAACCTTCACACCGTCCTCAGGTTAAGAGTTCCACAAGTTTGATTGTGCACTGCGTGAAGAAACTTCCTTTTATTTGTTTAAATCTACTGCCCTTTAATTTCATTTGATGACCCTAGTTCTTATATTATGGGAACAAGTACAATAATTTTCCTTTTTCACTTTTTCACATCACTCATGATTTTATATACCTCTATCATATCCCCCTTAGTCTCCTCTTTTTCCAATCTGAAAAGTCTAGTCTCTTTAATCTCCTCATCATGGGACCCTCTGCCAAACCCTTAATCATTTTAGTTGCCCTTCTCTGACCTTTTCTAATGCCAGTGTATCTTTTGTAGAGATGAGGATACACATCTGTACACAGTATTCAGATGTGGGCATACCATGGATTATATAAAGGCATAACGATATTCTCCATCTTATTCTCTATCCTCTTTTTAATGATTCCTAACATCTGTTTGCTTTTTTGACTGCCACTGCACACTCTGTGGACATCTTCAGAGAATGGTCCACGAGGACTCCAAGATTTTTTCCTGATTATTGTAGGTAAATTGGCCCCATCATATTGTCTGTATAGTTGGGGTTATTTTTTCCAATGTGCATTACTTTACATTTATCCACATTAAATTTCATTTGCCATTTTGTTGCCCAATCACTTAGTTTTGTGAGATCTTTTTGAATCTTCACAGTCTGCTTTGGTCTTAACTATCTTGAGTAGTTTTAGTATCATCTGCAGATTTGCCACCTCACTGTTTACCCCTTTCTCCCAGATCATTTATGAATAAATTGAATAGGACTGGCCTAGGACTGACCTTGGGGAACACCACGTTACCCTCTCCATTCTGAGAATTTACCATTTACCTACCCTTTGTTCCCTGTCTTAAGGGTTCTCTATCATGAAAGATCCCTTTTATCCCATGACAGCTTAATTTACGTTAACAGCCTCGGTGAGGACCTGTCAAAGGCTTTGGACAAATCATAGCACATCTATGTCCATGGATCTCGCCTTGTCCACATGTTGTGACATCTTCAAAGAACTCTAATAGATTAGTAAGACATGATTTCCCTTTACAGAAACCATGTTGACTTTTGCCCAACAATTTATGTTCTTCTATGTGTCTGACAATTTTATTCTTTACGATTGTTTCAACTAATTTTTTCCAGGACTGACATTAGACTTACTGGTCTGTAACTGCTGGGATCACCTCTAAAACCCTTTTTAAATATTGGCGTTAGATTAGCTATCTTCCAGTCACTGGGTACAGAAGCCAATTTAAAGGACTCTATTTAGTAGTTCTGCAATTTCACATTTGAGTTCTTTCAGAACTCTTGGGTGAACGCCAACTGGTTCTGGTGACTTGTTACTGTTAAATTTATCAATTAATTTGAAAACCTCCTCTAGTGACACTTATAATTTGTGACAATTCCTCAGATTGGTCACCTACACAGGATGGCTCAGGTTTGAGAATCTCCCTAACATCCTCAGCCGTGAAGACTGAAGCAAAGAATTCATTTAGTTTCTCCGCAATGACTTTATCGTCTTTAAGTGCTCCATTAGTATCTTGATCATCCAGGGGCCCCACTGGTTGTCTAGCACGCTTCCTGCTTCTGATGTACTTAAAAAACATTTGGTTATTGACTGGATGACTTCCTCCTCATAGTGAAAGGAGCTACCGTATTCTTCAAGCTGGATCTCTTGAGCGGATTCTGGCAAATTCCTTTAGCCAAAGAAAGTGCTAAACTAACTACATTTATCACACTCTTTGGAAGATTTTGCTTTTGAAGCCTTTTGGGCTTAACAGTGCACCTGAAATTTTCCTAAGAAAGATGGCAGAACATAATGAACACAAATGGAATTGTAGTTTCCATGGATAATATTCTGATATATGGATCTTCAGTGGCAGAACAGCGCAGACTGACTGAAGCTAGCCTAAAAATGTGTTTTCTGCCTGCCCCAAATATGTGGGGGGGCTTTTTTGAGGAGGAGGGGGCAGACAATAAACAAAGATGGAATCAGTCCTAGCCCTGAGAAAGTAAAAGCAGTCTGAGAATTGAATGCACCAACTAGTGTACTAGAACTGAGGTGTATATATTGGGGATGATAAATTACTTTGACAATAACTACAAGACCTCTCTACAGTGACAAAACCATTGAAGGAATTGTTAAGTCCAACACATCTTGGCCATGGGGGCCAAACCAAGAAATTGCCTTAAAAAAGGTAAAATCAAAGATCTCCAGTTCTCCAGTACTACGGTTTGAGCAAATCCACCGTGGTCTGTGTGGATGCCAGCAGCAATGGCCTAGGTGGTCTACTGTTGCAACAACATGGTGTGGAGTCAAAGCGGTGACACTTTGCTTTTGCACACTTGCAGAAGCAGAAAAACGATCTGCACAGATTGAAAAGGAGAGTCTGGCAAGCGCATGGACCTGTGAAAACTTCTACAGATATTTGTGCAGACTGGATTAGTTAACACTGATAACAGACCATAAACCACTTGTAACCCTCATCTATAGAAAAGACCTGGATCAAGCACTGCTGAGATACCAGCCTCTACTTTTAAGGTTAATGCGATTTAACCCAATTGCTAAATATGTTCCTGGGAAAAATCTGTAGCAGACACTGACACGGAGCCTGGCATCACACTTAACTACCCTTGAACTTGAAGATGATGTAAAGGCATAAATGGATGTTGTGGCCACATAGAGACCAGTTTCAGAAAAGAGGCTACTTCAACTACAAAAAGCAACCTCGAGAGACATGTATCTTCAGGAAATTTTAAGTGACATTAGGAGCAGCTGGCCCAAGTATCTAAAGTACACTAGGAAGTGACAAAAGACTACTTTGCATGTCGACAATTAAGTGAATCAAATGAACTCATGATTAAAGGCAATTGCACTGGAATTCCAGATGAAATGGGGAGAAATCCTGCATCTCCTCCATGAAGGACATCAAGGATTAAATAAATGCCATGAATGGGCCAAGCAGTCAATGAGATGGCCAGGCATGAGCAAGGACATGAAAGTTCCGGCATGTGAACATTGTAGAACTAACAGACCAACCCAACACAAAGCCTTTAATAGCAATGCCTCCAGCAGACAGCCCGTGCATATTGCCGTCAGGACTCATGCGCGATGTATGGCTGGACTTGCTTAGCCAGACTATGGGTTCACAGTCGGTGGCTAATGTAACAACTATCACTGTTGGTCACTCACAGAGATTGAACCCAGGACCGGCTCTAGGCACCAGCAAACCAAACACGTGCTCGGGGTGGCACTGTTCCAGGGGCCGCATTCCGGGTGGGTTTTTTTTTTCTTTTTGCTTTGGGCACCAAAAAACCTAGAGCTTGCCCTGATTGAATCCAAGCTCTCCAAGCTGAAACAGCTCTGAGTTACCTACATGAAAGGACCAAGTCCTCTAGCTGGCAGCTATAGCAGACTTGTATCCACTCTGGATACAAATTGGAATGGGATGTGAAACGCATGCTGAACAGCGGGTTATGCTGACACAGTTGGAAAGAAATGATTTGGCCCTTTAGGTGTAGGAGGGACTAACGGACAACACAGGAGCCCTGTGCGGGAGTGGGTGTTTATTGTTATGGCAGGTCAGGAAGGTTACACTGCCGTATTCTGGACTATATTAAGATAAAACACAGACTACCTGGAGAAAGGCAGTCTGTAGGTGGAAGCAGTGGGGAAGAGGTGGCAGCCTAGAGTGTGGAATGGAAGAGTTGATCAATTTTTTCCTGAAAAACCTCCCTTTCCACCCATCCACCTTGTTGCATGTACAGCTGATGGGTTCTGGGAGGGAAGTAAAAGGCAGAGAGGTGATTAGATGCCAATCCGAGATGATATGACAGATATTGCAATATCTTTGGGGCCCATAGTGTATCAAATGTTATGAATGGTCTACGTAACACTGGGGGAGGTGATTGTATGTAACTCCAGAGGGAGAGGGTTGCCACAACTCCACCAGGCACCAAAACCAGGAGATGATGAAGGTGGTGAATCACTGAAGTTACAAACTCATCCAGAGAGGTACCACTCCCTGAGGACACTAGCATATAGCAGTCAAATTGTCCCCCGTCCCCCCCCAAATCAACAGACAAAGAACAGGCTTTTGTTATAAAAAGGTTAGCTTTAGGGACTGCTTTCTGATCCAGCAAAGACAGGACATTCTGTCCAAGGAGGCCCCAACCCTTTGTGGAAGTTTTGGAAAGACTTTGGCCTACCAGTGCTCCATACGACTGAGAGGTGACCTCTGGTGAGTGTTTTGCATTTGTCTAGGAATGTCTATTATGTTTTTCTTTGTAGTGGAATAAACGTGTTTTTCACAGAAGGAGCTGGGTGGAGACTGGTAACTGGTGGCAATGCACTATTCCTAGCCCTCCGAGGGAAAGCAAAGCACGGCCGCTGTCCATTAGACAGATGGGATATTGCGGCATAAGGTAGGGAGATCTGCAACCTGAAAACCCCATATCAAAAGGGAGTGAGACTAGAGTCCCTGCCCAGAGACAGGCGGTGGCTGGAGACCAGAGTCCTCCTTGGGCACTGCTGGAGTGGACAATGTGGGACAGGGGCGTGGATACAGGCGCAGTTACCCTGAAACTGTGACACTCGCTGCATTGCTTAGGGGGACTTACATCCACGTAAATCTGATTTGTGAGTCCTTAAGTCAGTGTCCCCAAACTTTTGAGGTTTGCACATTCTCATCCCCCTCCCCTGCCCAGAACCAAGGCCAGGAGCAGGGCTGTGGCTCGGGGTGGTGGGGGAGGCAAATAGGGGTAAGGGGCAGGTGGGGCTGGGGCTGGGGCTGGGAATGGAGCCAAGGCCAGGGGCTGAGGCTGGGAGAGGAGCCACAGCCAGGCAGCTGTGGGAGCTGGCAGCTGGGCCTGGTGCCAGGTGTGGCCTCACCCCTAGCCTCACCCCCGGGCAGGAATGGAGATGCAGCCGAGGGTGGGGGTGGGGGTGGGGCTGGGAGTGGAGTCAGGCCAAGTTGGGGATGGGGCCCAGTGCGGGGCTGGGAGCTGGGGGAGGGGCTGGGTAGTGCTCCCTCCTTGCCCCCCATGGGGGCTGACCCAGGCTCTGCTGCACCCCCCAAAGGTTCCTCCGTGCCTCCCTAGGGAGGTGTGCCCCACAGTTTGGGGACCTCTGCCTTAAGTGGTGCCAAGGCTCTGTGCTGGCTCTCAGCGCCGGGGTGAATTTCACCCGAAGCATGCAACTGTCATTATGGAACTGCCCGTGTCGGTGGCCTGTTACTCCCTCCTGAGTGAGGCAGAAGCAGGCTGAGTGGTGATGGCAATTACTTTCTGAGTCCATTCTCCTCCACGTCCGTGTTGGAATGGGAACCGTGCCTTTTGATGACCTTTAGACGGGGGTGTGAATGTGCTGGGTGCCCCTTTCCTGGTAGGAAGCATGGAGGGGAGAGGAATGGTCCAGTGAGCCATTTATATGGGACAGATACATTCAGCCTCCAATTATTAATGCACCAGGCCTCTGTTCTCTTATTTCCGTTGCCGTGTGGCAGTTGGGCTATGATAAGTCTATCAAAATACTATTTCCACTTTGCTACACATTACAAACCTCAATCTGCTCTGTGTGACCCCTCGGAATGTAAGCCTTTTAAGAAATACGTTTTCAGGCCTGCTCCCAAATTGAGTCAGCAGCTTAATTTTCTTCACTCAAGCAATACTCTCAGAAAATTACTCTTATAACAAGAGAAAAGTCTCAGGGCTGATAGCGCCGGTACTCAATATGTGTAGCACACTGCTTTTAAAGGGACCATTTTAATAGCAGCAGATAGTTTTGACTGAAGCTTTTCTGTGTATGGTAACTCTTTCAGAAGATAGTTTCTTACAAAGAGGTGCCTTAAGTTACATTTAAGCTACTTATATTTTCCTTGTCAGGTAGTACCTTTTAGCCTCATATTTGTTTTTAAATGCTGATAAACGCTTTGTGCATGTGGTGTGTGTGTGTGTGTTGCTTTTGCTCCAAATACTTTGACCTCCCCCAAGCCCTCACTCCTTCTCTCCCATTCCCCAAAAATCTTTATTCTAGCAGCAGGAGTATTTTAAAGCACGTTGGCCCTGCCATAAGCCCTGTCTGGTGGGAGCCCTACCTGGAACTGATCCCAGTGCATTTCCATATGGACTCAAGGTTCTGCTTTTGCAGTGCTCATTGCAGGATCGGGGCCTACATCAGTACTTCAATGCAGCCTTTGCGTCTGGGGTGGATATAATTGTTGTCTGGGAACAGTTTCGATGAGTAGGATTCTGAACTTCTGAACTGATGTGGACAGAAGTCAGGACAGTGGATTTTTGCCTGCCGTGGGTGAGCTGGTTAGTTCACAGCTGAGCATCATTAAGACCAATTAAGATAAATCAGACTCAGGTCTATTGAAACAATCCAACATCTGCTTTGTCAAATTCTTACAGTGTGTCTTCTGCTTGGAAAAGGCTTAACCAAGTCACCTTTAAAGTACACCTGGAATATCCTCAGACCCAGTGTCACAGACACTTCTCCCATTGGTTCGATGGCACAGTTTAGTTCTAAAATCCAACTGCACCAACCTATCTTCCCTCAACATTAAACAGTTTAGTTTTATTTTGTCCCTTGCTGCTTCAAGAATTGGAGAGTAGGCATAGGTGTCTTAAACATATACTATAGTGACTTTTAATATTTTACATGTTCTTTAATAAATTGGTTTCAATATTTGAATGCATTGGTGCCAATATATTAAATATTAGCAGTTTTCTATGCCTGAGCATATTTTTCTAACTTGAAATTGTCCTAAATGAGTAAGTAGCTAAGTTACTTGCCCAGATCAATTGTAAGTGCTAGTGACCATAATCCCTTTGATCAATTGGTCCATCAGCCCTCACGGAGCATTGATCACAAAACATCATTCGTGTTCCAGCCAGTCATTCAGCCATGCGCTGGCCAGGCTTTCAGTGGCACCGGACACCCGCTCGGCATAGTGCACTGCACCCAGAACCTCTGAGCAATCCGCCAGCCTCAGCCTCCCGAGTAGCTGGGATTAAAGGCACGTGCCACTGTGCCTGACAGTGACCATAATAATTATAAAATTTTAAAATGGATTTCTCTGTTGCCTCAATTTGTTTAAATTTCCTTGTAAACTGATTCATTTTGGGCTGAAAATCAACTCAGAAACCACTATAGTATTTTTTTCAATGTCTTCAACAAGCTTATCAGGACTGTTGTGAAAACAAGTGAAATGGAATGGCTGTGAAATCCCTAAAGAGGGAAAGCTCGTTGTATTTTGATCTGCAGGGAAAACATTTCAATCCTCATCTTTGTTAATAATAATAAAAAAGACAGCACTGCAAGCTTAGGGCAGGCATGTGAGTAATCGAGTGCTTTGAAACACCATTGTCTCTGTGACGCTTTGTCTAAGCCCAAGTGCAAAGTGGAATTGGGTGCTCTGTATCTTGCTTGGCAGGAGAGTACGTGATGGACTTATTTTTATGGCATGATTGATTTATCCTCCTTTGGCTTTTGAACCCCCATATTGTTGTTGTATAAAAAGAAACCCCTATTTTTCCATATATTAGAGAGAGTCAGCCTGGTGTATTTGGAAGGCAGGGCTGTGGTTGCTATGTTAACTTATCTTGTTGTATTTTTTGCTCAGTGTGTCAGCAGTTGACAGGCAGCTGAAGACCGGGGTTTGGTGCTCGGTGTGTTCATAGCTTTCAGATTGTCAAAACGAGTAGCACTGCAATGGCAATGGATGCCCTTCCACATCCCTGGGCCATTTTGCCTCATGCCTGGTTGGAGTGACCAGTTTTAGGCAAGAGACGGGTATTGAGTCTCCATGCCCATTCAATCCTTGATTTTTCTGCTAGCGCTGCCAGAGAATGCCAACTGCATTTTCCACTGCAGTCCCTCCTTCTAGCCCCGGATCTCTAGGCACTATAATATCGCATCACCCAAAGTATTCTAGGCACCATCCAGACACAGGCTGCAATTCAGCAAAGCATTTAAGCATGCAAGTCTCAGTGGCTTCCATCAGGCTGCTCATGTGCTTAAAGATAAACAGGAGCTTAGGGGCTTTGGTGAATTGGGGCCACAATGAGTGTCTGACCACGGCCCAAAAAGCTCACAAGCAAAGATGGCAAGAAACATACAAAAGGTGCAGGAAACGTGGTTGAACAACATTTATAAACATCAGCAATTCCAACTGGCTCTTGCTTTAGCCATTATTAACTAGCTAATTTCTTGTAGGATCTGACTGGAAGTGGATCTTGAGGAGAAAAGAGTGTTGATATGGAATTTGGGAAGGCATTCCAGGCAGAAGGGCTGACTTAGCAGAATATGCAAAAACAGGTGAGAGACAAGCAGGCCTGCCAGAGCCAAGGGGGGCTCTGATGTGATAACAGATGTGTAGCAGGGAAAGGCAGAGTCAGAGGGCGTATTCTCACCCTTCTTTAGATAGGGAAAGTGAGGCACTGAGCCAGCAAGTCTATGGCACAGCCAAGAAAAGGACATGGGTTTCCTGACTTACAGACCTATTCTGGACCTAAATCTCTCTCCTTCCTCCTCCTGAAATGTGCAGAATGGTAGTATTAATCATATGATAGCAGAGAGATGGCTTAGCAGGAGATAGGCAATCTGAACTCTCTTCTGCTGCAGGCAGTGGAGATTTCTGTGACCTGGTGATACTCATTAGGAATTTGATTCCAGACATTTATTTCACACAGGGCACTGAACAGCCATCAGCCAGCACCCTGGACTGTGTTTGAACCAGTCATCTAAAAGCAAAAGGCTCCATAGCCGATGAAATATATACGTTCCCTAGCAGGTACTTGCTTGTTCGTTTGTATGTACTTGAAGGGCCATGTTTTGCATTCCAAAAAGGCACTTTGGAAGTATAATATCTACATTAGAGGGACTCCCATGCCTCATTCTGAACAATGCCTGAGCAGGAAGGAAAAGACATGAATTTGGGACTGCCCAGTTTTATTCCTGGTAGTCACCAGGTCCACACCGGATAGGGAACACGTTCTCTCATCTTTAGATATCACCCTTGTCCTAATAACTCATTCCCTTGTAGATCCTCTCTGTTATCCAGGTATCTTTATGTCCTGTCTGGCTGTAGCTAGGCCACAGCTGGAACGCTAGGAGCATGTCAGTTTGAAGGAGGGTCCCCAGGAATGTCCTTCTGGGAGTGAGGATTAGAGCAGTCTCATTAGCTGCTCCCTTTCTGAGAGGAGAGGTCTTAATTTTTTCTGACTTTCTCTATGTCAGCTTTGCCTCAGCTGGTACAGCCGCGATGGAGGTGACGTCCCGCTGGGGACTGATCAGTGAAGGTGAGAAAGAACCAGACAGCTGATGGCCGAGTCTTACGTTATCCATTTGCAGACACTGGTGATCTTACTCCAGAGTTATGTGTTCCCCAGCTGCTGGCACACGGCGCTAATGTCAATGTAGGAATGTGGTGGCAGATGAGTCTGTTATTGGTGAACATACTCCCAGCTTAAACCTTCCCCCCCAGGACATAATAGTCACTAAATCACATAACTGATCCTGCCCTTTAAGAGTTACTGTTCCTGGGAAACCAGCATGGCCAGTTCATTGGTTGGTCTCTGTTTTCTGTCTTCCTTCCCAGGGGAGTGGCAGGGAAGGTCAGTGAGAGGAATGGCTGCAATATGGAGAAGGGAAGCAGGCAATAACCTGGAACCAAAGGGCAGTGCAAGGAACAGAGTGAGAGAGAGGCCCACATCTCACCAGCAGCATGAGCAGGGACGGAGGAGGGGCAGTGCTTGGGATTGTTACCGAGTGGGATGCTCTATACCACTTTGCACTGGTGATTAGAACAGCTTTGTGCTGCCGCAGTTTTATATCATCACTCACCCCAGCTATCCACAGGCCCTCAGCCAGAGCACCAGCACAGCGTAGGCCGCCCCCCTTTCTGGGGTGGCAGGCTGCCTGTCCTCTGCATTTTGTGTCTGGAGCAAGGGAGCTGGCAGTCCTATCCACGCATGCAAGATGGGGAAACTGAGGCTGGGATATTAAGAGGCAACACATCCCTAAGGGTGCTGCTCACCCCAGTATAAAACCTACACAGTGTTGCTAAGCCCAAGCCTTCAAAAATAATGAGCTAGGCCACCCAAAATCATAAGATTGTTTAAAAATCATGAGGTTTTAAAATAGAATGCATCTTAACTTTTCTTTTTCCTGCTGGTTTCTGTGCCTTTAGCCAAAATGCAGTTCATGTCTTCAAGCTTTTCTCTGCAGCCAGGAGGGTTAAAAATTTACTTCCCTTTCTGATGAAAGCTGAGACTGTCAGACTCACTTAGCTCCAGAAGCTGGGGCTTGAAAAAAGCACCCAGTGTTGGGAGACTCAAGATAAAATTGCAAGAGTTGACACTGCTGCCTATGCCCTGTTACATATTTTGGGGTCCTGGCAAGGGCTGCAGGTTCAGTGGATTACCACACGTGTCGATGTACCCCAGCTGAAGCCTGCACTGCCACAGCTTCACTGCTGTCCGTACCCACATTAACTAGGTTAAAGCTAGTTTGGGTATGCCTACCTGTGCTGCAACCACACACCCTCCAGTCCTACCTCCAACTGCAATGTAGACACACTTGGTGTGTGGTCAATTAACATCCGTCTCTCAGTTTCCACAGCTGTAATATGAGATAATATTGGCTTTCTTGCTTGTTGGCATGAATATGACAATTTTAGTAGTGCCTCATTCCTCCTTCCCTTTCTCTCCTCTGAGCAGCCTTGTATGTTCGAAGCAAGCCATCCACCCTGGTTGTGCATCAAGGCAGCCTAGTGTGGTTTTTGGACAAATGTTATAGTTCATAAAGAACTGAAAATACATCAGTGTGAGTGCGACTTGTTCCCGTGCTGCTCCTATCATCTTAACCCGTGAATACTTTACAGTTAAATATAAGCATGAGGAGGGGACAGAGAATGGAATTTTGAAACAGTTTCTGTAATGAATATGAATCACTGTAGCATTTTAAATACTTCTCCTGCCTTTGATAAGATGAATAATATGCTACAGTCAAGTATTTAGCATTCTGGCTATGTGGCTGGGCTAGAAGGGTTTAGGCTGTGGGAATAAAGCAGAAGACAGCATGTTCTGACAGCTGTGAAGAACAGAGAAAATATTAATGGTGGCAGTTAGAGACAGACAGAGAATGGCAATGCACAGGTGCATTTTCCCTAGTGACCATATTGGCTCTTCTGTATTCATGATAAAACTTCAGTACCTCATATGAACTAGAAAACAGTTTAGACTTATTTCTGTCGTACAGTGGCCTGGGACTGCTGTCAGTGTCCCCAAATGGATTATGTATATTAGTGATGAACTGGGCTACTAATACAATTCTTAAACATCACAGTAAAGCAGCTTCCCTCTGGCTTGTAATAAGGATGTTACATACAATAAAGCTTTGCAAGTCCTCTCTGCTGGCTTCCCCCCACATCTCACCTCTGCTGTGCAGGCAGAAATCTATGTTAAGCTGATGAGCTCACTTGCATTAGTTTGCCAAGATATCTTCCAGTTCTTAGATAAATATTCAGGTTCCCAAGAAACAAGTTTCTGGCTCCCTGCAATCCAAACTGTTGACTCAAAACATTACTTGTGTCACTGTCAGTGTAGGATGAAGCCATGAGCTTTCTTGGCCTGGTCTGCCAACTTGCGCATGGACATGCAGGGTCTGTCAGGGTCAGCTGTTGCTTCTGCAGCTGAAAATGTGGCTCCTCGCAAGGCCACAGCAATGCAGCATGCTTTGAATGATGGAGGAAATGAGAGCTCACGGCACCCGGACAGCAGAGATGGTCATGGTCGGAAAGGGTGACATCTACGTATGTGTCTCCTCCTTCTCCTCCACTGAGGAAACTGATTGTGGGAATGTACCCACCAATCCCTGTAGAGGAAGGTGAACCCTCACTGTTTGCCTCAATCTAGAGTATGAACCGTTAACCCTTAACATTAATTTGAAAACAATTCTTTGTATTGTAGATTCATAGATTCCAAGGCCTGAAGGGACCATTGTGATCCTCTAGACTGACCCCCTGTATAACACAGGCCAGAGAAGTGCCCCAAAGTAATTCCTAGAGCAGAGCTTTTAGAATAACATCCAGTGATGGTGAATCCTCCACAACCCCTGGTAAATTGTTCCACTGGTTAATGACTCTCACCATTAAAAATTTAGGCCTTATTTCCAGTTTAAATTTGTCTAGCTTCAACTTCCAGTCCTTAGATGGTATTAGACCTTTCTCTGCTTGACTGAAGTGCCCATTAAATATTTGTTCCCCATGTAGATACTTCTAGACTGTGAGCAAGTCACCCCTTAACCTTCTCTTTGTTAAGCTAAATAGATTGAGCACCTCGAGTCTATCCCCATGAGACACGTTTTCTAATCCTTTGATCTTTCTCATGGCTCTTCTATGAATCCTCTCCAATTTATTAACATCCTTCTTGAATTGTGGGCACCAGAACAGGCACAGTATTCCAGCAGCGGGCACACGGTGCCAAGTACAGAGTAAAATAAACTCTACTAGGGCTGTCAATTAATCGCAGTTAACTCAAGCAATTAACTCAAAACAAATTAACTCAATTAAAAAAAGTAATCACTGTTTTAATCGCACTTTTAAACACGTTTGTTTACATTTAGGGGAGATAATGCAGCCCACTTCTTATTTGCAATGTCACCTCAAAGTGACACAGGCATTCACGTAACACTTTTGTAGATCATGTTGCAAGGTGTTTATGTGCCAGATATGCTAAACGTTCATATGACCCTTCATACTTCGGCCACCGTTCCGGAGGGCATGCTGATGATTCTTTGGATCATTATCAAGCAGAACCCCGTCATCAGCACGATAAAGAGATTGCACTACAGTACTTGTATGAGGTGAATTGAAAATACTATTTTATCTTTTTTACGGTGCAAACATTTATAATGAAAAATAAATATAAAGTGAGCATTTTACACTTTATATTCTGTGTTGTAATTGAAATCAATATATTTGAAAATGTAGAAGACATCTAAAAATATTTAAATAAATGGTATTCTATTATTGTTTAACCGAGCAATTAATTACAATGGTTTTTTAATTGTTTTTAATAGTTTGACAGCCCTACTCTCTACTCCTTCCTGAGATTCCCCTGTGTATGCATCCCACGATCACATTAACTGTTTTGGCCACAGCATCATGCTGGGAGCTCATGTTCAGCTGACTATCCACCATGATCTCTAAATCTTTTTTAGTCACTGCTTCATCCTGGAAGTATGGCCTATATTCCTTGTTCCTAAATGTGTACATTTACAGTTAGTCATATTAAAATGCCTATTGTTTGCTTGTGCCCAGTTTACCAAGCAATCCAGAATACTCTGAATCAGTGACCTGCCCTCTCCAATTTTTGTATCATAACTATCAGTGATGATTTTGTTTTCCTATAGGTCATTGATAAAAATATTAAATACTGTAGAACAAAGCCCTGTGGGACCCCACCTGAAACACACCTGCTCAATGACAGTTCCCTGTTGCCTATTACATTGTGAGATCTATCAGTTAGCCAGTTTTTAATCCATTTAATATGTGCCATGTTCATTTTTATATTCTGTTCTTTTAATCAAAACTTTGTGTGGTACCAACTCAAATACCTTACAGAAGTCTAAGTATCTTACATCTGCATTATTAGCTTTATCAACTAACCTTGTAATTGCATCAAAAAAAGATATCAAATTCATTTGGCAGGATCTATTTTCCATAAACCCATGCTGATTTGCATTAACTACATTATGTTTCTTTAGTTCATTATTAATTGAGCCCCATATCAACCATGCCATTATCTTCCCTGGGATTGACGTCAGACTGACAGGCCTATAATGACCTGGGTCATCCCATTTATGTAAAAACTCAGCATTGATGCTGAAGCATGCAGCACACCTTCCTGTCTAAACCAGCAGCAATGTGCTTTGTGTCATTCCGCCATGCCCCAGTACCAGCATCACCGACTGGTGTCACTTCATCCACCGAGTGCAGAGGACCCGTACAAGGCTTATACGGCCTCTTAAGCCCTACAGAAGCCCTGTCTGCAGCTGTGTGTGCCAGCCTTCCAAGACGGTTTTGTAAGTGATACGACTGCTGCAGTAGAGAGAAGACTTAAGGTGGGCGTATATTACAGTTACACCCACTGTGGGCTCCTTTACAGAATCAGACAAAGTGCGTTTCTATGAGATTTACAAAATTAGTGACTCTCATTGTCTCTTCTCTTCTTTCTTAGGCATAGTAGATTTACACACCCATCTCAGTATTTGAATGCAGAGGACTTTCTCCCAGCAGGTTCTCTCACAATTGATCAGACACTGCCCCTAAATCTTCAGGAGCAGCTCTTTTGGTGTAGGAAGGACTAAATAACACAGTGTACTCTTGGCGAAGTCTGTCTTTGGTATTAATAGCTGATGACATTTAGGGCTCTTATTCTAACACAACGTGACTGACACATGGGCTGCAGTCAAACCGGTTTCATGAAATTTTAACGGTTCTTTCTAACAGTCACTGAGATTAGCTTTGTTTGTAATTTAGGAGATAGGAAAAAGATTTCCTTTCTATCTACATTATCTGTAATGAAAACATTTTTCTCTGTACTTCCCAGCCCCCACTCCTCCCAAAATCCCTTTATCTCCCCATGCTTGGGCACTTTCCATTGCTCCATTTCTGAAGCTGTTTCTGAAACACTGAGTGCATCTAATCTGCATCATTGTAGCCTCATCAAGTTTTCAGTCACCTCTGGGGACTTGCTATGAGAAACCCTGGGTCAGATCCTGGGCTGGTGTAAATCGATGTAGTTCCTTTAAAGTAAGTGCTAGGATGTCAGCTTTTCCCAGCTCAGAATCTAGCCACCCGAGTGTGTTCCAGTGAGATTCAGAACGTGAAGTCAGAGCAGCAAAGGAGAAATGAATTATAAAAGACTCCAAATGTTCAACACTTTATGACATTCCAGGATGCAATCCAGACCAGTGAGTGGCTGTGTCACCCCTTCCCTAAAACCTGGGGTGCCTCACAAAGCTTTGATGCTGTAGCTCCCACTCTGGGCTCCTCGCAAACAGCCAAACAGCAGGCAGGTCACACCCCGAGTGTCTGTTTATAGCCGCAGCCCTGACCCAGCAACTCTGACCCCAGCAGCAAACACCAGCCACACTCCGACTTCCCCCAGCCTGGATTACTACTCGCAGGGTGACCCCAACACCCCCCCCCCCCAACATGTGTATTCTGCACTGACCAGCCCTCTCTTGGACAGTCCACATACATTGGGTCCATTGCCCCTCAAAGGGGCTCAACATACAACAGTCTGCTGCCTTACATGGAGTTACCCAAACCATTCACAACACTGGATTAGTTCTAATTCAAGAATAAAACCCGTTTATTTAACTACAAGGAGATGGGTTTTAAGTGAGTACAGGACTAAGGCATTGAAGTCAGAAATGGTTACAAGAGAAATAGAGATCAAACACTTTCTAACATAACAAACTGGACTTGGTTCAGGGTGAAGTCCCTTAACGCATGTTTCCAGTAACGTTGCTGACCAAATTCTCAGGCCAAGATCTGCTCCCAAAGTCTGTTTCTTTTGTCTTCTTAGGTGAAAAGAGAGAGATGGATGGGGAGAAACAACTTGGGTTGTTTTTGCCCCTCACTTTTATAGTTCAATCACCCTTTGAAATGCATTTCCCTAGATAAAGTTCCTTCCTGCAGTGGAGGGCGGGAGACATAGGGTCTCCTAGCAAAAGAGGCTGCATGCTGTTTCTTCTCACCTTTGTTTGCTGGAATGCAGATATTCCTTGTTTCCTGTCTTCCGCCTCTTGCTGCATGAGGCCCCTGTATACAACTTGTATGTAAATTGAGGTAAATACATTCCTTAGTTTTAAGACCTGCTTGACCAGTCCTGCCTAATCGAGGCCATGTGGATTTCAACACGTGCTGCCAAATTCATATCTTTACATTCATTGTTGCTACATGCATTTCACCAGGATATTAATTGACCAGCAAGTTATTAGTTTTCTAATGATGCCTCACAAGGCATATTTTGCGCAAAGATTATTACAATAGTGTGTAGGGTGTGAATACAGGGGGCACTCAGTCACACACGTCTGATAGTCTTTTCCAGTTCCCACATCAGATCTGGCTGCTTGCTCAGGGCAGGGAACAATGCATCCAGCACAGCAGAGGTGTAGTAGGAAAGCTTTTAGGGATATTTAGGTGGAGATTGGTCCTGCTTTGAGCAGGGGATGGGACTAGATGATCTTCTGAGGTCCCTTTCAACCCTGATATTCTATGATTCTACGATATTTCATGGAGAAAAGTATGTCCCAGGATCACAGGGCCCTATTTCACAACCTTCACTCATGCCAGTAGTCCCTTCTTTGGGTCATTGGCCCTTAAGAGGCCACTGGCATGGTAAGCGTTACTCATGTGAGTAAGAGGTGAAGGATCAGAGACAATCTAACAGTGACAGATATGGCAACTTCTTGCAATATGCTTGGAAGACCTGATTGTTTTAGGTTTATGTATTATTGTGGGCTGAGATTGCATTAACCTCTCTGGGGGGGGATGTCATAGAAGTCAGACCTGGGAGTTCAAGGGAGGGTCTATTCTAGTTCTGGATCTAAGGCAGTGTATCTTGTAATCATGGGGAAAACGCAGTTATAGGTTTTGAAGACCTAAAACCTACAAGAACTCAAGACTGGAGTTGGGGTGATCTTTCGTAAACTTTCTCACAAGCATGTAGGTTCTTGTATTGTTTTATGTGCTTTCTCTGTAATGCTTTCACTTTAAGATGTAACTTGAAGATGTGCTTGCTTAGAACAAGTTCTGTGGTAACACCCTGATTATAGAACTTGGAGAGAAAGCAAAGCGCAGGTGCTGGTCTTTTTAGGCAGTCTGGCTTGCTGGGGATATGACAGTGTAGGGCAGGGAGCTGTGCAGCCTTAAAATCCCCTGCAAGGAGGGAGTGAGACTTGGGTCTCCACCCAGGAGAGGTGATGGGTGAGGGGATGGCTGAGGTGATGGCTGAGCACTGGAATCCTAAAGAAGGTGTCCTTAGTGGACTTCAAAGGGGGAATACAGGTGCAGTTGTCCCGGATGGGACAGCAATGATGGGCACTATTTTTCCATATTTTTTTGGCATAGGAGGACCATCTTTGTTCTGTGGACTGGAGCAATCTGTCCTAGATCCTTTTAAGAACTGTGCCCCAGCTTTGCCTTGCATGGTTCATTCTTGCTGGATTAGGAAAGTGTCCCAGGCCCTGTTAACTCTGTAAAAGTGCTGCTGCTGAGATGCAGAGTTTAAAGGTTTTTATCTGTGGTTGTAAAAGGGCAAGCAGCAATACCTGCCCCCAGAGAACAGTGCAGAGATTCAGGCAAGCGATGCTGTGGACAGACAGAGCTGCAGAGGCTTTCAGCTTACAGCTCTCACTCTGAGCCATGTGCTAAAGTGAAGGAGACTCCCAAAGGAAGAGTCCACCCTTATCAGCCATTCTTGACACATACATTGTTAGAATGTTCAGAAAAATGATCACCTGTGATGAGACTTAATGGATTTAAAACGTAGCACAATTTCTTGAATTGTCACCAGTGATTGAAGCCAGCACCTTCAGCACAAAAGACATTGACTGTTGCTACTCGAGCTCAAGTAACAATTCCTCTGAATGTTAGTGGTAGTGGGCTCTTATCCTCTTATGTGGATGAGCCACAAAAGATCTGAACTAGTGGGTTACATGAGTACTTAGAGCCCTGTCAGATGCTGTGAAGTGGTGGATAAATCTTAAGGCACTTAGAACTTGTCTACACATGGAAGTTAAGGTGTGGTGTGAATTTAAAGTGGATTATCTAGTTGTGATGGGGCAAGGCCAGATGGCTACAGTAAAGTACTGAGAAACAGGTATGTTAGCCCCAGGCTAAACAAATCCCTAGGACCATGGTAACCAGATGGCAGTTGCTCCAGGTTAATCACGGCACCTGGAGCCAATTAAGA